>NC_139517.1:109713215-110138173 GCF_947247035.1 Vipera ursinii | reverse complement strand
CCACCCTGTGGGGTGAGGTGAGCTGAAAGAAAGTTTTGACTGGTCCAAAGTTACCTAACTGCCTTTCATGCCTAAGGTGGGACTAAAGCTCACAGTCTCCTGCTTTCTAGGTCAGCATCTTCATTAGTAGACCAAAGCAGAAGAAAACTGGATGTGCTAAACTAAAACCACAGGGAAAAATAATACACCCTAAAAAGCTCATGGCTTAAGTACTAACGTCTTAAAAAGTCTGCAGCCAAAAGGCAAAAGGGGTTCCGAAACTGGGTGTCCACACAGCTAAGAAGCTTTGATTCTGCCATTTGGAAAACATATAGTGCAGATACTCAGGATAATGTGAGGCTCTAGGAATGTATGGAAAGTTGGCCCTTCAGACACGGTAGTTCTAAACTGTGAATGTCTTGGTAGGTCAATACCAGTACTTTGACCAGGACCAGGACTGAACTGGATCCATGTTTGGAAATATTTTCCTAGCATAATATAATACTGTAATAGTTTTATTAACTGAAATTTTTCCATGGCTTTTATGAGCTACCCTGTGTAGAATGCATGGCATAAATCCAGGGAGATAATTAATTTATTGCAGTAATCCAAACTGCAGTCAAAGAACTGGGATGCAGAATGGTTCCTAAGCAGGAAAGAGGGTTGGTTTTTATTATCATTGGTCACCCCATGAGTCAGATATTTAGATTTTTATCTACTTAAAGTATTGAGTCCTTCTCCAAAGACCTGAGATAGGTGGACATTTGATGATGTTATAAGTAGTACCTCAGGATGTAAGCTCTTTCAAGTAAAACTGCCTTTTGTAATTGACTGTTGGGGATTTTGCAGTGGTGCTGTTGTTCAAGTAGTGCTCCAGATGTTTTGGGATTGTGCCCAAGGCATCTATTACTACTGGTATTATTATATATGGGTTTATTCCCACGTAGAATTGGAGGTATCAGGGCAACATTTTGACGAAATCTCATCCGGCTGGTGGCTTCAGCTTCGTTCAGTAAAAATAAAAACGAACTCCGGGATATAAGAAAAAATTCTTTATTGCTGAGCTTTCGTCAACAAGCTGTTGACATCATCAGAGCAAGGGCTGGATGATAAGGGAGTCTGTACATACACTTATATGGTAATAATAACGGTCAAATTGTGGAATGTGGGTGTGGCCTACTCGTGACAAGCTCGCTCGTGTATAATATGTATGTATATATACACACACACACACACACACACACACACACACACTAATTTTAAAAAAAATATTAGGTGTTGCTTTCAGCAATTCTAAAATAAAAAGGAATTAAATACAAAGGTTCATCCATCTTATGCTAACAGTCAGCCAGTTATGTGGTATTTGTAGATAATTAACATTTTTTTATCTCTTCTACATGTAGAGTACAGCAAGTACTGTTTTATTCAGGCCCTCAATCTTGTGTGCATTTTGTTTATGTGCCTTTGAGTCACTGTTGATTACTGGTGACTGCCTGGACAAGTCCTTGCAGTTTTCTTGACAAGATTTGAAAAGTGGTTTGCCCTTGTCTTTTACCTAGAGTTCAGAGAGAGGGACTGGCCTAAATTTACCCTGTTTTTGGCTTTAGGATAGGATTAAAACTCAGAGTCTCCAGATTTCTAGCCCAGTGCCTCAATCACTACGTCAAACTGGTTCTAAGTTCATAAGATAGAGTATTGTTTAAAGAGTTATAATTATTCTGCACACTGGCCAGAAATAAACTTGAACCATCTACAGTGAGAGTGGCTCAATTTGACCCACTGCAAGAAGCAGTGATCCAAATATGGGCATGCCTGCCCCATTGGGAGACTTTCCTCGCTTGATCAGCTTTTTGGTATCTTGAGATTCCGGAATACACTAGAATTGTGTGTCCTTTTTTCCCTCATATCCCAAGAGTCATTTTCCTCAGCAGTTACGATTTGTCCTGCTTGCTAGGACCAGTAGATGGCAGTGGTGCGTGAGACTTCTGGTTTCCAGACAATTATATTGCCTTGTGTTCAGGTCCCTTTCCACTGGGTTCTGCATCTCTTCTCTCACACAATCTTGCCTGGTAGTGAAAGCTGCAGAGCAGAGTTTGGAAAAAATATCCCTTTCATTATCAGTAGTGTGATTGTTCCAATGTATAAGAGAGTTGGCAGGAGTTTGCAACTGTCTCTCTCATTGAGAAGGCTTACCAAATGCTAAATATACAAAGGTTTTTTTTTTCTTCCTTGGTATTGAAACACAGAGCTTAGTTTGTATCAAATGCCGCTACAGATCCACCTCTCCAGAATCTCACCAAATTGCCAGAGGTTTCCTAATTCTTCAAAGAGAGTAGAAACTTGTTCATTTCTATTAGTAAATTCTCTCATTAGCTGATCAGAAACATTTAATTGTTTATTTAAAGCATTTTCCCTAGAAATGCGTACCAAAAGTTATTCTGCAATTTTCCTACAATTACTTTTGATTTCTTTGCCCCTGTGAGAACATTCTGGTGAAATTATTACGAGATAGGGAGAAGTAGGCCATTCCTTACTTTAGGTAGTAGTGGTTACAGCTGAGAGGATCCTCCCTTTCTTTCTACATTGATCTCTGAGGTCTCTCCCCCGCCCCGTTTATCCAGCCCACTAGTTCCTTCAGGGCACTATGGGTCTTTTCTGTTGTTGTTGTTGTTGTTAGTTGCGAAGTCGTGTCCGACCCATTGCGACCCTATGGACAATGTTCCTCCAGGCCTTCCTGTCCTCTACCATCTTCTGGAGTCCATCTAGGCTCACGCCTACTGCTTCAGTGACTCCATCCAGCCACCTCATTCTCTGTCGTCCCCTTCTTCTATTGCCCTCAATCTTTCCCAGCATTAGGCTCTTCTCCAGTGATTCCTTCCTTCTCATTAGGTGGCCAAAGTATTTGAGTTTTAGCTTCAGGATCTGGCCTTCTAAAGAGCAGTCAGGGTTGATCTCCTCTAGGACTACTAAGTATCTTATGGAAACACCCGCTCCCACAAGATTCATTTCACCCTGACTTTGCTAGTATTTCCCTCAGACATGGGCCCTAATTGTTAGGTGTTCCTATTGTGGTGGGGAGGTTTCTTTGGCTTGACTATGGTTATGTGGTTGACCCTCGTGCACTGCTTTATTATTATCCTGTTATTATTATTTATTGTTATTATTTTTGTTTTGTTGGTTCTTATTTCATCTGGAAGAAGATAATAAGATATTTGAAAGAAATTCAAAAACATCAGTATGAAAATAGAAGATTTGTGAGGTCCTTGGTGCTCTCTGAATTTGATTGGTTTCTTGCAGGTATTTTGTGAACCAACTAGGTAACATCTTCAATGGAGGACTTAGAATCTATAAAACATTGCCAAGGTAATTTTTGAATATGAGTTAAAGTGTGGCAGTTTTTCCTTTGAGTTTGAGGCATCTGAAGGACGCATCTGAAGGAGGATCAAAAAAGTCAAGATGGTGGCCACAACCATGTGGTAGAAGCATTGCCACTTATATATGTCACTATGCATGTAAGAAATCTTAGAGTTTCAGCCACCAACCTATGTTATTTTTAGATAGATCCCATAGATGCCCCTGCACAACACAAAGAAAAAAGAGAGAATCACAGCTGCCTCACCTTCTTTCTTTTACAGATTTTTTCAGATAAAAGTCTACTTCCGTTTCTTCAAAATGTTTCCTACTTGAGAATCACAAGAGTCCTGCAAGATGGGGTAGCATCTCCATATTGAAAAGGACAGCAGTGCATCTGCAGAGAGTTGTCAAAAAACCCAAGATGATGATTACAGCTGTACAATCAAAGTCATATTCTGCACATAAAAAGGGGGCAGGAATTTGATTGTGTAGTAATGGCCACCATTTTCATGTTTTTGACCCTTCTCTGCAGAGCTTCTGATGAAAAGCAAGGCTACAGGAATGTGATTTGCTCAATAAGCACACAGGGAAAATGAAGATATTTTTATTCTTAGATATTTATGTCTTTCAGTTCATAGCCTGTCTGTCTATACTCTGAATGCACAAGGCAGTCAACAATATTAAAAAACAGAGAAATATATGAAAAAGACAAATAAAATTGCAACATGACTACCAAGTTTATTATAAATAATAAAGTAATGATTTTTATATCAAACCCAGCTACTAATATTGCAAATGCAATTAGTCTAGCCATGAAAGCTATTGTTTTGAATTCAGTGGCTAGAATTTCAGAAGAATACACATCTCCGAAAGAGTATGCTTTTCAAATGAAGTATATTTTCCCATCTTGGTTTTCCTCACAGCTCAAAATGCATGTAAATATGATTTAAGTATGGCTCCAGTTATGCACTTTTAGCTAATGAGATGACAAGCATGTCTGTACCATTTGTCATTCTTGGTGGTCATTCGAGGAGCATTGTCAGCTGAAGAAAGCCCTTTTTGCAATTGATGAGCTAAAGATGGCCTACGTTTGGAAAACAGAAACCGCTTTGAAGTTGGAAAGTAATGAAAGCTGAACCTCATGAGCATGTTTCAGTGATCTTCTGCATGGGTGTACTATAAATATTCAACAGGAATGAGGACAAAATGCACCAGGAAGCCTACAAAGATTTCCTGTCTAAAAATGAGGATGGTGGCACTAGAATAACCTCAGATGGCTTTGCTGGATAAAAACCTTAACTTGAAAGAAATACTGTAAATGGGTAGGATTCTTATAATGCATGTACAGAGTGTTTAAAAAGTAGACAGGAACAAGGCTACTGTATGATTGAAACAGCTAACTAGTAGTTCATAGAAAATGTAGCATAGGATTTTTCTGAAACAAGAAAATTCTTGTTTCCTAAACAATGATTTCCCAAACCTAACTTTTACTTCCTTCAAATAGTGTCCTATGACTTTTACCTTAACAGGCCCTTGTCTTAAGATATTAGCTTGGGACTTTGAAGGAAGAGGATCCCCAGCATTCTCTCAGCAATGTTATTAGAATAATAATTTCTTTTTTTATTAAAAAAGTGTCCTCCTTTCTCCCATAGTATGTTGTTTTTAATCACCACTGACTCCTCCAGACAAAAGATGTTGCCTTGCCAAGCCACAAAGCCAAGCCAGCATAATTTGCTGTTATTTATTTACTGGATACACTGTCTACTGAACCTTTCTTAATGGAAATCTTGCTTTGGGAACTTATTTCTGATGCTGGGAATTCGAGTTGTACTAGACAATTGTAAAACAGGAAATGATGTCAACTCAGAAGAGTTACAGTCATGCCTGTAAAACCCAACTACAGAGTAGAAAATCTTCAAAGCCCCCATCAACATCCTTCTCTTCAGAGTGGGAAGGGGGAGTAATTATAATATTATCAAAAACAGTACTCTCTTTCTCCTGAGGGAAAATCTCTAACTAGGGAGCTGTCTTTATCTCATAAATTCTCATAATCACTGGGAGATTCCTTTACAGTCCCAGAACAGTGTTTATCGGATCACGTCATTGCTCAGATTTGAGCTGTTTTAAGGCTGTTTTTTTTTTTTAAAAATAACCACTTATAGTGGAATGTATGTAATAGCTTTTAATGACCAGTTTAATCCTTGCTTCCAAGAGAACATTGATAAAATAGTTTTCCACCAAGTTAATATTTACAGCTTTGGTATTGTGTTCCAACTCTTCATGGCTCCTTGTCTGCTTAAGCCATAGGATTTAGTGGCAAGGGAATCTCTTGTGGCTAGATTTATCTGTGGTAAATTTGTTGGAATATAAAGTAAATCAGTGGTTGGCCGTATGGCACTTTGAGTAAATCAGTAATCCTCTTTTTCTTTTTTCTTTTTTTGGTTACATGCCTTTCATCTTGTTAATGACAACTGGGTTGGAAGATATTGGTGGCATAACCTGAGCTGGTTTTAGAAATTCAGAAAACATGAATGAAGACGACTTCATACTGTTGTTTACTGAATTAGATCCAGACAAGACTTGGTGAGCAGAAGGGGTAGAAGAACTACAACTATCAGAGATAGGACTTTTCCTGGCTCTTCTTACATGCTAAGGTTGCTGCATTTGTTTTCAAAGCATATTTAAAAAATTGATTCCTTGTCAAGGAATCAGTTAACAATTTTGAGGATATTGGGAGGGAACAGCATTCTAGTTCATTGTTAAAATAATATTTTACAGCAACTGTAAAGCAAGGAAAGAAATAAATGATTCTGAAGAAGTGCATAACCTGCCACTAGTCTGATTACATGGACAGTGGCAGGGGAAACTAGAAATGTTGTTCTATAACATTCAAAGGGCCACTGATTTGTCATTTCTGCCTTAGAAATAGCCTCTAGCAAAATATCTGAAGAATTTAGAGGAAAGTAAAGTAATTTTAATAGCAATATTTTCAGGAGGAGGAGTTGGTGTCTAGACTGCTGAAGACTGTGCCCAAGAGACTTCATGGATGCCATTGTAATTACTTAACACAAATGAAATACTGTTCTTGTGGTTTTGCACAACAGTAAGAAAGTTATACTGTAAGCAATTTGCTTCAATTCATTAGAGCAGTGCTGAAACATTTTTGACAGTTTTGGATTGTTCTCATTCAATGAAAAAGAATGATAAATTGTGAATAAATTAATGAATTTCTTATGGAATGGGTACTGAGGTTCTTAATGTACCTCAGTTGTATGTTTGCTTGACAATATCCTGTTTTTCATTGTACAATCATTTCCCTAGCTGTTTGCAGTCTCCTTGGCTTCTCATGCTTCATTCAATCCTCAGTGGGAGACATTGTGGCTGGGAAACTCTTCCCATGCAGTTGATTTAGCTAAAGAACAGAAGGTGTCAAAAAGGCTTCAGAACAATGTGCAATAGACCTTTCCATCATGCTATGGGCTACCTCTATCAACTTCCAACAGTAAGTTATGCTCACATAAGCCACCTGTAAAAAACCATAGAGAAGACTTTGGAGAAACAATACAGTGACAGTGAACAAACCATATTTTAAGCTCAGAAAATGAAGAAAGCATTAAAAAGAAACATAAATCCTGTCCTCTTTATTTTCTCCTTTTTGTTCTAATTTTGTACTTTACTTTCTATTTTTGAAATTTAATAAACTTATAAATATATATAAAAAACCTTCAAATTACTCAGTCTTAACTCCCTAAGAACAGGAAGAGAAAACCCAATTGGCTTTTCTCAAAATTTTATTACTTTAACCTAGGACAATGAAGTAAAATTTCAGCATTTTTGCAGATTCTGTTTTCTGGCTGGGTCTGCCTTGAAAGTCTGACATCACTCAAGGAAGCTCCTTGATTTAGATATTAAAGTAGAAGGTAGGCTTGAGGAACCAATTCAGCTTGTATAGCTGTTCACTTGCAGAGTGACTCTGATTAACAATCAGATTAACTGTGGGATTAACAATCTCACAGTATAAAAGGACAGGGAAAAATAAAACATGTACCAGGTAGGGACCAAACACAATGTACCAATGTTTACAGTGTGCATATCCTGGTCCTGTCCTGGAGAAGAACCAGGTCTTCAAAATCTTCCTAAGGACCAACAGAATCTCGGCTAGCCAAATATTGGAGAGGTCAGGCACTTTAATAGAGAAGATACCTTCTGGCTTTCATCAAGTGACACTATTTAATATCAGAAAACAGTTTGGCACAGACTAAATTTTTACACATCAAATTGGAGCAACAGAGACAGGGCTATCTGGGAAGTTAAAAGGTTGCAGCTACAACCATGGAAAGTCTACCCCTTTTTATGTGCTTTTGCACAAAACACACAAGAGATGGGATTTCAGTTGTGTGACTATGGATGTCTCCTGCCTTTTTTACACCACTGATGTCCCTGAGAAGACAGCAAAGAATATCCTTGGGACACTATGGTGTTCTTTTGGGGGGAATCACTAAGTCATCTTGGCAACAATACAGTGTTTTGGTTAAAAAAGGGCCTATGAGAGAGATCTGAAGATAGCATGAGTAGGAGGAAGATATATTCTTGCTTCTAAAAATTTTATAAAACCTATATATCCTAATATGAATTTCCTCTTGCCAAATACTTTAAGTCTTTTAAGAGTGGATTGTTTAATTAAAAAGCCAAACTAGTTGCCAATCTCTAGCATCCTACGTACAGCTTGTTTGGGGTGTGTTGACCTGGCACTGTTATGGTACCAAGCCAAGAGCAACTCTACATGCATGTTATTTCTTAAACTCTAGAGATAGAAGACAGTTATTTAGGCCAGCAAATTAAATCTCCCAAGAGAATTAGTGGGAGAAGGGAGAATTCAAGCCAGGCCTTTTCATATGACTGAACACTTAGAGCTAAAATGTAAAATGATACAGCTGGAGTTAATTGCCTAAACTGGGTTAATTGCCAGTGATGGTCTGGATTAGAAACAGAAAAATACATCTGAGAGCCAAGATTGCTAAATTTTAAATCATGTTTTTCAAACTTGGTAAGTTTAAGATGAGTAGACCTCAATTCCCAGAATTCCCCAGCCACCATCGTAGCTGGAGAATTCTGGGAGCTAAAGTCCACCCATCTAAAAGTTGCCTTTATTCTAAGCTGGGTAAATTAAATAGAAACTAAGCATTGTGGTTTCATGGAAAAAGAGCAGAAATACCCCAGGCAAAGTAGATACACCAGATATCGCTGGTGATTTTGGAACCTCCAAATCATCTTTATTATTCCACAATGCATAACCATAATGTATAAATCTGTATAAATGCAAGTGGGTATTTCAAACTGGTAATTTATTGTGCAATGCATGCAAAGACTTGCTAAGTTAGGTAACTTGAGTTGTATTTTCTCTCCAACTGTCACTTTTCATCTTGGTCTCTTTATGGAGGATGGGTCTTTTTGTTGGTAGTAATTCTCCTGCACTATGTTTATAGCAATTATAACTCAAACCATTGCATGAGAGAAAACCATGATGGAAGTCTATTCAATATCTCCAAATCTTGTGGGAATTCAAGCTGTGGTTGGGTGGTGCTATTTGCTAAAGGGCCAAGCAAAAAAAAAAAAAGAAGTTGTGGGACTTGGCTAGAGGTTACAGCTAGTGATTGGGGGACTACATGTAGTTAAGCTGGCATATCACAGTCGATGAAACCAAATGTTATCAAAGCTAACTACTCTATAATATTTTGTTGGTGTATGACTCTTTACCATTGAGAAGTATAGTCATGTCCACAAAGGAAATAGTCCTTGCTGCTTCATTCCTTTAGCTTTTGTCTTGAAATATTTACCATTTTAGCAAAGTGGAATTTTAGAATCTTAGCTGGGGCTTTTCTTGGTTATTCGTTCTTTCTTCCCACCATCTATCACCAGGGAAAGTTGTTTTTTAAAAAAAGCTTGTCTTTTTAAAGATTTAAACCAATCATGTCTTTTTTAAAATATCTAAAAGTTTCACTCTTTGATATATATTCAATTATCAAATCTGCATCACATTTACAAGTTTATTTGAGGAACAGAAGGTTGTAGCTTAATGGAAGAGAATATATAGTGCATGTAAACCAAAAGGAACTAATTTTAGATGTTTTAATTTTGTTGGAACACATATCTGCCTGAGATATAAAAAATAAGGCCACTCATAGCAGAATAAACCAGAGTTCTACTGTTTATTTTTAGGGCAACTTCATGATTCACAATTAAATTGGTCTTTAGAAGATTTTGCAAACCTTAATAGATCCAAATATCAAACTAATAGAACATCCAAATAGTAGGCATTATAAAACAGCAGTCCCCAACATTTCTGGCACCAGAGACTGGTTTTGTGGAAAACCACTTTTCCACGAATCAGAATGGGGGATGGTTTTGCACACGAACCTAGATTTTGACCAAATGAAGTTTCACTCACTGTCCTGCTGCCTGGATCCAGTCCAGGGATTGGGAACCCTGTTCCACAAGACCAGGTTGTTTCCTGAATCAAATAAATTAATTACATTTCTGTACGAGCAGGGTTCAGCATCCTAAACTCATCCAGCCTTGATCCTGTCTGAAGACTTCTGTGGCCTCATCTGATTCTGATGATCATCCCAAATCTTCTCAGTGGTTTCTGATGAATGTTAAAAAGCAAATGAGAAAAGCCTTACAGGAAACATAACATAGCAATGCCCTGGAGCAGAAAAATGTTTCTTTTGCCATCACATAGTCCCATAATAGGAATTTTTCAATTAGGTTTTAGGACATTTCCTTGAAAGTTTATTACTTAAAGGTCTTGCCAACAGAAGAGAATATTTACAACTCAGGGTTGAACTGTGGAATCCTTGGTGATCTCTGAGCTTGGTTGTTTGCCCAGTACTTAACTAGGTAACATCATCAGTGCTAACTGAGGTGACCTAGCCAAGTAATGGATCACCCAAGTTCAGAGAGCACCGAGGACTCTACAAATAGTCATGAACAGAATAGAGTAGAATAGAACAGAACAGAACAGAACACTTTGACACTTTGTCACTTTGAATGTACACTAAATGGCATACATTAAAAAGAAATTTCATTGCATACAGCTTTCAAAGAGTCACCACCTCTGATATACACTACATAAATATGACAAAAATAAATAAATAAACAAACAAATAAATACAGAATTATGCATGTACCCACATACAGTATATTATATGACACAGAGAAACAACAGTCTAGTTCGGGTTATGTATACATGAGCATGGGGAGAAAAACAAATCTTGTGAGTTTACCAGAGGGATGGCATAGGGAACAAAGCTATTACAGAATCGGGTAGTCCTGCTAGAAATACTTTGAAACTCTTCCCATAGGGGAGCAACAGAACCAGATGGTAAAGTGGGTGTGTGCGGTTTCTAACAATGCTTTGAGCTCTAAGCACACAGCACTTATAAGCAGCATCCTGAATACCAGGGAGTGAGCTTCCTATGATCTTCTCTGCTGCCCTTACCAATCTCTGTATGGACTTTCTATCTGAGGCACTGCTGCCACCAAACCAGACAGTGATGCGGTTTGTCAAAATCGTGCCTCTGTAAAAAGTGGCCAGGACAAAAGGAAAAAGATGTGCTTTCCTCATCTGATGCAGGAAATGCAGATGCTGGTTTGCACGCTTCACTAAGGAAGATGTGTGGAGAGACAAATTCAGATTGTTAGTTATCTGCACCCCCAGATACTTAACACTGTTGACCACCTCTATAGCTGCATCCTTGATACTGAGTGGAGTATTTTATTTATTTATTATTTATTTAATGGGACTTATATGCCGCCCTATCTCACAAAGGACTCAGGGCGGCTAACAACAATAAAATACAAGTAAAATACAAATATTAAAATTAAAATTAAACTATATCTATAGCCCCAACTACAACCTATAAAACCTTAAAAATCTATTAAAAAAACCCTTATCATCAGTTCAGGTCGGCCTGTTGGAAAAGAAATGTCTTAAGGTCATGACGAAAGGACCGGAGGTCTGGGGTCATCTGGAGCTCCAGGGGAAGCTGATTCCACAGGGCAGGTGCCCCCACAGAGAAGGCCCTCCCCCTGGGGGTCGCCAGCCGACATTGTCTGGCCAACGGCACCCTGAGGAGGACCTCTCTGTGTGAGCGCACCCGTTTTATCAACACTTGGAACCAGGTTACTTTTATTGCACCAGTCCACCAGAGCCTTCACCTCTTCCCTGTATGCATCTTCATGCCATCCCAGATAAGACCCACCGCCACCATGTCGTCTGCATACCTCACAATATGAAATATGATTCGTAGCAGATTTGGCACAGCAGTTGTGGGTCATCAAGGTGAACACTAGCGAGCTCAGGACACAGCCCCTGTGGAGAACCTGTACTCAAGGAGATGGAATTGGAAACTGTCTTTCCAACTCATACAACTTGGGGCCTATCAATAAGGAAATCAAGTATCCCAATTACATAAAGGAGTATTAAATCTTTTAAGTCCAGTTTGTTCATCAGATGCTGAGGGATGATTGTGTTGAATGCTGAACTAAAATCAACAAACAGCATTCGCACATAAGTATTCTTCCCCTCCAGGTGTGCCAAGTTAAGATGAAGCACACAGGAAAGTGCATCTTCTACAGAATGGTTCTTCCGATAGGCAAACTGTAATGAGTCAAATGTAGGAGGAAGGCATGAAACCATGTAGTCCTTCACCAATCTCTCAAAACACTTCATCATAATGGAAGTGAGTGCAATTGGATGGTAATCATTAAGGCATGTGATTTTAGTTTCTAGGAGCACTGGTACAATGATTGCAGTCTTAAAACATGATAGAACCACGGCCTGATGCAATGAGACATTGAAGATGTCTGTAAGAACAGTGGCCACCTGGTCAGCACATTCCTTAAGGGATATTATCACCCAGGGATATTATCAGGATCTGCAGCTTTCCAAGTGTTGACTTTTCACAGGACCTTCTGAACAGCAGTTGTATCAAACTTGAGCATCTGCTCATCAGGAAGGGTAACAGGCTTCCTTGCTGGAACATTGTTTGTGGCCTGAAACCATCCCAAAAACATATTTAGCTTGTTTAGAGATTCTGTGTCACCCTTACATGTGAGAAAATCTGCCTTATAATTAGTAATCACCTGATTACCTTGCCACATACATCTCAAATCAATAAGATCTTGAAACAAATTCTGCATTTTATGACTATCGGCCTGCTTTGCTGATTTTGTAGCACACCTAAACTCAGCTCTTGCTATTCTAATTGCTGCCGCATCCATCACCTGATTTGAAAGCTGTGTTTCTCACTTTCAACATTGCGCGGAACTTCTGTGACATCCAAGGTTTCTCATTTGCTCACATGATAATAGACTTAAGAACACTGACATCTCCATACACTTTTGGATATAAGCACACACAGTAGAAGCATACTCGTTCACATCAGTATGTTGTCCATTTGTTGCAGCCTCTTTAAATATGTTCCAATTTGTGCCACCCAAAACAGTTTTGTAGAGCTTCCATAGCTATTGCAGGCCACACTCACTTGTTTTCTAATTGGTCTCTCTCTAATTAACAAAGTCTTATATGCTGGCATAAGCATCACAGAGAGATGATCTGAGGAGCCAAAATGAGGGTGAGGGGCAGCCTTAAATTTTTTCTCAATGTTAGAAAATGCATTTCATTTTCTGAAACAATCCATTGTTATTAAAATAGATCAAAAATATTTTAACCAATTGAATGTGTTCTAATTATTTCAAAATGTATTTGATGAATATATACTGAAAATCCTACATTACAGATGTGGCAACTCCTAGAAGATTATAACTCCAGAATCCTCACTGAAAACAGGTTCCAGCATGCTTTTTAATCTGTTCATTGTCAACCTTAGGTGTTGTCAATTTGCACTGGAAAAATGGTAACAAAAGAAGGCTCGTTGGAAAATAGGAAATAAAGCAGAACTGAAAGGAGTAATTATGGCATTAACACCGGGTCAGAAGGCAAAATACTGCTATTAATAAACTGTGAAGATACCGTTGTATACTCCTCCTTAGTGAACATTGTTGAGTGTTACCAATCAAGATAAATACTGCTCCAAGACATTTTGCTGCCTGAGATGAATAGCAAATAACATATCCCCTTGCCATCCATCCAAATCAATGTGCACAGCTTGCAAAATAAGACAAATTATTTTGGCAGCTGAAATATAAAATCCCTAAGTACCTATCCCAATCTATAAATTGAAAAAGACTGAAACATTATAATCACTCAAATTCAGTGATATATGGGATTGTGCTAAAATAATGATCAGCTTAATGTCCTTTCTTCACAACTGCATGATATTATAAAGTGGCAATTTTACTTTATTCTGTGCTAGAACCAAGATATTTCTCAATAATTCAACATTCAATATTTTTATGTTAGCATGCTACACAGAGGTCAAACACAGAACAGGGAGGGACATTGGGCTGAACATGGACATAGATCCATTTTTTTAAAAAAAAATGAGCTGTTATCTAATAATTTTATCTTTGGCCATTAAAAGAAGGCCAATCTACATTTTAAAAAAACAATATTTCATATATCTCTGAGTTATGATGGTTAAATAAGTCATGGTAGGCATGAAGGTTTGGACTTGCATTGGTCTGAAGAGGATTTAATCCTGACTTTAAATAAAACTGGTGTTTGTTTTGCCATCATGTAGTCCCATAGTAGGAATTTTTCAGTTAGGTTTTAGGAAATTTCCTTGAAAGTTTATTTTAAAAAAAACTAAAGAGCAGAATGTTTTAAGTAACAAGGTGCTGGTGATGACCTATAAAGCCCTAAATGGCTTGGGTCCAGGATATCTGAGGGAACACCTGCTGCCGGCATCAAGCTCCCTTCGTCCTGTGCGCTCCCACAGGGAGGGTCTTCTCAGGATACCGCCGGTAAAAGATTGCCGGTGGACAATACCCAGGGGGAAGGGCCTTCTCTGTGGGTGCGCTGGCCCTTTGGAACCAGCTGCCTGTAGAGCTTAGGACTGCCCCTGACCTTCGCTCATTCCGCCGGGACCTCTTCGAGCTTTCTGGCCTGGACTGAGAGTATTAACTGGGGTTTTAATTGTATTTTAAATGTAATTGGGTTTTTATTTCAAGGTTAGTGTAATCATTTTAATTGTTTTTAATTTTTGTAATTTGTTGCATTGTTTTTAAAAAACCTTGTGAACCGCCCTGAGTCCTATGGGAGAAGGGCGGTATATGTCTAATAAAATAAATAAAAAATAAATGAATAACAAAAAATGACATGTATTGTTAATTAGGTAGCACAATTTGGCCCTTAAGTTTATACTTCTCAAAAATAAAATAAAAATTGAAAGGTGTAAAAAGGCCTTTAGTCTCTTTGCTCTACTGTTATTATCTCATCAAAACAGGTTTTGCCAGTTTTTGCAGCGCAAATAAAAACAGTGAGATGACAATGAGATGAACAGCCTTGGATGACTATGCTGAGGCACCCAGAGCTATAATTTGCCTAGTTGACTTCATAAACTTTCATGCCTCTCCTTAGTAAAATCATCAATGCCATCTTTCATCCATCTGGACGAAAGTGAGCACCAAAATAGTGGCAAGAAGTTCCCTGGCCGATAAGAGGACAATAACTAAGAGAAGAAAATAAAAGAAGAAAAAAGGGATTCTTTCCAGACTTCAGATTTCTCAAAATACCAGGAAAAAACAGCTCTTGAATAATGAGTCCACTTTAGTAATAAACAAATGTGACAAAACCCCACCTTTTCCTTGCATTGAAGAGATACCACACAGCAAGGAAAATGATGGGTTTTCAAAACTTTAGAAAGCAATCACTGGACAGTTAAGCCTGTTGGACATGGTGTGCCTGTTTCTGCATTAGTGCATTTGGGATTGTTTTTGAAAGGCAACGAAAGGTACACCTCTTAAAATCGATTTCAGAAGGGGATGAACCCAGACTGCTAAGGATATTCTCAGATGTAAAGATGTTCTACAGCAGTGGAGAGGTGAAGTCATCTGAAAATGCTCTGCAGCAGTTCTTCTCTAGTGTGGCAACTTTAACACCTCTAGACTTCAATTCCCGTGGAGGCTAGGGAGTTCTGGGAGATGAAATCCATATGTCTTAAAATTGCCAAATTTGAGAAACATTCCTCTACATCTAGAAATCAAAACACTACCATTAAGGAGGACCAGTCCTGAAGTAGGAGAATGGATTGTTTTGAGACTGAGGGGGGCAGCAGAAAGCATTTTTAAATATTTTCTAATGTAAGTCATCCCAAATAATTCAAATTAAGCAGGCTAAAATGTCATGTATTCCTTTTTCAGCCAGCGGAATAAGCACTCTAGAAAGCATTAAAACATCAGTGATTTTGCTACACTCTAATCTAATTTATTTTACCACCTCATGATCACCTTGTGTTGCTGCTTTAATTCTTTTTTAAAATCTATATGTATCACATTGTATTGCAGTTACAAAGAGAGTTAAGCATAGGGCAATCGGAAGTCATTCTTTGTACCGGTATGTATTTTTTTTACGTTTTAATTTATTAAATAAATTGCCGCCCATATCCCCACAAGGTGACTCCTTTTTTTTGTTAGTTTCTTTTTCTTTATACCTTTTTTCATTTCTATCCCTATTCTGCTTTTACTCTTTATCTTTTCTCTTGATTGGGGGTTTCTATTATTATTATTATTTTATGTGTGCACCTTGTAAAATTTAATAAAGCTATTAGAAATGAGGCAATCACAGCAGGTTGTTAAGAGGGCAGATTGTGCAAGATTCCCACTTACCTTGGGGAGCACCTGCGGCCGGCGTCAACTTCCCTCCGCCCAGTACGCTCCCACAGAGAGGGCCTCCTTAGGGTGCCACCGGTCAAAGAATGCCGACTGGTGGCCCCCAGGGGGAGGGTGTTCTCTGTGGGCGCGCCGGATTTATGGAACCGTCTTCCGGTCGAGCTCTGGATGGCGCCTGATCTCCGCTCCTTCCAGCGCGATCTTAAAACCCACCTTTTTGAACAAGCTGGCCTGGCCTGATGGGATGGGGTCGGGTTTTATAAATTGGTCTTAACTTTTAATCTGTACTAATTTATTACGGGCATTGCTGTTTAATCACTTTTAATAATTTTTAATTTTTGTATCTTGTTTTTATTATGTATTGCCCTGTTCACCGCCCTGAGTCCTTCGGGAGAAGGGCGGTATACAAATTAAAATAATAATAATAATAATAATAATAATAATAATAATAATAATAATAATAATAATAATAATATACATTATATCTGTGTACAATACCTTATATGCATTCCATTCAGCCCTTCTATAGGGATCATAAGTCTCCAGACAGCTAACAGCTCAAAGAAAAACAATCCAATTGCCTTTTGAAAAGCATATTTGAGTCAACAATGACCTGGATGACTGACAATCTCCACAATCACCCCTTACCAATTGCCTATTTTTCATCTCAGCATCTTTCCAGATAAGGAATTTCCTTTCTTCCTTCCCCCAGCCTCTAACTTTTCTAGGAATACATTTATCTGAAGAGAAACTTCTTTTCTCATTTCTTTGACTAAAGTTATCTTCAAGGCCTCTGAAAAATGAAAAGTAAGAAGGCCAACAAAACCTTAAAGTGAAACGTGGTTTCAGAATCTGAATAAAAGTGTAAATGCTCTAACACTCTATTATCATGTTCTAATATTATATTCTATAAAATACTATAACAGAGTAATCTTAAAATAAATTAAAAGCAATTCTGATTACAAATACATGTATTTAATATATAACTGTTAAATATAATTATCCATTTTAGGTACTTCTCGACTGTATCATTCAGACTACTGATTGTAAAGTTGATTGTAACTGTATAGGTATCCCTGGATATTTATTTATTTATTTATTTATTTATTTATTTATTTATTTATTTAGATTTATATATCGCCCTTTCCCGAAGGACTCAGGGCGGTTTACAGGGCATTTAAAAGAGAGTCAATACAAACGTTAAAACAAATTAAAAAAAGATTAAATAAAACCCTGAGAACAGTAAAAAAAACCAATTAAAATTAAAATTAAAAAATTCTCAGCCTGGGCCAGAGAGCTCGAAGAGCCAGGTCTTCAGGTCCCGGCGGAATGAACGGAGGTTGGGGGCAGTCCTAAGCTCCGCAGGCAGCTGGTTCCACAGGGCAGGCGCACCCACTGAGAAAGCCCTACCCCTGGGTGTTACCCGCTGGCAATCTTTAACCGGTGGCACCCTGAGAAGACCCTCCCTGTGGGAGCGCACTGGACGAAAGGAGCTTGATGCTGGCAGCAGGTGTTCCCTCAAAATTCCTGGACTTTTCAATTCCTAATTCCTCCTCTGCTAAAAATCCTGGGTTTTGACAACTGTTTGAAGAATTATGACCCTTCCTTCCTTCCTTCCTTCCTTCCTTCCTTCCTTCCTTCCTTCCTTCCTTCCTTCCTTCCTCCCTCCCTCCCTCCCTCCCTCCTTCACTCCCATGAATTAGATCCTTCTTTTTACAAATAACTCAAGGTGGAAAACATATCCAACACATCTTCCTTTTCCTACTTTCCCTACAACAATCCTGTGAGGTGAGTTGGGCTGAGAGAGAATGATTGGCCCAGTGTCACCCAGCTGGTTTTCATGACTAAGGTGGGATTAGAACTCACAGTCTCCTGCTTTCTAGCCTCCACCACTAGATCAAACTGGCTCTCCCTCCCTCCCTCTGTCCCTCCCTTCCTTCCATAAGCAATTTAATTAGAATTTAATCTAAGAAATGAGTTATGCTTTATTACCTAAGGTAAGTCTTGAAAATGGTAGTGTTTGTTTGTTTAGTTATTTATTTATTTAAAGCTGCCAAACAGAAAGCTGGTGTATAAATGATTTAATTAAATAGTTAAAGAGGATTTAATCTAAGAAAATGCTCTAGTCTCTATTTTGCCTGAAGACTTGGACTAGTTATTACAGCTTCCTAAGGGCCCAACCATGCAGCTGCTCGGACACATTTTCTGACAAGCTGGAGAAAATCTTGTTGGCCTAAATCAGGCCTGCACAGTTGTGCAGGGGGACCACACTAATAAATTCAAACTCCTTGTGGCCCACACAGAAATATCATAGCTGGAGTGCCAATCAGCTGTTCTGCAACCAGAAATGGGGGCAGATGGGGACTGAAATGAGGCTTCGAGGCTGGTCAGAACCATGTCTTTCGATGGCAGGACTGCATATTTATTATTTTTTTAAACTTCGGGATGCATGAGGTTGCTTGGCAGGCCACGTTTAACTCATGGACCATGTGTGGTTCAAGTCTGGCATAAATGATGCTTCCCTTAATGTGTATTAAATATAGAGCCATGTTGTGCATATAGCTGCTGTTCAAGATTGGATCAGGATAGAGAACATGTCCTAGTGCAGGGGTAGGCAACCTTGCTCTTTTATGACTCGTGGACTTCAACTCCCAGAATTCCTGAACCAGCAGTCCACGAGTCATAAAAGAGCCAAGGTTGCCTACCCCTGTCCTAGTGTGATGCTTGTAAGGGTACTCCATTCCAATATTTTTTCTATTTTTTCCCCAAAAGACAGTTGACTTATCAATCTAATAATCATTAGGTGGCAGATAGAAGTTTATCTTGCTTAACTGCAACATATGGATCCTCTTGATTGAGCCAGTCTCATTAGTTAGGATTAATGTTCTTGAAGACAGAATTCAATTTTGTTGTTGTTGTTGTTCATGTAAGAAATGTGTTAACTGTGGGTTCCTTTTAGATCTATCTACATTTTTTTTTCAAAAAGTTGACTGATCTGGTTAATATATTGACCACTCAGTGGCAGCAAAGGGCTAGAGCAGAGGTCCCCAACCTTTTGATCACCAGGGACCGGTTGCTTGGAGAGAGGTTTTTCTGCTGACTGGAGGGGGCATGGTTTCATGTACTGCCTATACCCCATGGATGGGGCTTTGATTGTTTGTGCGGACCTGTTTCTGGCATGCTGCAGCCCGGTTCCAGTCCACGAACTGGGAGTTGGGGACCCCGGGGCTAGAGGATTTTTGTCTCTCTTGACTGCCACCTAGTGGTTGTTTGCATATGTGCCACTGAATAAGTGTGGTTGAAGAGCTGGAGTTTGAGAAATGGCTTTACTGATTCATTAGTCAAATTTTACCTTGCATCATAAAGGATGAGAGAGTAGGGGAAGTAGCTTATCTTGAAACCAAAATTATTTCAGTGAACTTTTTCAAAGAATTTGAAGAGGAAAGGAAACAAGAAGGAAGTGAGTTCCCCAGGCGAATTCCCCACCATGGTAGACCATGGAAGAGAACTAAATTCTTTCAGTTACACTTAAGATGGAATAGGGAGTCAATTTTGATGTTTCCAAATATCTTCAAGATCTGGAAAATAATCTTGATTTCATAGATCCCTGAGAAAAATTTAGAGGACTTTCAGAGGTGTCATATCATCTTTAGATCTGGTTCCTCCTGCAGCCAAAATGGTATTGCAGTTACTGGATCTGGATACGGGACCTGGATGGAAGTGTCAAATGTAGTTGAACAAGAACATCATCAACTCAAGCTTCATCTTCCATGTACTATGTAAAGGTAGTTCTCAATTTACAACCACATTTGATTCTGGAATTTTAGTCATAAGTTGTTATGATCATTAAGCAGGTCACCATGAGACCTGATTCAACTTTATGACCGTTTTTACAACAGTTGTGAAGCAAATGATGATGATCGCTAAGTGAACTATGTGGTCATCAGGCAAATCTGGTATATCCAATGGGTGACAAATCATGGTCACATAAACATGGGCTATTGCAAATGCAAGCTAGTTGCTAAATGCCTAAAAATACAATCATGTGATCATGGGGAGAGTGCAGGAGTTGCCATGCTACAAGTCATAGGTAGCGTATATGAAATCTGTCATAACTTCAAACTGTTGTTAAGTGGTTGTCAAGCAAGGCCTATCTATTATTCAAATGGGGGGTGGGGGGGTTCTCTTCTGCATTCTCAAAGAAAACATCAAAACCTCTGCCAGAATGTTTGGACTACTTTCAGCCTCCCTCAGACTACCTATGAAATGGATTCTCAATGTGAAAATGTCCTCAGCAAACATTTCGTGGAGTTTATTCACATTTTGATAAGTAGGCAGTGTGGATGAACCCTCACCCCACAAGCTGATGTAAAGAAAAAGAAATGAGGCAGAGGACACAAAATCTCTCCTCTGCTGCACTTGTAGAATAAATACATTTATCCTCTCCTCAAACCTGCTGCCCATAATTTCAGTCCAGTCTAGTTGGTCCTTCTTCCTGCCACAAACTTGCTTTAATAAAAACAAAAGCACTTGTATGGGTTTTGTAGTGTTGCAGAAATCCCAAACCTATGTCCCTGATTGAGCTACCCAAAGGGTTGATTGTGCAAACATTCAAATTTTTAGTAACGCTTTATTAATAAGCAACAAGAGTTACAATCCCCACACAAGAGGGATTATAGTTAGATAATGCTAGAAAAAGATGAAGGATAAAGTTAGCTACTTTTGAACATTCTGATCCTGTCCCCATGGTTCTATCCACTCCTTTTGGCATGAGGCGCTTGACATGTGCACAAGGACTGTGGTAATCTTCACCTTTTTCTATAACAGCATCCCAGACTATGACTTAGTGTAACCTCTCTCCCCTTGAGGGGTGGAACAGGATCACTTTCCTGTGATTTATTTGTCCTACATTCCTTTTTTTGTAACTTCTCTATCATTGATGTCAATATTTCATGGACATACAAGCTCAAGGGGAATATTTGTGTGCATCTGGGTACACAATTGTATATGTGGTGTTTCGCTGAGGTGGTGAACTTTGGGGAAGACAAAACACCATTTAGTCTGAATGGTTTCTTTCTCCCTCTCCCGCTCTCCCTCTCCCTCCCTCTCCCTCTCCCTCTCCCTCTCCCTCTCCCTCTCCCTCCCTCTCCCTCTCCCTCCCTCTCCCTCTCCCTTCCTGTTTCTCATCTAGTGCCTGGAATGATTATCTCACAGGGGAAAACCAGAAAGGCATTCTGTATATGCAGAGACATGCCAGCACAAAGCTTTAAGTGTCCTGATTTCTAATGAATTTAATGGTTGGGTTTCCAGGTCCCTCTAGGTCATTGCTTAAGGAGCCTTGTTATTATAATCTTTCCTCATGTTGCCTAAAAGAAAGTGCCAGGAACATTAATAGCAAGGAATCACTATATTATCCTACATTCATTATGTAAATTCCTGGTATATATTCATTCGTTTCATGATGTTATTTTCACAAATGATGGGAATGATAACAGTAATTCTGAGTCTGCACATATGCCTGATGGTATCTTCCTTACAGCATTAACTAGTGCCATAAAATCTTCTGAACTGCTCTCCATATTTTTTTTCCTTTTCTGCAAATGAAAAGCTCTTTTGTACTTTTAAATGCAGGATTTTTTTTTAAAAAAATATAGAATTTCAAAATTAGACCAAAGGGATTGTCTAACAATTCATAATAACTAAGTGTGGGTATATTGTTGAAAAGATTGTATGCAGCTAATCCTCAAATTCCTGGGAAGAAACTGATGGCCACAGCAGTACAAGTTTTAATCACACTTAGGAATGGAATAATCTGTTGATTTTCATTTTTCTCAGTTTGCCATTTGGTTTTCGTTTGTTTCTGCTTCTGCTTTTGCATTTGTAAGTTCAATGCAATCATTGTAAATATATACCAGTTGCCAAGCACCCAAGTTATGATGATATGACCACGAGGACAGTGCAGTGGTCATAGTTTTGGGTATGAGTTGGCTTACTAGGCATTTTTTAACACTAGGCATTGTTCTAACTTTGAACAGTTGTTAAACAAATGGTCATAAGTCAAGGACTACCTGAATTAGGAAAACAGCCTCTGGTAATAAGGATATTTAACAGAAACACTCTTTTCTCCCAGGAAGTACAAAAATTTTCATGAAGGCCACAAAGTTCCACTCTTTTTTTCAGCATGTGAGGGTGTGGTAGTGAAATATCCAAAAGGAGGGGGTTTTTTCAGATTATTCAGATTTTCAGCCTATGCACTTATACACAGAGTGTGCCCCAGATTTTGAAAAGCAGAAACCATTACTTAGTGCTATGTTCTTCCCACAATCTTTGCTCAATAAAAAAATGTTTAAATTGCTAGTTTAACTATACATTTCTAAAAGAAATGGAAGTGGCTTCCCTGGTCTCTGCACCAACCTATTCTTTGTGGTTGACACAAAAATTACTTACAGATTGCAGAAAGTTTTCTTACAAAGAGAATTTCTAACCAATAGAATATTTTAAATATTTAACTGTTATTATTACAAATGTATTTCTGTTTTGGAGGGGTATGGTGTGTAAATTGTCAGATCTGGGTGAAAGATAATACTGGTCTTTTGACATTTGTAAGAAAAAATGTGCTTAAAAACTTGTCTTTATATATAATTATCAGTAACTACATGATGTTTCATGTTCTCAGATCTGGCTTTGTTAAGTTGCAAAAATATTGAAATTTCAGAAACACTGAGCCAAATACAAATATTCCCAATTTTTGTACCCTTAATGGAGTATCTCCAGTCATTCTTCTCCATTTAAAACATCTCAGAAGCATTTAACCTACAAACAACTGACAAAGATATTTAATTGTAAATTACAGCCTAGTTTAGAGTGAGTTTACCAGGTTTATATCTTATGAATCTAATTTAAATCTGCAGGAACAGCATGGAAGTCAGAGCAATTGGGAGACATTTTAGATGGAGAGTTAAGAATACACTTCCTTGTCTTCTGACACAGTTTACCCAAGACCTTTTACTATCCAAGATGAATTTCAAGTTGACATCCATGTAGATCTTTTACAGACCCAAAGCCAGAAGCTTTATAACATCCTGGGACATAATACTTTTGAGCACAGAACTCAAAACCTAGGAATGTTCTCCAAGAAGATTGCTACCACCAGAATATTTTACCCATTCTCCTAACTATAGAGTTAGTCTAGGTAGCCAACAAGGTAGGTTTTATAACTGTGTTGTGTTCAACCTAGTGAGGCATTGTTTATCTTTAGATCTGTAGCTTGAACTTAGTCAACAAATGGAAGGCCTTATGTTATCTTTCTGCAGAACAAATAATTCCTTTCAGCAAGCTGCAACAGGAATTTTCCTGTGGGCTTTGCTGAATCAGTATAGGAGTAAAATTGAACACTTGTTGGAATCTTATGGCATTCACTGCTTACCAGTGAATGTTAGGATTGATTATGACAGGAGTTAGATATTCTTGCTGTCTTAATTGGGTCATTTGCTGTAATGATATCTTATATACCAATAATGACATAATGTAGAAAACTTGCTTCTTTGGAACTCTTTGGTGCATACTTCATTGATATTTTTAAATGGATCTGATAAAAATTTCCCAGATACGGAGTTTGGATGAAATAGGAGAGAAATTGATTGCGCACTACACTACAGAACTTGGGCTGAAATAAGCATCCATATTTCTTCCCAGTTAAACGAAGTCAGCACTTTTGAATACAAACTGAACAAAAAAGAAAGAAAGAAAGAAAGAAAGAAAGAAAGAAAGAAAGAAAGAAAGAAAGAAAGAAAGAAGGAAAGAAAGAAAGAAAGAAAGAAAAAGAAAGAAAGAAAGAAAGAAAGAAAGAAAGAAAGAAAGAAAGAAAGAGCAAAATGTAAAGAAATAAAGGGAAAAAAGAGAAATAGAAAAGAAAGAAAAAGTAAAAATAAGTAAATTGAATACAGATGAATATGCTTATAACTCACTGTAGAGTTTTTGTAATTAAGTTTTCATTTATGTTTTTCTGGTTGGCCCTGTTCTCCCTGATACCCATATCTGAGAGCAGTCCTAACATGCTTTCAAACTTTCAATTATGGCTAGTAAAAAAAAAAGAAATTGTTACAGGTAATTCTTGACTTACGATCCAATTGTAAGCAGAATTTCTGTTGATAAGCAAGGTGGTTGTTAAGTGACCTGTCCCTGATTTTATGGCCTTTATTGCTATAGCTGTTAAATGAATCACTGCAGTTATTAAGTGAATCACACAATCATTAGTTGAATTCAGCTTCCCACCTAATCTGCATTTCAAAACCTGGTGGGAAAATTGCAAATGGTGATCCCATTATCCCAGGACACTGCAACACTCCAGAGTTACTTTGGCTAATGAGATAGGTGGCATATAAATTTAATAAATAAATAAACCATTGTAAATATATGCCAGTTGCCAAGCATTCAAATTTTGATCACGTGGGACGCTGTGCTGGTCATAAGTCACTTTTTTCAGTGTCATTACAACTTTGAAAGGTCACTAAAGAAATGTTTTTAAGTTGAGAACTATCTGTAGATGTTCCCCTGGCAATATCCTTCATAGTCTTTCTGCAAAAATGGGAAAGAATGAGTTGCTTCAGAGTTAATTTATCTTCAGTCTTGATGCAAACTTTCAGATTGGTGTACCAAGCTGTGTACAGCTCACTTGTTCTTTTCTTTTCTCCCACACCTCTGTCATGTACTGCCCCAGATACATTAAACCCTGTCTCCTGGAAGAAAACTGTAAATTTGAGAGGGAGGTAATGATGGAGGACAAGAATGCTTTGATTAATAGAAACACTGTCAGGCTTTGGCTACAGTCCATAATTTATGTGCAACAATGAGGATGTGTTTAGCAAAGACTCTAAAATTTGACAAAATCTTCCTTTGACGTAAAACTATAATTTAAAAATTATATAGATATTTGGAGTGCAAGTCAAAGCAGGAAATACATTCCTTAAGTGGAGAAGGAGATATTTCAGAAGTAATTGTTTGTCTGCAAACAAAACTAATTTAATAGGGGTGGGGGGTGGGGGTGTATTTTGTCTACCTGAGTTTTTTAAAGCAAGTAGCTATGTTTGATTTCTGTGATGAACATTTGTTAGATGGGGGTAAGATCAGCATTGCCAAATACACCTTTTCATGGAATAATGCCAGGATTAATGGATTACACAAATTTTCAGCAATACATCTCATTACTAGGATTTCCAGAATCTGGCTGGCAAAATCTGAATAGCCACAAGATGGCAGCCAAAGAATACAGTTATTCTTTTTGCTGCCTTCTAATGGCCTCCTTGTTATTACAGTCCAAATAGGGCAATACTCCTCATTTATTATTTGATTGTTATACTGTTTATTATTTATTTTATAGATAACTCAGCAAACATATATCATAATAATAATAATTTAATAATAATAATTTAATTTCTATACCGCCCTTCTCCTGAAGGAATCAGGAATACTCCATTCTCCTCCTGTGAGGTGGGTTGGGTGGAGAGAGAGTAGACTGGCTCAAGGTGATCCAGACAGCTTTCGTGCTTAAGGTGAGTCTAGAACTCCTGATTTCTAGGCCAGTACCATAATCACTACACCAAAATCACTCAACACTTTTTTTTTCTAATTACAGCAAAATACAGCCAGCTGATCATAGATGCTGCATGCCTGGCCCTATGACTTCTATTTTTTTGTTACCTCTGCAATTTTTGGGGCTGGAGAATTGAAGCCTGTCTTGGATTATTGCAATGTGTTTTGTTTTGTTTTTTTTAACTTTTGAAGGCCTCCTGAAGTTTGAAGTCTTGATATGTGCCATCAGGTTGTTGCTGACATTTAGTGACCATTATGTTAGATTTTCTCTATGATTATCTGTCCCTAACTAGGCCCTTCAGGTCTTCCAGATCTATTGCCCCTGTAATCTTGCTGCTAGTCATCCTCTTTTTCTCCTAACTTTCCCAGCATTAATGTCTTCTCTAGAGAGTTGGGTTTTCACATAATGGATCTAAAACAGATAATCTGAGCCTGATTCCTGCTTAGTTTCCGGCAAAATTTTAGGACGACTATTAAGACTCTCTCCACGTAATTTAAAAATATTTAATTTACTATCTTTATTACTATTATTGGATTGTTAATATTGCCTTGAAGGCATTGGATATATAAGAATACTTCTGGGTGAGTTATGGCAAACTGCAGACGAGGAGTCAAACATGGCAGCATCAACCAAGGAAATGGAGAGTAGATGGATAAGAAGTTAGGAGGTGGCCCACGTGTGCTCTTGATGGCTGATCCTTGCAAGGAAACCATGGGGATAGTGGTCTTGTGTGTGTTTGAACAGCAAGAAGCAATAAGATTAACCATCTTGTTCATGGCAGAGAGTTTCAAAGGACACTAAGTGCATAAGCCTCATTTTCTAATCATTTTTGGAAAATGCTCATTAACGACTTCTAAGCAATTAGAGACCTTCAGAACGGCAAATTTGTAAATACTGGGTTGGCCTGCTATCAATCCTGAACATAGAATATGAAGAATCTACAATAAACAACAAAAAGCTAAATAACATTTTGAACTTAGAAACTTAAAAATTATCCAGATAAATTTGAAATATTGAAACTTACAATAAGATTTTGCAATCAATTACAAAGAACAAAGAGCTTCTCTTGGGAAATAGATTATGTTTTATTTTTTCATGGGAAATAGATTATGTCTTAGTTTTTAATAAGACAAGAATAACTAATTTCACAATTTTAAAAACTGGACACTAGAGGGGACTAAAGTTTTCAGAAAATTGAAATTTACAACCCTTTAAAATATTGTAAAACATTATGATCATAAAAACTCTAAAGGAGACTTCTGAAGAATGGAATTAGAAATTAGTAGCCATAATATCAACATCATTATAAATGTAATGATGACATTACTTCCCTGGATAGATTATGTCCAAATAATGTTACTGAAGACATGATGGATGTATAATAAATTATCTGACAAAATAGAGACGGAATTGAAATTGGACTTACAGCTGAGTAGGCCAGGAGAATGATTGAGAAAAGGATGTTTCACAGAAGAAACTGGCTGAAGTTTAAAAGTGAAATATAAATGATAAACCAAAAGAGTGACATGGATAATTTTTCCTATTGGATTTAAAAAGAGGCTTGCTGAAATAGTAGTTACAGTAGTTGGGCAAGGCTTAATGACCGCAATGACTTATGACCAAAATTCCAGGTGCAATTGTGATAATAAATTAAAGACTACCTGTATATTGTTACTTCTGGAGAGCTTTTATGGACTTTCTGTGGACACCAGAACTGAAAAGATGATGTTATATGGATTTATTTATAGATCAGATATGGGACTGGGATGAAGAATAAATGTTTTCCCTCTTGAAAAATCCCTAAATTTCCCTCTTTAGAAAGTAGGTTGAAAGTCACTTCTTTGTTTATTTCTCTTTCCTTACTATAATCATAATTTTCAATTTCTTTTTCCCCCTGTATTTTTTATTTATCTTCTCCTTTCTGTATTTATGTTTAATTTGTACGAGACATACTAATGTAATCATTCTTAATAAAATTACATCATACTATACATATGCAAAAATCTTTGCATTTCACATTTAGATAAACTTATTGCTAGTATAATTAGTAGACATGGTTTCTCTGTAGATGCTATTTATAGGGGAAAAATTCCTAAAAATCTTAGAAATAATTTGTAATCTTTTCTGCCAGAGAGAGGAAAGATATTCACAAATCATGGCTAATACAATAAATATTTCCATTTATATTATGAGGTTCACCTGAGGTTTCTTAATAAAAACACACTTAAAATCACGTCCTTTCCAATTCCAAATTCAGTGATAGCTAACATAGTAGCAAATAGTGGTTTTTTTAAAAGTAGAAAAATATTCTTCTTAAATATGAATGGCATCCAGATGAACCATTCAGATACTATTTTGAGGGATATGTTATCAGTGCTGGCAGCAGAGCCTAGGGGAATTGGCCAGTCGTTTCCCTGAAGCCTCTATTGCTCATTCACTCGTAAAGGCAACATTTGATTGGTTCATCTGAATGTCACTTGAAGAACTTCCTCATTTAGCACATAGTTCCTTGTCTGATGTTGTCCACTGTTCCTGCCATCGCTATACAAAGCAATCATGTGACATCATGCTTTATGACCATATTGCTTAATGATGGAAATTCCAAATTCCAACACAAGGACTACCTGTATAAAATTTCAGCTACAAACCTTACATTGTGCAAAGTCTGTTCTAGCTCTTTCATACACTCCTAGGAGATTGACAGGTGGCTTGAACTTTCCCTTAACAACCGCTGCAAAACCTAGTCATTAAGCCACCAAGCTACACATCTTTGATCTAAATACAAATCAAATATCCCACTTACAGCTGTTTGGGCCAATTACCAAAATAAGTACAAGTTCATTAAGTAACTTGGCTAGGAGAAAGAGTACTATTTTCTCTCTTTCAATTGTTATGTATTGAAATATATTCCAGATTCTAATGTTGTAGTCTGTTTATTTAGTGTACTTTCATCATATAAAGCAGTCATTTTTGCTGAAATGAATCTGATTCCTGCTATTCTTTTGCAAGATGTTTATATACGGAGTCCTTGATTTATGATCACAACAGATCCCAAAATTTCTGTTGTTGTGAGACATTTGTTAAATGAGTTTTGCTCCATTTTACGACTTTTCTCGCCATAATTGATAAGTGAATCTCAGCATTTGTTAAATTAGTACAGTAGTATGGTTGTTAAGTAAACCTACTTAAGAAGGTCACAAAAGTTAATCACATGACCCCAGGACACTGTAACTATCAAAAATATAAGTAGTTGCTCACATTTGAATTTTGATCACATTATCATGGTGATGCTGTTATGGTCATTAGTGTGAAAAATGGATATAAGTCACTATTTTCAGTGCTGTTATACTTTTGAGTATCACCAAAGGAACTGTTGTAAGTCAAGATGACCTGTGTATGGTTGTAACAGAGTTTTAGTAATTTTCTAATGGGAGGAACTGTATTATCTACTAATTCTGGCTGGGTTAGGAAAAAGAGGTGGCTTTGTTTCTTGACCACAAAATCAATGGCTAGAAAGTTTTGGGAAAACGGAAGAAAGTGGAAGATATCCATGCAACCAGCCATTTCTTGGATTATAGTAAGAATTGAAATTGGAAATCCAGCCTTTCCCAGGATGGCCAGAAATGAAGGTAAATGAAGGTGAACTCATTTGTGGCTAAATGTTAACCTACTTGAGAAGGATAATATAACCACATTAGTAAAGTGGTATATATATTCTCCCACCTGCTTCTAGTGTCACAAGAGCAATGCATGAAAAGTGGACATCTGTTACAAGTTAATAATCTTTTTTCACAGTTCAGATTAAATTATAGATGCTGGCACTGGTCAATGGTGCATGGAGATGGCTAGAAGCTCAAGCCAATGCACTGGCTGTACAAAGAAAAGCTATAATGAAAGTGTAATTTATTGGGATTTTTACTTGAACTTATGTGTCTGTTTGAATGCTGCTTTAGGTTGCTCAGTGGTGTGTCTGTGTAATGGTCACTGACTAAGCCAGACTTCTTGTCTCCAAGAAGATCATGGGATGATTTGGGGCGGGAATGGGTTTCTGTAAATCTATTGGCCACCACCTAGTGGCCAACCGTATAAGTAACTGTGCAGCAGCCTCTGTTTCAATTCTTTTCCTGTTTGCCTGAATAAAGTGTGTTCTTGTTTGCAACCCTCCGTCTCGCTTATTGCCTGCAAAGAACTGCCTACACAACAGAAAGCCTTCATTATCCTATGATGAGCAAATATCTGTGTGTCTTCTGAATAAACTTCTTCAGGGATATTGTAAGGTGAAGCTATAGACTGAAGAAGAATTCAGGCTATAATAACATTTCCAGGGCTGGTGTTTTTATACTTGTCATATCTCCATTTCCCCAGATTATTTATTTATTTATTTATTTATTTATTTATTTATTTATTTATTTATTTATTTTATTTGTATACTGCCCTTCTCCCGAAGGACTCAGGGTGGTGAACAGGGCAATACATATTAAAAAACAAGATACAAAAATTAAAAACGATTAAACAAAATGCCCATGAATAAGTTAAAACACATTAAAAATAGGTTAAAACAGATTAATAAAACCCAACCCCATCCCATCAGGCCAGGCCAGCCTGTTCAAAAAGGTAGGTTTTGAGATCGCTCCGGAAGGAGCGGAGGTCAGGTGCCATCCGGAGCTCGACCGGAAGATGGTTCCATAAATCCGGCATACCCACAGACAACGCCCTCCCCCTGGGGGCCACCAGTCAACATTCTTTGACCGGTGGCACCCTGAGGAGGCCCTCTCTGTGGGAGCGTACTGGGCGGAGGGAAGTTGATGCCGGTCGCAGGTGCTCCCCAAGGTATTCCGGACCCATGCCATGTAGGGCTTTGTAGGTCATTACCAACACCTTGAATCTCACCCGGAAGACAACTGGAAGCCAATGCAGCTCGCGGAGCAGAGGTGTAACATGGGAATGTCGGGAAACTCCCAACACAACTCTCGCGGCTGCATTCTGTACCAGCTGGAGCCTCCGAGTGGTCTTCAAGGGTAGCCCCATGTAGAGAGCGTTGCAGTAGTCCAGACGAGAGGTCACAAGGGCGTGAGTGACCGTACATAAGGCATCCCGGTCTAGATAGGGCCGCAACTGGCGCACCAGGCGAACCTGGGCGAAGGCTGGTGCGCCAGTTGCAGCCCTTTATTGTTGTAGCCTGGAAATGTTATGATCCACAATTCCATTTCACGGCAGACCCTTGCAAGTCAGTTGTTCATCTCTGATCATATGACCAGGCACTTATCACACAACTGCAGTGCTGACTGTGGAATTCTGGGAGGTGAGAAACATTGATTTAGATCATTTTAAGGGGACACAAGGTTGGAAAGAGTGAACTGAAGCAGTGAGTTTCAAAACTTTTCAGCTTACGACACCTGTTAGCTGGGTAAAAAAATCCTCTCCTGGAACATCTGATCAAGACATGTGGAGCTTCTGAATAACAGTGGACAAGCCATCTTTTCTGTTGTACTTTAGAGAAAATAGGCTCTTTTTTAGCAAGGAACTCTATTTTTTCCCATAGGCCCTTGGATCCTGGGGAAGGAGGCAGGGGGAGCGGGGATTGTCCCTTAATTCTGCAAAACAATTGGAGTCCTCCCAAACCCTTAGAATTCTGCAAACTACAATATGCCAAGGCTTATTTTGATACGCAGTTTTTATTTGCATCTAAGGTCCAACCAAGTTATTCCATGCATGTGAATTAGTTTTCCAACCCTGCTTTATTTTTAAATGAAAAGCAGGCTTGCTTATGACAATCAAAAGTGGGTAAGGAATAATACATCACTTGGTTAGCCCTTTCTTTACCCTTTCCTTTGACCCTTTTTTTCCTAAAATCATATTCATTCTTGTGAGGAAAGAGCTCTGCATTTGCAAGCCCTTTATATTATATGCTCTATGTAAATGAATGTATTATAAATTTGTGCCAAATAAACCTCAGTTGTTTTAAGTAGTGGAAAAAACTGTTACATACATTGCAATTTCATGCTGCCACTTTGTGCAAAAACACTTCTGTTTTTCATACCCAATTACTACTTAATATGGGGCTGTAGTAGCCCCACCAATTTAAAGAAAAATGCCCTTATCTCTCAGACTTGGCAATTAAAATCTGACTTCAGAACATCATTTACTCCTAAAACTTTCTGTTTAAAAGTAAGATAACAAGTATGGCAAAGGTCTTTACTGAGTTCTGGGAAAGTTATCTACTAGACTAGAGGCTATGGATGAATATGAGGGGGATTCGTATGTTTAGCTTACTATAAAGTCTGTCCACCAATTTTTTGTGGAATTTCTTTCCTGCTTCTGTTTTTCTACATGATTTTCTGTCTGCTTTAGAATTGCCTGAATTTACGATTAGTATACTATAAACTGAGGCAGTTCTAAAGTAGACAGAAAATATGCTTTGGTACATTTTCTTGGCAGTCTAGTAAAAAAAGAAGTGATATTATTTTGTATTGTGCTTTTTCTCTGTTCTTTGCAGCTTGATCTATTTTCCAGAATGAAAAGCATCTTCTGTGTTTTAATTCTACTGTGGTAGGGGGGAAAATTAAAGGAAAGTAATTTTATTGGCTGTATATGTACTTTCATATATATCTATGAAAATACATATAAATTGTTTATTTCAGATTAAAATTATTTGTAGAATAGAAATACCACAGTGAATATTAGATTATTCTGAACATGGCTGCTCCTCAAGATGTAGAAGATAATACGAGAAGATTTATATTGGACAGGATCTCTGGGCTTTCTATGGTGCTGGGGTCCTCATCCCCCAGTCCATGGACCAGTACCAGGCCACGGCATGCCAGCAACTGGGCCGCACAAACAAGCAAAGCCCCATCTGCGGGATGTAGGCAGCATACAAAACTGTACCCCCTCCAGTCTGCCGAAAAGTCTCTCTCCATGTAACTGGTCCCTGGTGCCCAAAAGATTGGGGACCTCTGTTCTAGGTTGCTGGGTTTCCCCATGATAAGCCAGAACTCACCCAGAATTGTTTGTTTTTGCTGCAAAATTCATTGCTCATTTAGCCTTCCCCTTGGTAATGCAGGCTGGTTTTCAGGAAACTAACCCTCTCGCTGTTCTGTACCAGCCTGCTACCGGCCCTGCAGAAAAGGCAGGGACAACCCCTTTTACAAGAAGGCAAGAGGCAGGAATTACGCCTGCCAAATTTATTGCTACAAAAACAAATGGAACAAGACACAAACCAAGAAACAGGAGCTTTTCAAGCGGTTGCCTTCAGCAAACCAGCCCTCCCACGCATTCCCCCTTAAATACAGCTCAGGGCGTGGCTTCTCTCTGCCTCCTTCCGAGGAGCCCCATTGCCTTCCTCTGTTTACTCCTGATTGACTGCCTCCTGCGTCGGGCGTCCTTGAACAGGGCCAGCTGTGGGTCATCTTCATCCACACTGTCAGGCTCACACAGCTGGGTCTGCGTCGTGACCAGATGAGAGGGGCCTGGCTGAGGACTCTCATCAAGCTCTTCAACACCCCCCTCCTCCTCCTCCTCTGAGTCATCCGACCCAACTGCGGAACCCACAGGCTGACCCTGAATCACAACACTCGCTCTCTTGAGACTCCCAAATGTTCTCCATTCAAAACCATTTTGCAGGCCATTTCTCTGCTTGAAGGAAAATAATTGAAAAACATGTTTTACCCACCTTTGGTTCTACTGACCTACTCAGTGTTTTAGTAACTGTTTCCCTTAAGTGTACTTCTGGGATGTATTAGGGTCTGCTGTGTTGTCAATGTTGTCCTTTTCTCCTTCCCTCCTTCTATAAATGATAGATTTTACTGTGTGGTTATCATGAACACAGATCACTGGAATCTAGGATAAGCAATAAAAAGATGAGGTTCATGATAGCAAGGATTTGTTTACTTTGCTCTTTTATGCATAATGAGGTCGTGTTTTCTGATGGGGTCACTAAGCAGAAAAGTCATCCGGCCAACTACTAATAGTACAGCTCTGCACCCATTTTAGTAAAAGCTTTGTAGTATTTCATTTACTTGCTGCAGAGTCTTTTCCTGCAAATACATTTTTGACCTCAGGCTCATTATTCAGCAGGATTGTTCTGAGAAGGATCCACCCTTGTCTGATGGCTTTACAGTACATTATTACACAATAACCTGTTATTATGTGATTGTTTTTGGTCTTTCATAGTACTATCCCAAGGCTACAGGAGCTCTTATAAGTGAAGTGATTTTTTTTTAAAAAAGAACTTTAGATCAGCTACCATGCCATTATGATACTGATCTGCAAATCTCTGTTTTTAGTGTAATTACTGTAGAGCAGGGGTAAAGGAGGAGTAATTCTAGCTGAATTGCCTTTGCTGCTTTGTTGAATAATAAAAAAAATGCTGAAGCAAAGATAAGGATGACTACACTCATTTATTTTCAGGGTTCTGGCTTGCAATGTCTACCTGCCAACACAAAACAATTTTAATAAATGGAATTTAGGCTGCACCCAAGCTGAAAAATTTCATGCTCCGCACATGGTGAAGTAGGACACTTGCAAAGATTTCATGCCTTCAGACATTTCATAAAATTAGGGATATACATGTATTCTTGAATCTCTTCCATCCTTAGACCAAGGAAGAACTACCATCAGCATCTGATTTGGCATTGTGAGCAGCTGTCAGAATTGTCACATCAGAGCTAATGAATGCCCTGAGCAACTCCTTAATTGTGTGTTTTTAAATTCTTCATTTGATACTCCAAGAGTCTTGGTCTGGGCTCTATTTTAATTTTCTCATAATGTTCCATAGGTGCATAACAACATAACAGTGCGTTATTATGGAAAATTAAAATGAAAACTAAGTGTAGGGCTGATTAGAGCCTTGCTGGAGTTGTTCACAGTTGGGGAAGAGATCAAAATTAGAGTTGGTTGGCCCAGCCACACAGTTGAAGTCCTGGTCATTTTTAACACAGTCCTAGCTCCCATATTGAGTCAGACCAGATCCATAGCTCTCCCCTATCATTGATCAGGAGCATACCAACCTAGACTGTGGTGCTGGTGATTTGGTCAAAGGCTGGTTTACCTATAGTCCTCAAAAAAAAGTGAGGTTGACCATCGTTTTCAACTGCAAATAAAGAATAGCATTCCTCTGCTATTCTTTATTTGCAGTTGGGTAACCACTGTTATCCAAACACATTTAACAGAGTTTGGTTTTGGGGCAAGCCATAGTTAGAACAACAGAGAGGAGAAGCAAGTTAGGATGTATTGTGCCATTGGCATATATGTACCTAGGAGCACCACCCCTTCAAATTAAAAAGATTGCAGGAACAGGTGTCACTGAGCTTGCTTGCTTTCCTGCAGATGTGTCATTACCAAACATCAGATATCACTTTCAAAACTGATGCCCCTTCAGTGGTCCTCTCACCATATTTCTGTAGTAAAGCTTGACTAGTTGCTGTCTGCCTACAAAGTGAAATGTGTTGTTTTTATGCAGCAAGTGGTTCCTTTGGGCTGGGGGAAAAAAACCTCTCCCCCTTTTCAGGCACTGAGTTTAAACATGGGGGAGGGAGAGCTAGTTTGACCTAGTAGCAAGGCAACCAAGCTAGAAAGCAAGGGACTGTGAGTTCTAGTCCTGCCTTAGGGATGAAAAACTAGCTGGGTGACTTTGGGCCTGTTGAATATAGGGTGAGGAGGAATATTAGGTATGTTTGCTGACTTGGGTTATTTATTTAAAAAAAAAATAAAAGCAGGATAAAAATAAAATAATAAATAAATAAATAAATAAATAAATAAAAATAACAATAATAAAAAGAGAACTCCCACAGCCTTTCTCTTGACCTTTGAAATCACCACTTGCAGTAGGAGAGGACACCTTTTTATCCTTATCCTTTTCCTCTTTCTATACCTCATATTTTTTGTAACCCACTAAGACGTACACAAAATCCCAAAATTATTGTCTTTCCACGGTGCTCAAAATGTATCCATTGAAGAAGGAATCTCAACCTCTTATTATTAAACCTTTCTTAAAAATTTCTACCTTTTTCTGACTCGGACACTCTCCCGCTATGGGAATGTCAGTATTAATGGAGATCTTTCTTGCGGTCCATATTTCTCCAGTGTTTCAATAAAGAAAACACCCTGCTTTGGGGGAGGTTCCATTATAAGGACGTGTCCTCATTAAGTAAAAAGCAGATCATCTTGGGGAATAGAAGCATGAGGTTGACTTTTTGTTTGTTTGTTTTTTGGACCTTTGAGTCAGTTTACAACTCCTGGCAACTGCCTGGAGAAGTCCTTGCGTTTTTCTTGGCAAGATTTTTCAGAAATGGGCTTGCCATTGCATCTTTCCTGAAGCTGAGAGAGAGGGACCAGCTCAAAATTACCCAGCCAGCTTTGTGTCTAAGGTGGATCTAGAACTCACTGATTTCTAACATGATGCCTTAACCACTACAGCAAACTAGCTCTACAGGATGAGCCCTTGGACTCTCCTAAATTCTGTTTTCACTTTTTAAAAAATCAGTAGCTCATTGTTCTGTGTGCTGCACCAAAGAAAGACTAGGAACTTTGCAATGATAGAGAACATTCACTTTTCCATCTATTTTCAAATACCCAGTTGAATAGAGCTCCCTCTTAATCTAATTTAGTTTGGTAAGCATAACTTACCAACCATACCCAGGAGAAAAACCAGCATGTTTTGTCCTTGCACCTTTGTTTTCAGCAGTCTATGATTGTCTTCATAAAGCAGAACAAGCTTTCTTTCATTTCATTCCTTTCATGGTCCTTTTAAAGGTGTGCTTAGATTTAAACTTTTCATTGCAATTTTGGACTCCTTACCTACTTGTCTGTGGTTGTAAGGATTTAATCTGGGATTCATCTAGAATGAGACATCAAGGCACCCTGGGAAGCAACGTTCAGTGGTTCTAGTAAAGGACAAAGAAAGAAACTGGAAAATGTGTTAAATTAAGGGTGGATGATTACAGTATGTGAATTTTATTTTTGCACAATTTCTCATCTCGCTGCCAGCCATGTCTGCTGATAATGAAGTTGGAAGATAAATCTATAAGCAGATCTCCTAATGTTTGCCTTTTTTCCAAATACTTTCTTAGTACATGCACTTTTACAACTTTTTTTTAAAAAAAGAGAATATATGTTTATTTGCATTTTGCCTTAAGTATATGTGTGCTTGTATGTGTGAGTTGTAAATTGTGTTGCAAAATTCTTTGTGCGTGTCTGTTCTTGGCTCGATATTTGATAGGTCCGAAGTAAGTTCTTTTGTTTAAAACTTTTGATAAACTGAATTTTTCATCCATTCCTCACTTAAGAATGCTAATGCTGCTCTTGCAATAGTTGTTGAATGAGTGCTTTGAATGAAAAACGTAAGATATCTTGCAGCTGGTTTATGGAAAATGAAAGGATGTTGTAAGGAGGAAGAATGTAAGAGTCTTACCAAATGTGGGTCTACACAGAATATCTCTGAAATGCAGTTACAAGGCCAGTAATCCAGCTGTAACTCCAACTATTCCTAAACTTAGGAGAATATCAAGGATTAGTCACAGTAACCAGGTAGGTCCTTTTAGCCTTTAGAAATTATATCCAGAAGAAAGGGTAGCAGTCAAAAGTCAGCTAGAAGCATTTTCCTGCCCAAGGCAAGAAAAGAATAGCAATATTTCCTGGTCCACACAGAGAAGCTGAAAAGACCATCCAATTGCCTTCGTTTGGCATTGGGGAGAAGATATTTGGGTCTGCAGGATAGTTGAGGAAGAGGGCCTAAGAAGGGCAAAGTAAGCAATACAAGTAGAAGGGCTACATATGCTTTTCAAATGATTTGGAGGAAGTGCTTTGGACCTTGTGCAAGCACAATATTTATCTATGGTTCATCAAGCAAGCCCACATTTTTCTAAGCTTCTGTATGAATCTGCAAAGATAATGGTGATGATGTAAGAAATTCACTAATTGAAGTTAAAATCTTCTTTGATGAATAGCAGAGATGCCATCCTCAATTAAAGTCCAAAGCACTTTTTTCAAATCCCGTTTGAAGCCTGCACAATCCAATACATAGGTTGTTGTTTCAATATTCATCCATTGCCTTCATTCCCCTAAATTGTTGTCTCATTTTGCTTGATAATAAAGGTAAAGGTTTTGCCTGTCCACTCATGACTCACTCAGGGGGCTGTGCTCAACTCCATTTCCAGTGTTGTCTGAAGAAACGTCCATGGTCATGTAGCCAGAATGACTATATGCCAAGGTGCAGGGAACACTGTTACCTTCCCACTGAAGTGGTACCTATTTATCTACTTGCATTTGCATACTTTTGAACTTCTATGTGGGCAGGAGCTGAGGCAAGTATGGGAGCTCATTCCATTGTGTGGCACTCAGGTCTCCAATCCTGGAAAAGATAATCAAACAACAAATCAGCGAACACTTTGATGCGAACAAAGTTATCACTAAAAGCCAACATGGGTTTGTCAAAAACAGATCATGCCAGACAAATCTTATTGCATTCTTTGACCAAGTGACAAAATTAGTGGACCAGAGGAATGCTGTAGATATAATTTACTTGGACTTCAGTAAGGCATTTGATCAAGTAGATCACAACCTACTACTTGATAAGATAGAAAAATGTGGGTTAGATAGCATCACCACCAGATGGATTCGTAGCTGGCTGACAGGCCATACTCAGCATGTGGTCCTCAATGGAACTGCATCTACATGGAAGGAAGTGTGTAGTGGGGTGCCCCAGGGCTCTGTTCTGGGCCCAGTGCTCTTCAACATCTTCATCAACGATTTGGATGAGGGGATAGATGGGGAACTCATCAAATTTGCAGACAACACCAAGCTGGCAGGAATAGCCAATACTCCAGAAGTTAGGCTTAAGATACAGGAGGATCTGGACAGACTCGAACACTGGGCACTATCTAACAAAATGAAATTCAATTGTGAAAAAAGTAAGGTTTTACATTTAGGCAGGAAAAATCAAATGCACAGGTATAGTATAGGTGGTACCTTGCTCAATAGTAGCAACTGTGAGAGAGATCTCGGAGTCCTAGTGGACAATCACTTAAATATGAGCCAGCAGTGTGCTGCAGCTGCCAAAAAAGCCAACACAATGCTAGGCTGTATTAACAGAGGGATAGAATCAAGATCACGTGAAGTACTAATACCACTTTACAATGCCTTGGTAAGGCCACACCTGGAATACTGCATCCAGTTTTGGTCACCACGATGTAAAAAAGATGTTGAGACTCTAGAAAGAGTACAGACAAGAGCAACAAAGATGATTGGGGGACTGGAGGCTAAAACATATAGGGAACGGTTGCTGGAATTGGGTATGTGTAGTTTAATGAAGAGAAGGGTGAGGGGTGACATGATAGCAGTGTTCCAATATCTCAGGGGCTGCCACAAAGAAGAGGGAGTCAAGCTATTCTCCAAAGCACCTGAAAGCAGGACAAGAAGCAACAGATGGAAACTAGTCAAGGAGAGAAGCAACCTAGAACTAAGGAGAAACTTCCTGACAGTTAGAACAATTAACCAGTGGAACAACCTGCCTCCAGAAGTGGTGAATGCTCCAACACTGGAAGTTTTTAAGAAGAGACTGACCAGTCACTTGTCTGAAATGGTATAGGGTTTCCTTCCTGAGCAGTGGGTTGGACTAGATGACCTCCAAGGTCCCTTCCAACTTTATTATTATTATTATTATTATATATATACATAGAATGAAGGCTACTGCTAAGCTTGTAAGCCGCCCTGAGTCTTCGGAGAAGGGCGGAATATAAATGGAATTAAAATAAAAAATAAAAATTATTATTATTATTATTATTATTATTATTATTATTATTATTATTATTATTATTATTATTGTCATCATCATCATCATCATCATCATCCGGTTTGTCTTTAATTGCTGAGTTATCGCACCCGTAGGCTTGATAATAGCGTGAGCTTAATAGCATAAAATGTAAACAGAATAAAATGTAGTAAAATAAAATCATCAGAACAGCATTGTTGCAGCTGCATTTACAAAAAAGAAAAGAAAAAAAGAATCTTTGTTGCATAACAAAGATATAACTTGAAAATTCTCAAATTGTGTGAGAACAGCTTCTAAAAGTGAAAGAAGGATATAATTCTATACCCTTAAGGTTATTTTTGTTTTATATAAGAGATTAGTGATATGTAAAAGAGAAATCACACCAAATTTACATTGAGAAACCCAGTAGGTTGTGGCTATATGTTCTGTTTGGTTGATAGTTGAGTGAACAGCAAGCTTCCAAAACAAAGATAGAAAGAAGAGGTACATTTACAGGCGGACTTAGAGAATTTAGGAAAATGGAGAATGGAAAACCTAGCTTAGGTTCTGCAGGTCAAGAATTGGGGTTGAAAACATCTTTTATGTGGGTTGAATTACAGCTTCAGAACAGTTGGTTATGCCCTTGAGATTATACATAATTAGCTGTGTGGGAAGCCCTTCCTTTCCACATCTCATCCCACACTGTTTCTTTGTGAAAAGACTTTTCATTAACTGAACTGAAGACATGCAAAGAAATGATCAACAAATGTCAGCAGCACAGTAATGTCATATTAGGGAGTAATGTATTCTAGATCCATCATTTCGACCCCAAACCACCCCAGTGATGCCCTCGCTGTGATGTCCCGTTGCCTGGAGGCGGTTCGGGTCTGGATGGGGAGGAACAGACTTCAACTCAACCCTGACAAGACTGAGTAGCTGTACATTCCGGCATCCCGGGACATTCAAAATGTTCCATCGCTTTCTGTGGGGGGTGAGTTTTTACCCCCCGTGGATAGGGCTCGCAACTTGGGAGTCCTCCTAGATTCACGGCTTACCTTAGAAGACCATATAGTAGCCGTGACTAGGGGGGCTTTTGCTCAGGTTTGCCTGGTGCGTCAGTTGCGGCCCTATCTGGACCGGGATGCCCTGTGTACGGTCACTCATGCGCTCATGACCTCTCGTCTTGATTATTGCAATGCTGTCTACATGGGGCTTCCCTTGAAGACCACTCGGAGGCTCCAACTGGTACAGAATGCGGCCGCGAGAGTTGTCTTGGGAGTTTCCTGGTAGTCCCATGTTACACCTTTGCTCCGCGAGCTGCATTGGTTACCAGTTGTCTTCCGGGTGAGGTTCAAGGTCTTGGTGATGGTTTTTAAGTCCTTACATGGCATGGGTCCGGAATACCTTGGGGACCACCTGCTGCCGGCGTCGATTCCCCTCTGCCCTGTGCGTTCCCACAGAGAGGGCCTCCTCAGGGTGCCTCCGGTCAGGGAATGCCGGCTGGTGCCCCCCAGGGGGAGGGCCTTCTCTGTGGGCGCCCCGGCTTTGTGGAATCAACTGCCGGTTGAGCTCCGGATGGCACCGGATCTCTGCTCCTTCTGGCGCGGCCTAAAGACCCATTTATTTGAACAAGCTGGCCTGGCCTGATGGGGAGTTAACTTGGGTTTTAATATTTGTATTTTTTACTGTTTTATTTGGGCTATAATTTAATTTGTTCTTAACTTTTGTATTCTGTATTTTTATTATATGCCCTGTTCACCGCCCTGAGTCCCTCGGGAGAAGGGCGGTATAAAAATTTAATAAACTATAAACTATAAACTATTTTAGAAGATGTTTGTATATGCAAAAATGTAAAGTTTAACCATATGAAAAAGAAGCATACATTGAACAAATAAGAAATGGACATACTGTGGAATGCATGTTTGTAAGTGCAGGACAGATCCAACAATTATTGCTGAATAAACTTTTCCCTTTTAACTGTTCAAACATTTCTCTTTTATCTGTTGGACTCCACCACCTATTGGGTTAGTAATTGTTATTCCACAGCATTATTCAAGAGTTAACATGAACTGGCTTCTTTGTTATATTATCTTAATTTTTCAAACAGCTCTGGAATGAAACCTAATGAAGGGGCTACCTATAAATATTTAAAATAAAAAGTAAATGATGTTGGCTCACAATAAGTTCATACCACACTGCAGTGTTTCAAAATACAAATGAACTGTGTAGTGTACTGCAAATTGTGCTTCAGCGCTCTTGAAAGCATCTAAACAGATTGCAAACTTTCTAAACCATAATATGTGTAAATAGGTTTAAGGCTGTTTAATCCAGCTAAACAATCTTAAAGCTTGCTTTTATTTAGTTACATGCACACACATGTTTATATACAGGTAGGTTCCTCACTAATGACTTAAAAGGATTTGGAGTTGTTCAACCATTATTGTGCCAAGATAACACTAATGAGAACAGGCTCAGATTCATCTGGAGAACTGCTGGGTGACACTATAAGTCACTAATATAGAAATAGCCGTAAGCTTGGAGCTTAGAAAATAGGGCTATCCATTGTGGGCTGCAGAAAAATACTAGGCAATCTAGATAAATACTAGGCAGTAAAGTAAAACAGGAAACTTTCTCTTTGCTGCCATCTAGGAATTACCAGATGTTTACAGCCCAATTCCTTTTTCTGTACGGAAAAGTTTCAAAGAGAAAGGTTCCACTCTCCCTTTCCAATAATATTACAACATAGATGTGTGTGGGAATGGGATATTTACTGGGTTAAAAAAATTGGATGTACCCCATAAGAGGAGTAAATTTCTTTACTTTCATGGAGTGAGTTTTGTTCACTTAGGAACTAAGAAAAGTTCCCATTAAGTTCTCATCTTACACAAGGAGATATGGAATTTTTACTGTTAATATAACTAGAAAAGAGAAAATTGGGATTATCTGTTCCAACTATATCACAGATCATTGTGGTGATTAGTAAATGCAAATGCATTGGTCTGTAAGGTTTTGTTCCAATCATGGTAAGAAATATTCACTTCAAGAAAGCTTTTAATGAGAAGAAGTACTCTTTCCTAACCCTTTCCAGTCTGTCAGATCAAAGTTTCCCACTATAAATGTAAAGTAGTGGGTACAGGACCACTTGGAGACAGCAGACCCAGAGTCAACAGTAACAGCCTTTATTGAGTACAGAACGAAGAGACAAAGAAACGCCCCCCAGTGTCCTTTAAATACCCTGCTTGATCCACTCAGAACATTGGATTTTCCCACCTAGCAGTGGCCAGCCAATCTGGATACTTACAGGCACCACCTGGTATTATCAGTGACTACACTGTAACAGAACACCTCAACTATATACATAGCACCCCTTCCCCCATAACCAACGATAAATACATATGTGGCCAATTGACAAGTTATTGTGTGTATATGTCCGCGCCCTTTGACCTCAATTCCTCACATAGTCCTTCAGGAATGCCGGCAGCTTCCGAGACCTTGCAAAACACCACAGAGTCTGCAAGTTCTGGCCTGGATCATTGACAGGTGCTTGACCCTGATGCTCCAACTCCCTGCTGCCAACGTGTGCCTTACCCAGTTGATGTTCAGGCCGATCACGTGGCCCCTGCCCGAGTTCAGTGGTTGTGGTAACCTCCAGCCTACTAGGGGGATCCGCTAGTGGATGCTGCTGAGGACTGTCTGAAGGCCCTGTTGGCAGTTGCATTGTAGGGGTTGATGCAGGGCTTGATGGCAGTGATGAGCTTGTATTGTTTCTTGTTTTTCAGGAACCCTCTTTCTCAGTTGGTCAATGTGCCTTCTGACTTGCTGGTTCCCTTCCCCCTCTACAACATAAGACAATGGCCCAGTTCTGTCAAACACCACCCCTTGCACCCACATATCCCCAGACCCATGGTTTCTGACCCACACTTGCTCGCCAATACTCAACTTCCTGGCCGGGCTGGGTTGCTCTGGCTCTGCGGCCACTCTATCAGGGTGAAGTCTGTCCAGCTTTGTGATGAGATGCCTGCCCCAATGCAGCTCTGCTGGACTCTTGACCGTGGCAGTACAAGGTGTGGAATGTTGTGCCAGTAAGAATTGAGCCAATCTTTGGTGCCAGTCACCTGTGATGATGCATCTCAAGGTGTCCTTGGTCGATCTTACCATTCGTTCTGCCAAACCGGTGGAATGGAAAGGTGGATGGATGGGAAGGCATGGACGTGGAGTGCCTAATTGAGTTGTGAATTACGGGCCATTATCAGAGACTAACACATCAGGCAGACCATGTGTGGCGAAGAGCCCCCTTAGTACCTGAATCATTTTGGCTGTGGTCATGTTCTTCACAGGCACTACCTCTAACCACCTCGAGTAACTATCCACGACCACTAGGAAGAGCTGCCCTTGGAAAGGACCTGCATAATTTTTTTTTAATTCCATTTATATCCCACCCTTCTCCGAAGACTCAGGATGGCTTACAAGCTTAGCAGTAGCCTTCATTCTATGTATATGCCTGCTTATTAGGGCTTTCACACACCCCCAAGCGGCATTATTACAAAGTCAGCTTAATTGCCCCCAACAATCTGGGTCCTCATTTTACCTACCTCGGAAGGATGGAAGGCTGAGTCAACCTTGAGCCTGGTGGCATGCAAACCTGCACTAATTGCAGGCAGCTGGTGTTACTCAAGGAGGCATTAGCCCACTGCTCCACCAAGGCTCTGTCTATGTCATGGGTCGGCAACCCACGGCTCCGGAGATGCATGCGGCTCTTTGAGCCGTCTCCTGCGGCTTCCAGTCACCCAGTGTGCGTGCACCTCCGAAGGGCGGAGGTGCGCGTGCACCTCTCCAAACCACCGCCGTCCCGTTTGCACAGCTGCCGCGTTCGTCCATGTTTGACGAACGCGGCAGGTCTCCGAAAGGGATGGCGGCGGCTTGGGAGAGGTGCGCGCGCACCTCTCCCAAACTGCCACCGTCCCGTTTGCACAGCTGCCGCGTTCGTCCATGTTTCACGAACGCGGCAGGTCTCCGAAAGGGATGGCGCACACCTCTCCAAAGGGGAGACCCATCGCCGTGCAGGTGCCTCCCATTTTGCGCATGCGCAAAATGTTTTTGCGCATGCGCGTGAGTGGACGCACGCGTGCGCACTTTTTGCGGCTCCCACTTTTTTGTTTGTGTGATGGAACCGGTTCTGAGTGGCTCTTTTCCTTTTTCCGGTTGCCGACCCCTGATCTATGTGAACTCTAGACCATGGGTTGTGAGTTGCCTCCCATTTGTGCACAGGTGCCTGTGGTTGCTCCAGCCTGGATCTTTGGCACTGATAGCAACCTGCAACTCGCTCCTCAACTGCTCTGTCCAGGCCTGGCCACCACAGATAACTCCTGGCTAATGCCTTCATTCTTACGATACCCGGGTGGCCCTCATGCAGTGCTTGTAGAACCCTATCTCTTAGTTTCTCAGGAATCACGACCCTGTTTCCAGACAACAGCTTAAACAGACATTTAAGTACAAAGTCCTTGTGATGTAGGATTGCCTCTAGCTACCCCAGATTTAAAACACACACAGCTACTTCACAACCTTTTAGAATTACGTCTGAGCCAAAATGAATCATTATTTCTGTTCTACATTGTCCCCTTTATTATTTTTAGATTTCAGAAACCCCTCGGTACTCCAGAACATGTTGCTACCTTCCAACATATTTGCCTATCTTCCATTGTGTCATTCTTTGTAAGAATGATGATGTTTGTCATTCACTGGCACTTCAAATGACTAGGTTCATGCATATGAGTAATTCAAAAGAAGAAGGAAGTGACTGGGGAAAACAAGTTAAGCTTGAAAGAAATGGATATGTAAAATGAGTGAAGCCTTCTTCCAACAACAAATCTGAAAATAAGAGTAAAACAAAGCTCATTACACTGAATTTCCAGTAGTAATTCCATGAGAATATTTAAAAACCTTTCTCAGATATTCCTTCTCTAATCCCAGAGAAAGTAAATCTAGGTAAACTCAGTGGAACTCTTAACCATTTACAAAAGCTGTGAGGAACCTGTGGTAATCTAGATCTTTTATTTTCCATCTTCTATCCTTTCCTGTTTACAATATCAGGGATTATAGACCAGCAACATTTTCCATGTCTATTTTAAATGGATAGTATAAAAAATCCTTCCAGGTATTCTTTAGATGTAGAGAGGAAATAGAGATTGGTTCAGCATATCATCTCTCTCTCCAAATTTTGTTTACTTAAGGTTGATATATTACCACTATGTGTATGGCCTTAAAAGTTATTTGAATGAGAGCCACACTTTTTTTCAAGATCCTCCATCAAGTAAATGTTTCTGATCTTGAAACAGATTCTGTCCTAGATAAGAGCAATATGGCTTATTATTATTATTATTATTATTATTATTATTATTATTATTATTATTATTATTATTATTATTATTATTATTATTATTAGGATTTATATACCGCCCCTCTCCCGAAGGACTCGGGGCAGTGTACAGGGCAATTAAAACACTATATACAACACATAATATACAAAAATTAAAATAAATTAAACCAATTTATGTATTTGTACTCACTACACTTCTATGAACTCTCCAAATGTATGAAAACCTGTCTAATTACAGTTATGACACCAACAGATAAAACTCTAGTAGAATATACTACTACTAGTAGTAGTAGTAGCAGCAGCAACAACAACTACAACAACAATTGGCTGGAGAATTCTGGGAGTTGAAGTCCATACATCTTAAAGTTGCTAAGGATGGGAAACGCTGCTATAAACAAATTCATACCTCGATAGTCCAAAAATCATCTTTATCTACTAAGTAGCTAATAATATCTTTAATCTTCCCCTGCTATCCAGTCCCACAATATTCAACTCTTACTATGCCCTGTATATTTTGTCTTACTAAGTTCATCTTTGTGAGCTTCAAGGCAGATCAACAAGTCAAAGCATAGATCTAACTCAAGCTCTGAATTAAACTTGTGCATGACAGATTTAATTATTGGGTGGATGTGTTTCTTTTATAGTATGTTGAGCAGCACAGTTAAATTTAGTTACAACAATTCTACATTCATTTACTCATCCATTCACTCCTTACTGTTTTAGTGACTTATGAGACAGGACAATTTGCAATCAGACTCTGAGTTCGTTTAGATACTGGCTATCTTCTCTCAGGAAACTTTTTCTTCATAATGAGTAAAGGTAAAATTAGGGATGAATATTAGAAGTTGTGAATGTTCTAACACTGGAAATTTTTAAGAAGAGACTGGACAACCATTTGTCTGAAATGGTATAGGGTTTCCAGCCTGAGAAGGGGGTTGGATCAGAAGACCTTAAAGGTCCCTTCTATTACTACTACTACTACTACTACTACTACTACTACTACTACTACCACTACTAGTACTGTCTGGTAACTGGGACATTCCTCTTTGTTCGAGGGGATAGATGTGGACAAGAATGATTTTAAAAAAAGAAGTAAGATATATAACAGCTGTGTTGGCGCAGAGGTTAGAATGCAGTATTGCAAGCTAATTCTGCTGACTGCCAGCAGTTCGATCCTGACCAACTCAAAGTTGACTCAGCCTTCCATCCTTCTAAGGTTGATAAAATGAGGACCAAGATTGTTGGGTACAATATGCTGACTCTGTAAACCACTTAAAGAGAGCTGTAAAACACAATGAAGCGATATATAAGTCTAAGTGCTATTGCTATATTTATGAAAAATGAGATTTTTTACAATTGATAGTCACAATATCTATCAAACATAAAAGTACAGGAGCATTAGATAGTAGTATAAGGAGGCCTCAACTTGGTTATGTAAAATACATTATTAAGCTTGTAAGCCGCCCTGAGTCTTCGGAGAAGGGCGGGATATAAAATGTATAAATGTAATAAAAATAAAATAAATAAATAAAATTATATGTATCTTTATATGCATCCAAACCCATTGTAAGATTGTTTACAGTTTCAAAGAGCAAGATGTTTAAAGCTGGTGCCATAGGGGAGTCTAAAAGCTCCTCTGGTGAACAAAAGGTTAACGAGTCTTTCAGCCCCTACATAAAGCTAAATCTACATATTTCATTTTGGGTGAAAGAGCCATATATTTAAGGCTCATAAAACCCACTTCATGACCATGACATTCCCACCTTGGTATTTTCTTCTCTACAGACAAAAAGGCAGGATATAAAATCACTAAAGAAGGAAAATAAACCCATGTGGATGGTATGATATAGGAGGCCAAATCACAGGTTTTATTCAATTTTTTTAGCTTTGATTTGGCTAAACTTTGGCTTAAGTGTGAGATTTATCATAAACTCAGACCTTCCCTTCAGATTCACATTAAAAAAAAGAATAGTTCCAGGAGTAGTTTGGTTGCCTGAAATCTCACTTTGACACTGAAAGATAATTTATTAGCATTATCTATGCTGTGAATAAGTACAGATCATTCCAATTTTGACCTTTAATACTCAGTATCCATCTGTCTTAGTGAACTTGCACCACCCAGAAGAAATTCAAGGCCACTGGAGGGACAATTCTTCATGGAATGCACTAAATGGGAGCTTCCTCCTTCCCACGTTGGCTTGTAGAGTTGTGCCAGAAAGAGGGAGTTAATTATCTGCTAATTAGGAGTCTCCTTGTAGAATTTGTCCTGACTGGTTTAGGGTGCATTTTTAAAGAGTAAAGGTCCCAAGTGATTAAGACAATATGGCTGATTCTAGGAGTCAAAGAGAAGGCTGTTTTGTAATATATTACAACTATATATTTGATTTCCCAACAAGTTGGTTAGCTATCAAAATGTCCCCTTCTCTTTTTCCTTTTAGGTTTTCATTTGAATATATTATTAGTAATGATTGGCCCTCTTGCTTAGCAATAGGAAAATTGTTTTTTGGGAAAGGAGATGGCGTCTGCCATTAGGGAGGTTTTGTTTTTATAAAACTTTCTTCACTCTCTCTCTCTCTCTCTCTCTCTCCCTTGTTAATTTGGGTTGCCACCGCCCTCAAATGGGCTGCTCATTACACTCAGTTGCAGTCTTTGATGAGCTCTTGACCTTGTAAGATCAGGATTAGCAAGAAGAGGAAATTAAATCTGTTCTCCATGGCTTGCCCCTTCTTAACCTTCCTTGTTCACATACCTGTCTACTCTGGTAAAGTAGTAAGGGATAAGGTGAAGCAACTCTGTTCTCCCCCCATGTTTTCATCTGTTTTCATTTTATATCTCATTGTCAAGCCTGCTCAATGAACCCTTGAATACATCAATTTTACAATAGAATGATTTAGAGCATAAAAGTAGAGACAGGAAAGCTGCCTTTAATCCTTTCACAAGTTTTTTTTCTTTGTTTACTTTTTTCCGCTCATAGTTACCTAGCTCCATCTTCCAAGATTCGAAATTTCCAATTTCAAAAAGATGTGCATGCACTCTGAGAAAGGAGATGAGGCTGAGAAAGGGAATCGTGTATTACAGCTACTGTCAGAGATGGCCATCCAAGTACTGCTGAAAGTCCTTTAACCAAAGAGACCCCATCATCTTTCAATCAACCCTATGCCACTTTTGCACTGCTCATAAGTGGGGAAATCCTAAATATATACGGTAATCTGGGGTAGGTCTAGTTTCCTAGAGAGATAGTGGACTCTTGATTGAATGTGTTCAAGCAATGGCTTGGCAGCCATGTGCTTTAATTTGCATTGCTACATTGAGCAGGAGATTGCAGTTAATGACTTAAGTTGTCCTTTCCCATTGTATAATTCTCAAGAATTCTCAATACATTGCCTATGGCTATCACCGTTTACCAAAATGTTTGCCTATCTACCTACTTATCTATTCATCTACTGTACGTATTAGTCTATAATTAAAAAAATACATTTATTTATTATTTTATTCATCTCCCACACTTACTATTTTTACAAATAATTCAAGGTGGCAAACATATCCAACATCCTTTCTTCCTCCTATTTCCCCCACAACAATAATCCTGTGAGGTGGGTTGGGCTGAGAGAGAATGATTAGTTGAAAGTCGCCCAGCAGTGGGACCTGAACTCATGATCTCTTGCTTTCAAACTTGGTGGGGGGTTTTTGGGAAGGGATGCATTTTTTGTTCCTAGTTTAATCTAAATAATCTTTCTTATCATTTGAATTTGGTTTGGTCATATTCAAGGGGCCAAATCACAGTTTGTTCATCTCAAGATAGGATGTGCAAAGACATGAGAGTCCTCAAATGCTTGTTCAACATTTCTCCTTCCTGGCTGTTTAAAATGTAGGGAGATGTTCAACCACTTCTTGAACACAGAACATGTCTCCGCATGCTGAAAGAAGACAATTATAAGACATTTATTGAAAAAAAACCTCTTCTCATGACTTAAAACATTTTTCTAATTATAGCCCAGGCTCAAATATTTTGATGTTTTCAAAAGTAATGGCCTTGCAAGTTCAAATGCAACTGACTACAGGGTTTTCTGGACCCACTTCAACTGGGCTTTCACCTAAGAAATAGTACTGAGGTTAGTTTAGTTGACTTAGTAGATGACGTCACTAGAAACCTAGTGGGGGGAATAGTTTGTAATAGGTTGTATGGCAGGACTGGGCCTAGAGACACTATTTTGCAGGGGTTCTGGTCCTTTCCAGAAGAATATACACAGAAGCTGATGCTGAGAGATTATTGTTTGATGTCTAGGTCATTAACCTATGATGTTCCACAGCTCTCTCTCATTTTCTCAGATGTTTAACATCTAAATGAAACTATGAGATTATTTAGAGCTTTGGTATGAGATGCCATTCCTAATGACACCAAGCTCTACTGCTGCCTATCTTCTAAGTGCCAGGAAGCCAGCATTCCTTTGAATACTACTCAGTGAAAGAAAATAAATTGACATTAACTCCAGACAAGATGGAGATGCTAGTGGCATAGAAAAAGTTGGACACTAGGATTGAAATGAAATATTCTATGGATGGGATTGCGAGAAAGGGCAGCTTTGCAAACTTGGGTCTTTTAACCTCCACGTATCACTGCATTCCCAGGGAGCTGCTGTGGTGAAAGCACATTTGCACACTTTTTTTAGTACAATACTTAATTCTCCTCCTGAATCAGAACAGATTTTATGACAGCTTGATTATAATTATCTTGAGTGGCGCAATGTGCTTTATGTGCTACTACCCTTGAAAGAGAGTCTGGAAATTGTAATTGATAAAAATACAACTTGTCGAGATGCTGACCACTGCAAAATAGAGGGATTGTATGATGTCTGTAGTTGAGAACTACACTGGGTGCCAATTGTTTCCTAGACACAGTCTGTATTTATCTTTAAATTCCTGAATGACTTAAGGCCTAAGACTTAAGACACTTGTTTCCCAGAACTTAATCATGGCAATTTGAAAAAGAGCCTTCTGAGGGGGTCCTTGAATATCTCTGAGCTTAGTTGTATTCTTGCAGACATTTCTTTACCAAACTAGATAACATCATCCATGCTAGTCCTAGCTCTAGCACTGATGATGTTACCTAGGTTGGGTGATGAAATGTCTACAAAAAACAACCGGGCTCAGGGATCACTAAGGAGCCATATAGGACTTAGGGTTCTCATACTACATGGAATGTACTCCCTAAGGAGGTACATTTGTCTCCTTTCACAGTATTTAGCTTTTAATAGTTAATTGTTTTAATGACCGATTTTAATTTTGGATTTTGCTTTTAATTACATCCTGTATTTTGTTCTATTCCCTGTTTTGCATTTTTTTTAAAAAAAAGTTTCTCTAGAATGCCTTAAACTTTGAAATAAACAGAAACGTAGGATATAAATTCAATAGTAAATAGTTTTTTAAAACACAAAGAAATGCATAATTGCAAAAGGTGAAGGAAAATGATGGAATTTAAAAGAAACAGTGTAGAACCTCTTATAATTCATGCATATATATTCAGGTGAGCACCAAAACACGGTTTTCAATCACTAGCTGCTTTAATCCTCCAGTTCCTTTTGGAATTTTACCAGATTTGCATAGCTAGATAATCTGTCTGGTTGCATAGTGTTAACAGCATTCCATAGTAGAAAGCCATCAGATTTGAAAGTGTTTTGCATAGTACATTGCTGGAGTTTTGCCATAATAACCATCAACTTTTATTGCACCAGTGATCGCATATGAATCCCTTAATGCAGTGTTTAATCAGTTCCACTTGAGGGAGCATCTGTATTTGAGTAAGTGAAGGGTGGGGGAAAAACAGTCCTTCAGACAAGCACTAATGGGAATCACCTTTGTGTGAGTGATTTAAAGTCTTGAATTGGAACATAAAAAGGAAATATTGTTGTCTAGCAGTGGGCAAAAGAGCGTGAATAATTATTTAATATAGCAAAAGCTGTCAATTAAAGCATTCGAAAATGTAAGGCATATATTATACAGTATATTGAACATGATAGGTATTTACACAAGTTGTCCCATATAGAAAATAATAGTCTTATTCTTTTGCAAGAATCCATGAAGGATCATCACATCAGTAGAATCTGTAGCACATTAAAGTAGCTTCAGAACAGAATTCCAAGTATCAGAAGGAGTATTGAGATATCAGAGATCAGAGAAAGTAGATTATATTTCTTATGCTTGTAAGGGCAATTTGGTTTGGGGTTGGTTGAATCCATGCACTGTGGTTTTTCAATCATTGTAGCACAGCTCAATATATGTATCCAATATCATGTGGCAAAATATATCAAGGCTTAGTGTAATGTATGAATCCAGTGAATTCTTGCTGGAACAAATGATCAGGTTGAAAGAGAAAACAGGATATTTTCTAAACTCCTATATAGGTGGATGAAACTAAGATTTAAATTTGGGCTTGCTTTTGATTTCAGTCCCAGTTGAGATTGTAATTACAGTCTGCATTTAGTGACTGCCTTATTTAATGATATAGTTACAACAGTGATGAAAATAAATTGGTGACCCAACCATTCATTAATGACCTTTGCAGATCTGTAAAGGAAAAAAAAAGTGAAGTAAGTTTAAAAGCACAGCTGTGGCTTCATGGAACAATTGCTTTACTTAATGACCAACTGGCTTGCAGCTGCTAAATGAAGACTACCTATCCTAGGATGACAGTTCCTAGCATTCCACAACCCTCAAGGTCACAAAGTAAGACTTCATGTCTGTTTAATGGGAAAGCGTGAAAACTCTGGATCTGCTCAGGAATTTGTTAATAAAGGTTAGAAAATTAGAGTTGTGTTCTTCCTAACCATCATATACTTTTTGCTGGAGCAAAGTAATAGGCACAGCTGCCTGCTTTTCTATTAAAATCTGATTTGATGCCTGGGTTAAGGTTCCCAGGTTCTTTTGAGAAGTTTTTATTTTATTTTATTTTGTGGGGAACTTGCAAGTCAAGTTTTGACTGCTAATTAATACCTGGAGAAGTCACTGCAGTTTTCTTGGCAATTTTTCGGAAATGGTTTGCCATTACCTCCTTCCTAGGGCTGACAAGAGGGTGACTGGCTCAAGATCACCCATGCCTAAGGTGGGACTAGAGTTCACATTCTAGCCTGAGGTTTTAACCATTATACCAAGCTGGCTCTTTGAGAAGGTATTAGAGCTTCATTACAAATGATAGTAGTAGTATGCACAAGCTATAATAAGTAAGTCAAGATGGTGGAGGTTTAATGCACTGTTGTGTTATTAATTAAGACTCTGTGAACAACCTGTATGATACCAATGTGTGGACAAATACATTTGCCTGTCCTTCATTGCTGCAATCTATCGCAACAAACCACTTGACTGAGGAAGTTTTATCTGCTAATTATTTTTTCTTCTGTGACTGCTTATTTCAACTGAGAGGCATGAAGGTTGTCCTCAACTTACAACTGGACAGTTAGCAACCATGTGAAGTTACAGTAGACTCCTCCAAAAGCTACTTATGACCTGGTTTCAAAGTTGCAAAGTTTACACACACACACACACACACACACACACACACACACACACACACACACTCATACACTATAGACAGGTGATTGCATTTTGGGTTTTTGGCAACTGACTCACATTTACAGCCTATTTGTGTGACCACAATTTACAATAGTTCTGCTGGAAACTGGCCTTTCCTTCTAAAGGTAAAGGTAAAGGTTCCCCCGCACATGCGTGCTAGTCGTTTCCGACTCTAGGGGCCGGTGCTCATCTCCGTTTCATAGCCGAAGAGCCAGCGTTTGTCTGAGGACGTCTCCGTGGTCATGTGGCCGGCATGACTAGACGCCAAAGGCGCACGGAACGCTGTTACCTTCCCACCGGAGTGGTCCCTATTTTTCTACTTGCATTTTTACGTGCTTTCGAACTGCTAGGTGGGCAGAAGCTGGGACGAGTAACAGGCGCTCACTCTGTTACGCGGCACTCGGGATTCAACCCGCCAAACTGCCGACCTTCTGATCGACAAGCTCAGCGTCCTAACCCACTGAGCCTTTCTGTTAAAAAACAGTCCATAGCAAACAATGGGTTCACTTAATGACCCCTGTGAAAAAGTCATAAAAGCGGGTCTGATCACATCACTCATTTTATAGCCATCATGACTTAGCAACTGCAATTGCCACACTCAGTTACAGTCATAACTTGAGTAGTATTTATGCATTTAATAAATTATTATTATTATTATTATAATTACTATTATAAAGCCTACTTTTGTTGGAAGATGGCAGTTTTAATTTCCGAAAGCCCTATTTGGTACAGAGTACAATCAGTCTTTTGAGATGGAATGAGTGCTAACACAACCTTTGCTGTTAGCTTACAGTAACAGAAAAATGCAAGTCTGAGAGTACCCCTCCCTTATTTTTACTCTCCTGAAAACTGCGAAGGTCCCTCTGAGACTCTTGCTTACCTTCACACTCAGATTTTGTTTATCAGACCAGTGACTATGCTAAGGTTCTTCTTCCTATCTTCCAGGGTCATTCTCATATACCATTGCAACCAGTGGTGGGATTCAAATATATGAACAAACAGTTCTCTGTGTGGATGGCACTTCTGGAAGTCCATTCTGGGCCTGGGCAACAAAAAATTAGCTAGCGGTTCTGCTGAAGTGGTGCGAACTGGCTGAATCCCACCACTGATTGCAACACCACAGTATGCAAAGTTCTGTGAAGCATAAGAAGAACACCAGCACCGTCTAAGCCCTAAAAGAATGTCCCAGACAAGAAAGCTTCTCAGTACTGAACTGATCCTGAATTGGCCTGGCCAATGTTAATGTTGCGATTTGCCTTGGAAAAATCACTTCAGGATAATTGTACATGTCTTGAGTCAGATAAGTTGGCAAATTTCTAAGGAAGCGAGGATTGGGTCGGGGCAGCAGGAGAACGGCTCTCTGCAAGGGTTGGGTCAGAGTGGTGGCAGAAAGGCGCTCTGCAAGAATTGGGTCAGGGTGGCAGGAGAAGGGCGTTCTGCAAGGGTTGGGTTGGGGCAGCAGGAGAACAGTGCTCTGCGAGGGTTGGGTTGGGTTGGCAGAAGAATGGTGCTCTGCGAGGGTTGGGTCGGGGTGGCAGGAAAATGGTGCTCTATAAGGGTTGGGTTGGGGCGGTGGGAGAAAATGCTCTCCGAGGGTTGGGTCAGAGTGGCGATGGGCGCAATACATGAGGCGGCAAACAGCTGTGCCATGCCAAAAACAGCCGTTTGCTGCCTCCTGCCCAATGCCACTGCCATGAGGCCGCGGAACAAGCCGGGCGGCAGTAAGAAACCAGTATACCGGTTCCTTACCTCTGCCTAACTTGTTCCGTGGCCTTATGGCAGTGGCATTGGGTGTGACACTTGAGGCGGCAAATGGCCGTGGCTGGAGGCAAACAGCCATGTTGCGCCAAAACCGGCCGTTTGCCACCTCCTGCCCAATGCCACTGCCATGAGACTGCGGAACAAGCCAGGCAGCAGTAAGAAACTGGTATACCAGTTCCTTACCGCTGCCTGCCTTGTTCCGCAGCCTCATGGCAGCCAAATTTGGTGCGACGCAAAAGGCGGCAAACAGCCATGTCATGCTGACACTGAGAAGCCAGCAGGCTGTGGCTGCTGATGGACACAGTTGGCCCCCATGCGCTTGCTGTGTGCAGTGACCGATGGTGTTAGTCAGCAGCCACCTGGCCCCTGCCTTGCCTTGCCTTGCCCTGCGGCAATGGCACCCCTGCCCTGCCCCCTGCCTCCCCTTCCCTCACCCCACAGGATGAGCCTCCTGCCCACCTGCCAGTGACCCCCTGGATTATCCCAACCTTGCCTGACCCCACAGGAATCCCTCCCCATGAGCAACATTCAGGTGGCCATGCCCACCCCAGCCATGCCCACTCAGTCTGCTATGACCACTGCAGCCACGCCCACCCAATTGGCCATGCCCACCTGGCACCCGACAATACATAAGTGGGTTTTGGGTTGCAGTTTGGGCACTTGGTCTCTAAAAGCTCTCCTGCTTGAGCAGGGGGCTGGACTTAGAAGACCTCCAAGATCCCTTCCAACTCTATTATTCTGTATATTTACTCTTGGGGTGATTGAGAAACAAGGCAGGAGATGTTTAATGTTTCACAAACACCTTTCCTTGCAGAGAGTGGCCTAGGAGTGAATATCTTTCACTGAGCTAAGTTTCTATCAAATATATCCTTTCTGTAATAAATAGACTTTCATGTGGCAGGAAAAATAAAGGAAAAGGAGGCTTAAGCCTAAATTTGCAGTGGCCTTTGTGGAACTATTTTAGAAGGATTTTATCATATTAAGTGAGGCACTTTCAATTAAAAACGTGAAGAGTGTGATATCAATAGACTGGTGGTAAATGAAGACAAAAATAATCTATGGGCAGTTTAGGTTTATTAATTAAAATTCTCAATTTTTCTCATTTCTGAAGTTGGCGAATTCATGGACTGCAAATGATAAAATCTTATTTTGGACATGTTACAGGATAGATGAAGTGATCTCCTTTCTCCCAAAACGTATACTTCTTATCTTCACAAACACTTGTTTTAAGGGCTTGTCGGACATCTTCCTGAATCTAAAATACCAGCTGTGCCAACAGATTTTAAATTAGTTCATTATTAACGATTATGTAATGTTCTGTTTATTGAAGGCACCCACTGACTGGTCTGGGGGTGAATGTGACAGATGTTGATCACTGTGTGAATGGGACAGATGTAGATCACTTTTAGTAATGGCATTTAATTGACAGCAAGTGGAAAGAGAAAACACCAGTTCAGAGTATTGTACAGCACGGCTGCGTACACTTTAAAAGAAGCCTGTTGCTTTTCAGGCTTCTGCTTTAAAAGTTTTATTAAAGACATTGCTTTGAAGATTCAGTTCATCAAAGCAGCAGCATCTTTTGGCAGACTTCCCTGTGTATCTGAAAAAGGATACAGGTAGCTTTCAAGTTACAACCACAAATGGAGTGAGACCTTCCATTGCTAAGCAAGAAGGCTATAAAGTGAGTCAGATCCAATTCTATGAACTTTTTGCTGCCGTTGTTAAGGAAATCACAGCGGTGGTTAACTGAATCCAGCTTCCCCCATTGCCTTTGCTTGGACAAAAGATACTGCAGCCATTGTAAACACATGTCAGTTTCCAAGAGCCCAGATTTTGATATTGTGACCACAGGAATTCTGTCACAGTTGTAAGTGTGGTTGTAAGTCACTTTTTTTCAGCACTGTAGTAACTTTGAGCTGTCATTAAATGAATTGCTGTAAGTTGAGGACTACCTGTACTACTGTTTTAACAACTCCTGTAGTTAAAGTATTGTATCATTTTCCAGGCTCACACAGAAGTCTGAAAAAAAGATGGGCTACTTTAATGAACAGCAGAGAAGTTTTGTGCTCAGAAAGGATTTGAAGCACTTCTTCTGAATTAGTTGTGAAGTGTGCCTGCCTCATTGTACGGTAAGAGGAGAAGAGATGGAGTCAGATTGTCTGGAATCTAGTTTATGCTACTGTTTGAATTCTGCTGCTTCTAATTGCTTCCTTCTTCCAGACCTTTCTCTGATATGAGAGTGGCTGCTTCTCTTCCATAGCTCTTATTGATGGTCGCCAGGTACTGTTTTAAATTTTAAGGGACTAAAGGAACTGACTTTTTCTTTGCCAAATAGCACATGAGAGAGCTTGGTGTGTGCGGAGGAGAGGAAGGTGGGGAGTGGGGGAAATATCAGAACTGAGTTTTTTACTGCTTACTGCAGCTTGAGGTTGGCTGTGTTCAGGATTGTTTTGCATTCTAATACAATTTATGCCTATTGCAGTCACCTGATTCAGCTACTCCTGGAGTCTGTCTCAATTTGTGGGTGTAGTTGGATAGTTGATTTTTTTTCTCTCCATGCACAGCAAACTTAAATATTTAGGAAATACACTCTACAAGAAGCTTTGTCCTCAGTACAGTTTCCACACAGAGAGACTCATAAAGGTAGACTTGAAATAAGAACATTCCTGAAGCTTCCATATTTATTTTGCTCCGTCTCAAACTTTAAGGCAACGCAGTTCATGAGATTTCCACAAAGTTTTTCATATATGGGCTTTCTTGACCACAAGCAAGAAGTCAATTTGAATTAAAATAAAATCCACTGTGTCCCTTCCCCCCTTTTTACTTAATTACTGGGAAAACAGAAGTTTATAGAGATGACATGTAACTGTTATGTTAATGGCCTTCAGGCTGACACTGTGCTTTTACATTTGTCTTCCTTTTGTCATAAAATTGACAACTGTGTTTGCTCCAGGAGAAAATGTGGTGAGTTCCCAGGGCTCTATGGCTGCATGGGGGGCAAATTTGTTGGCAATTTTTTTTTCTTGCCTTTCCTGGCTGCCTCTGGGGATGCTCTAGAATTGGGCTGTTGCTGACTTAGCTTTTCTTCTCCGCCCCTCTCTTTCCACACAGCTCGGCTTTGTCTTTTGTTTTGTGACATGTAATTTCCCTTGGTACAATTAGGACTGTCTCAGTCATTTTCTTTCTATCTTTGGCCTGCTTAACGCACAGCATAGCTATGTTAATTGCAGAAGTTTAGAGTGCATGCATAAGACTTGGGGTTTTCTTTTTTTACCCTCTGAGTGAGATTCCAAGAGAAATTTGATGTGCTGTTCGGGATCCATGGAAATGAGAAAGCCTTTATGGGTTGCAATTTGTTGAGTTAGGGCAATGCAAGGTTTGGGTTCTGTGGGAAGTCTTCTCCAAATGCCAATGCACCGAACAGCAGAGGAATTGTGTATATTTATACAACCAATGCTTCTGACCTAGAAGAGGTTCTGCTCTTTAGTTGCTTATAGGCTAGCCTTCCACAACAGAGTGCCTTCTCAATAATCTAAAATTCCCAGAAATCCCCATCAATGTGGCCAACTACAGCAGCATATTGTTTAGAATTCTGGGAATTGTAATCACAAGTCAGAGAATGTCAGAAATCGATCTTAGAAATATGTTCCCTTTAACAAGCATTTTCTATTCATGTCCGGAGCCCTTGCAGTGCTAAGTTGTCCAATTTTTATGAGCAGGGGGAAGTGTTTGTGCATGTATGTTTGGATACAAGTTCTTCCCTGCTTTGAAAAATGGCATCACCCACAGCAGCTGGAAGTATTTTTGCAAGTTGGTCTTACAAACAGTGGTTCAATTCTTTATACTCACGCGTTGATTTATCTGGAGCAAAGCTTGTAGAACCCAATGACTGAGGTTCTGAATAGATGTATATAGAACTTAGACATAAAGAAACATATGTAGCCACACTTCCGTAAATTCTCATTCACTGTACAGTTTTATTGTACTGCACAACTTCAAGCATTGGCTTTTTGAGTGGTTTGTGCCCTTCCACATGTTGGGTCTGGACTTCTGTTCTGTGACTTGGGGCTGGATTTAAGTTCCCACAGCCTGGCCACTACAGACAGTGTAGGTTTTTCCACAATTGGTTTAGGCTGGATAAGGCTAGAATGCAGGGTTAAAACAACTGTCTTTGAAATGCATGGTTCAGTATTGAGGTTCCATTCTTCTCTTTGCTAGAAAGAGGGAGAAGCCTCATCCCTGTTTTCCTATAGTAAAAGAAGAAGTGAACCCACAACTCTTTGGTAACTTGTGAGTGTTGAGGGCAGAATCAGAAAGATGAGTGACATCTCCTCCCATATCTGAGTCCAGAGCTGGTGGTGGGAGTATCTCTTGAGATATTAACAAACCATTCATCTTCAACAAAATGAGAATTGTATGCCATGGAAGGGATCATAGAAAGGGAACAAAGACCCGTGTAACATTGTTTGTACCTACTCCAAGGAATGATTAAGAGAATTAAAGACAACTAAATATTTTCTATTATTTGGAGATGCTTAAACACCTTCTTAGTTTCTCAATGCTGACAGAATAGTTGATGACCATCTGCAAAGCACAAACTCTTAAAATGTTTTCATAATGAATAAATCATACATCTGGAAGCAAATGGCAGAATGCTCAAAGGCATTAAATATGATAAGAGCTTTCATGCACCTGACGGCTTAGGAAAGGGGTCTTCAAACTTGGCATTCTGGCTGAGGAATGGGGAAGGTTGCTGGCCTGGGGTACTTCCTTTGGCTGCTCATCCCTAAATACAGGATCCTCCACATGCAACCTTCAAAAAGCAGGTATTCCCTTTCACTTATCAGTGCAAGATGATGTTGAGCCAGATGCTTGGGCACAATTGGGCCCTTCAGCTGATTCAGTCAGTCCAGTTAAGGTGGAATGAATGCATTTTTCATGCTGTAGAACTGAAATACAGATGGAGGTGGTATTGTATCAAGATATCTAACATGGTTATGTGCACATGGCAGGCAAGGCTAGTGGAATGTTGATAACATATGGTTGATAGCTGGCTAACTTCATAGTAATATTTAGTGAGACTATCAGCATGTTAGCACCACTGCATTGCATAAAAACGTTCTGATTATGCAGAATAGTGTTGGGATGGGCAGGGAAGGGCCAGTATCATCCTGGAAAATACTAAAATTGCCACTAGTACTTTTACAGATAAACCAAAATAAGATTGCTTGGTATTTTTACTGAATATTAATCCACTATTGGGCTTAGTTATAAGTTAGTTGTCCTCACTGATCATGCATGTTCTTCCCACCAAGTAAAATTCTTACCTTAATCTTTATGTATGCATGCAGTAATGCAGAGGTTACTGGCTGGACCAGAGATTCATGGCTGCTTTGAGTTCTTCACAATACACTTAAGTATGGAGTCAGCCACCATGAAAACAGTTCTGCCCTTATTCTAGAAAAGATCTTAGTGAGGTCCAAGAGAAATGGATAGTGTTTGGTTCAGGTAGACAATGACTCAGAGTGGTTCACAATGAAAAGAGTTTATTCAATACACATAAGTCAACTGTCAACTGTCAAATGTTTCAAGCTTTTATAGTAGAACTGTTTAAACTGTAACCAATCATCAATCGCTATTTTCCCGCTTCTTGCTACTTAACCAATGGTTGCACCAGAATCTCCCGCTTCAAGAACCTACTTTTGCAACCTGCTATTTTACATGTTTGCAACTATTTACAGACACAACACCCCTTACCCCCCAGTTGTTGTTATTTATTGACATAGTCTTTTAAATATTTGGGTGGCCTATGGGCTCTTGAAGGATATCTATTGCTTTGGATACCTAAGTCATTTCTATCAGATTGTCTGCTTGGCTGGCTTACTCTGGTGGACCCGGACTCTTGGCTACTTGGTTCAGATGCTTCTCTGCTAACAAGTTGTGGTTGTTGTTGTGTTTGATGTTCAGCTATTGCCGGCCTGCTCAAAGGGGGCAGCTCCCAGTCAAATTGACTGTGTTGTTGATGGTTAGCTGTGGACGGGCTGGTTTGCATTTCTGCTTCCCCACTTACTGGCAAGTTGTTATCAATAAGCCCTGATGCAATGTTCCCCCCATGTATACTTTGATCCCCCTCAACTGGCATACAACCAATAGTTCTCTTCCTTAGCTGATCTATGTGTCTTTTGCTAACCCTGTTCCCTTCCCCCTCAATAGTGTAAGACAAGGGTCCCAATATCTCAGTGACCACCCCTGGGACCCATTTGTCCCCTTGTGCATAATTCCTGGCCCAGACTAGGTCCCCAAGTTTGAATGATCTGTTTGGAATGTCCGGTTCCGCACTTGATGGTAGTCTGTCAGGATGTAACCTGTCCAGTTTGGTGGTTAATCTTTTCCCCCACCTCATTTCTGCTGGGCTTTTTCCGGTAGCCGTGCACGGGGTCATATGTTGGGTCAGCAAGAATTCAGCCAGTCTTTGGTGCCAATCGCCACGGATTATTCTCTTTAATGCATCTTTAGTGGTCCTCACATTTCATTCAGCCAAGCCGTTGGTGGACGGGTGGAAGGGTGCTGATGTCGTGTGTTTAATCAAGTTGGCCCTGAGGAAATCCTGGAATTCAACAGAGGTGAATTGGGGCCCATTATCTGACACAATTACATCAGGTAACCCGTGAGTGGCAAAGAGGCCCCTTAAAACTTGTATTGTTTTACCAGAAGTCATTGAACTGACGGGTACCACCTCTAGCCATCTAGAGAAACTGTCCACTACTACTAGAAAGGTTAACCCCTGGAAAGGTCCAGCAAAATCAATATGAATCCTGGACCAAGGATTCCTGGCTAACTCCCACTTATGAGTACGTGTGTGTTGCAGCTCAGGTCTAGAACGTTGACATAAATAGCAATTAGAAACACATTCTTCAATGTCCTTGTCAAGTCCTGGCCACCATAAATGACTCCTAGCCAATGCCTTCATACGTACTATTCCAGGGTGCCCTTCGTGTAGTTCAGATAAAATTGTAGGTCTGTGGATTTCGGGAATGACAACACGGTTTCCCCACAGAACACATCCCAAATGGGATGACAGTTCATCCTTTCTTCTAAAATAAGGAATGTACTTGGCATCCGGGTTGGTACTTGGCCACCCACTAAGGACCCAGGCCATAATTCTTTTTAGGATATGGTCATTGTTTGTTGCCACAGCTATATCTTTAGTAGTTAAGGGCCACTCAGGAATGTCCTGTATAGACATTATTTGTCCCACAGGGGCAGGGTCTTCCTCAGTTATTTTTAATGGCAGTCTGCTAAGGGCGTCTGCATGTCCCATTTCCTTGCCCGGTCTGTGTTGAAGGGAGAATGAATATGCTGAGAGGAAAATTGACCACCTCAACATTCTGGGTGACATTATTTGGGGTGTCTGTTTATCAGTGGTAAACAGTCCCAATAATGGTTTGTGGTCAGTGAGTATGGTAAAGTTCCTACCATAAAGGTAATCATGGAACTTTTTTACTCCTGCCACGATTGCTAATGCTTCCCTATCAATCTGTGCATAATTCCGCTCTGCTTTTGTAAGCGTCCTGGAATAATATGCGATTGGCTTTTGAACACCATGACTGTCCAAGTGGCTGATAACAGCCCCCACACCGTAAGGTGAAGCATCGCAAGCTAAATAAATTGGTTTATTTTCAATAAAATGGGTTACTGTTGATTGGCTAGAAAGAATGTCTTTTAATGTTTGGAAACTAACTCTATGTTTGTTAAGCCACTGCCACGGGGTCTTTTTATCCAAAAGTCTATGCAGAGGTTCTGCTATGGCAGCTTTGTGTGGCACAAATGTGTGGTAAAAATTAACTAAGCCAAGGAAGGCTTGTAATTCAGCCTTGTTCTTTGGCTCTGGTGCCAATTTGATTGCCTTGATTTTATCAGGGGTAGGATGAATTCCATTTTTGTCTATCCTAAATCCTAGAAATTCAGTGGACTTAACCCCAATGCAACATTTTTCCTTTTTTAATTTTAGTCCAGCCCTCCTAAATCTTTCCAATACCTGTTCCAGACGCTCTGCTAATATTTCTTCATTCCTTCCAGCTATCAGGACATCATCAAAATAAGGGCATACACCAGGTATGCCCTTTAAGGTCCTCTCCATCACTTCTTGAAAGATGCCTGGAGCTGCTGCAATACCAAATTGCAGTCTGTGGACTCGGAACGCCCCCTTGTGGGTAACTATCGTCTGAGCTTCAGCAGCCTCTTCAGAAACAGTTAATTGCAAGTACGCCTGCGCCAAGTCTAACTTGGCAAATATGGCGCCGTCCTGTATCGTGGCGAGGACCTGCTTCACCGTCGGGACCGGGTAAGCGTGTTTTTTCATTCCAAGGTTCAGGGTGGCTTTGTAGTCAGCGCAGATTCTCACATCCCCGTTAGGTTTAAGGGGTGTGACGATTGGCGTTTCCCACAAACCACCCTCGACTGGTTCTAAGACGCCTTGGCCTACAAGCTTATCGAGCTCGGCCTCAATTTTTTGCTTCAGGGCAAAAGGCACCCTTCGGGCCTTAAGCCTGATGGGTTTAACCAACGGGTCTAGATTAAATTTAATTGGGGGCCCTTTGTATTTACCTAAAGACCCATCGAATACATCTGCGAATTCATTGCAGACTGATTCGAGGGTCTTATTTTTAATAACTGAGTTTATTCCTCCTATCCAGATGCCCAGGGCAGGAAACCAATTAAGGCCAACTAGACTAGTCCTTTGGCCCTCAGTAACTATTAAATCTAAAGTTCCCTGGAACCCCTTAAATTTAACACTAAGGGTAATTTTCCCTTTTATTTTTATTGGGTTTTTTTGAAAGTCGGTCAAATGGATTTTGGTTGAACTAAGTGGAATTTTTTTGCCACTTATTTGTTCAATCATTTTCAGGGTTTCACTGGAAATTATGGACACGGAGGCCCCAGAATCTATTTCCATTTTGCAAGGGACCCCTTGCAATTGGACTATGATTTTTAATTTTCCTTCTGGAAAATTATTAATTTTTCCCTTCCTACTATAATTGACTCGCGCCACCTCCCCACGGTTCCAAAATTTAGCCCACGGTCTAGTAAGGGGTTACCTTACCTTTGGGCCAAACGTCGACTTCATGTAAGCGATTGTCACATGCACGACCCCTGCAGACGGCTTGGATGTGGCCGGTCTTCCCACACGATCTACATCTGGCGGTACGAAATCTGCAAGTTGCGCGGGGATGGTTGCCCCCGCAGCTGCCACACTGGTTGTCGTTGTTGCGCGGTCTCGTTGCGGTGTCTCTCCATTGTCGTTGGGTTGTTGTCACTTGTCGTGGTGTTGCGGTTTGGAATCGGCGGTTCGATTCAGGCCCGTCACTTCGGGATGGTTTTGGCGCCATTTTCCCAAATCGTCTGGTGACCTCGGCGATGTCATCTTCCCATTGCTGGTCCACCTCCCCGCAGTCCACAAGGCCTTCTTGATTGATTTCTGCAGACGCAGCCATGCTACTGCGGGGGGGGGTCGCGATACCCGGTGGATTCGTACGTTAATAGTTCGTCCAGCACTTCTTGCAAATCACCGGTGGGCTTGGCGATTATTCTATTTTGTAGATGCTCGTCTCGCAAGCCCAGTACAACTCGGTCCCGAATTCTGATTTCCAAGTTGTCATACTTGCATCGTACTGCAGCTTCTCTGACTGCCGCGACGAATTTTTGAATTGATTTGCCCGGCCTCTGGTTTCTTTTTTCGAAAATACGACACCAAAAGAGTTCGGATCTCCTTGGCGTGAAATGTACTTTTAGTTTAGCTAACAGATCGGCATACGGAACACTTGAGACCGGCTGTGGTTGACAAAGTCCTACAGCGATCCGATATACTGGTGTGCCGCAAATTGTCAGTAACGCTGCCGCCTTTTTTCGGTCGTCCGTTATCCCGTTAACTAGCAGGAATCCTTCGACCTGTCCAACATATTCTTCCCAGTCCTCTGGGAAGCTTGGGTCGAATTCTTTTAAGGACCCGATTTGCGCCATTCGGAGAATTATTGATTCCGCCGCGGCCGCTTGTGGTTGACTGTGACTTCTTTTCAAATTTGCCGCCTTTGCGCAGCTGTTCCGCCGAACCTTCTCTGGTCTGCCGTCTATCCCACCTTCGTCGCCAGTTGTTTGGTTCAGGTAGACAATGACTCAGAGTGGTTCACAATGAAAAGAGTTTATTCAATACACATAAGTCAACTGTCAACTGTCAAATGTTTCAAGCTTTTATAGTAGAACTGTTTAAACTGTAACCAATCATCAATCGCTATTTTCCCGCTTCTTGCTACTTAACCAATGGTTGCACCAGAATCTCCCGCTTCAAGAACCTACTTTTGCAACCTGCTATTTTACATGTTTGCAACTATTTACAGACACAACAGATAGCCTTGGTAACTTACCTTTACATTGGAATGGTGGACTAAGTCAAATTTGGGTAGTTCCATAATATTATTTGAATGAGCACCAAACTTTACTCCCCTAACAACAATGTAAGTATAATACTGGAGCCTTCAATCTGATACAGTACTTGCAGATATCATCTTCTTTATAAGAAGGATACACTTTGTAATCCAAATTGTGAGGACATCAAATTGGGGAAGGTTGCTATAAGGCCAGCCCATGGGCTGGTTTCCTCATACCAAAGCCATGCCCACCCCATTGCCAGCAATGCAAAAAGGGTCATGATACATCTCAACACATCACATGATGTGTCGAGTTTGACACCTGTGCTATAACCCAAGTGGGGAAAAAATGTCCCAGAAGATCTTCAGACATTTGCAATGAAAATGATGCAGAATTTAATCCAATTGAATGTCATTGTTGAGATTGGATGAGATACGAAACATAATCATTTTATTCTTTGGTTTGATTGTAGCTCAGAGTTATCCTTCAAAATCTCATTAATTTTTCAGTTCCCTGTTTTGATAGCAATATATTTTATTTTCTCAGATTATCAGATGTATATGTATCCTGCTATGTTGTCCACAGACATGAGAGTGTTAGAAAACCCTTCACTGTAATCCTTGGATGTAATCCAAGTGAAGATCAAAATATGCTGTGCCATAAATATTGGGTGTATCGTTATGCTATTGTCCAGAACACTTGGTTTCCATGATTATTCATTAGCTGAATAAATAGGCAAAGTGACAATTTCTAGCTTTGGGCTATTTCAAAAAATTCTATATGAAATTTTATTGCTGCTATATGAAAGATTATACTTGCTATGTGTCTTTGTTCTCCACACTGATAAATTTATTCAAGATGTAAATGAAATCCCACTGCAGTCAACCCATCTAGGTAACAGCAGCCATCTAACCTTGGCTTCCCTTAAAAGATTAAACAGGAGTAGACCTTGATAATACTTGGCTGTGGAACACCACGGTTTGGGCTATATTGGTAATTGAAACAAATCCTGGAAGAAAGAAAGGACATATTTCTTTCACAAAGCTCAGTACTGTTGCTACATGGACTCTAAGGTGACTTACTTTTTTATTTATTGCTGGACCACAGTAAGATGAGATGAGATGAGATGAGATGAGATGAGATGAGATGAGATGAGATGAGATGAGATGAGATGAGATAAGATAAGATAAGATAAGATAAGATAAGATAAGATAAGATAAGATAAGATAAGATAAGATAAGATAAGATAAGATAACCTTTATTGTCATTTTTTTACTGTGGGCACAACGGCACACATCAAAAATGAAATTTAGTTGCCTGCTCTCAAAGTGGAACACATACATGACACACACCTAACCATACTATATACACATATGTATAGACCCACACCCCTATATATACATAACAAATAAATATTAAATACTGTCCAACTTGAATATATAGCGGAAGGAGGAAACTTGAGAGTTCGCAAGGTTAATGGTGTATGGAATTAAACTATGGCTGAATCTGGATGTTCTGCTGTGGATACCATGAAGCCTCCTCCCAGAAGGTAACAAGTAAAACCTAAATTGGGGTTTCGGGCATGGATTCTCAATTCACTATGATCAAGAACTGGGAAAGGAAATTTAAAACGTTTCATTACTTGATTTAAGAGAAGGAAAGTATAATCTGGGCTGACAACTCCTGTCCCAAAATACCTTAAGAAATATTCACTGAACTGAAAATGTTAGTGCATTAACTGATTGTTCAATTATGTGCCATCAACTTGTTGTCAGCTCTTAGCGACCATATAGATAGATTTTTTTCCCAGGGCAATCTGAACCAATCTAATCTTTCAGGTCTTCTAACAGTCCCCATCTAACTACTAATTCCATGCACTTTGCTCCTGGTTGTCTTCTTCTTCTCTTTCTTCTACTTTTCTCAGCATTAAAGCCTTCTCCAGAGAGCTAGGTTCTCAAATGTGATGTCCCAGTTATTGAACACATGACTGGGAAGTAATTATGATAGATAGATTTAATTTTAATGAAGTGAAATATAAACAAAATTAATTGATATTTTCCCTCATCAGCTCTTTTCTGTAGTGTGGCCCCCAACATACCACTCAAGGATGAGGGTGGTCCTTTGACTCAGAATGAACAGAACAGAACAGAACAGAACAGAATAGAAAACAGAGCAGAGTAGAGTAGAGTGGAGTAGAGTAGAAGCTGGAAAGGACCTTGGAGGTCTTCTAGTCCAGCCTCCTGCTCAAGCAGGAGAGCCTATATCACAGGGGTCTTCAAACTTGGCCCTTTTATGACTTGTGAACTTCAGCTCCCAGAATTCCTCAGCACGCTGGCTGAGGAATTCTGGGAGCTGAAGTTCACAAGTCATAAAAGGGCCAAGTTTGAAGACCCCTGCTATATCATTTCAAACAAGTGGCTGTCCAGTCTTTTGTTAAAAGCCTCCAGTGATGGAGCACCCTCAACTTCTGATTCTCGTGGTGATGAGGTTTTTGTGGAACATATACCCTGCAAACTATACCAAGATATTTAAATATTGTTCCCAAAGTCTGTTTTTGCTTCCTTAGAATTTTGCCAATTCATCTGACTCAAGACATGTACAATTATCCTGAAGTGATATTTCCAAGGCAAATCTCAATATTAACATTGGTCAGGCCAATTCAGGATCAGTTCAGTACTGAGAAGCTTTCTTGTCTGGGACATTCTTTTATGGCTTAGATGGTGCTGGTGTTCTTCTTATGCTGCTCAGAACTTTGCATACTGTGGTGTTGCAATGGTATGTGAGCATTACCCTGGGAGATAGGAAGAAGAACCTTAGTACCCTTGTCCTCTCTCTTTCAAGGAAATGACCTCTGAATATTAACTGAGTTCTCTAACATTGCCTGTGCACTTTTTAAGGCAGGTTCTGCCATTTCCAAGGTAGTCTGGATATTGTTACATGACAGCACATTTGTCACTTGGTCTGAATGACAGCATCATAGCAGACACAAGCATTGAGAAAACAAGGATAGATGCCTCTTTTTTCCTCCCCTCTCCTGGCACACAGCAACAGGGCTATGACACTGCAAACCATCCTGCATTGAAGTCTGATGGAAACCAAATCCCTCTTTTGAAATGAAAAAGAAAAGACAGGCATCTGAGAAAGGAATCAAAGGGATGACCCTCAAACAGGCAACATTTCCTCTATCATCAACTTGTGTCTCTGTAATCCTCCCACCCTGGAATGGTCTTGAATTCTGTGGGCTTTTCACAAGGTTATCTCTCCCAGGCTTTGAAGTGCAGGCATCTTATTACTGACAAAAAAGGCAGAACAGTCCTGGGGTCTGATGGACTAAAGGTTTCTATCCCAGAAGTGTTAAGGTGAAAAGCTATAACAGTAGATTCAATTGTAATTGTAAGTACCACCCCCAGGCTCCATACAGATAGTCCTCAATTTATAACCACAATTTAGACTGGAACTTTCCTGCTCAATGAGGTGGCTAAGCAGTCATGACCTATCTTGTAACCTTTTTTTGCCATAGTTATTAAGAGAATCACTCTGGACTATCTGTATGGACCCTGGGGTGGTACTTTCAATTGAATCTACTGTTCTAGCTTTTCACATTAACACTTCTGGGATAGAAATCTTTAGTCCATCAGACCCCAGGACTGTTCTGCCTTTTTTTTTATGGGTAACAATGTGGTTGTTAAGAAAATCTGGCTTCCCCCATTGACTTTACTTATTGGAACCAGCTGGGAAGGTTGCACATGGCGATCACATGACCCTGGAAAGCTGCAACCATTGTAAATACATGCCAGTTGCCAATTGCCTAGCTTTGGACTGTTGGGATGCTGCAACAATTGTCAGTGCAAAGACCAATTGTAAATCACTTTTTTCAGCTTTGTTGTAACTTTGAACAGGCACTAAACAAATGGTCATAACCTGAGAGCTACCTATACACGGTGGGGGGGAGGAGGAGAGAAACTGTCTAAGATGGATATTGTCCATTGTTTCATATTAAATTAGGGTTGTGCATCCTGAGGCTCCAATTAGCCCCAAATCTTTGGATGTGGATCCCAGAGCCTAGCATCATATTATTATTTTTAATGAGGCATAAAGAGAATTCTTTTCAATCCACAAGGGAGAATGATGTGAACTTAAATTGAAATTGTTTTGACCTACCTCAGTCCACTTTTTGTTCTTTTATTCTATTTTCAGGGTATTTTTTCCAACAGAGGTAAATGAAGTCCTGCTGACACTGCAGATTCAGGTCAAGATCCATCTTTCAGACTTGGCCCTTTTATGACTTGTGGACTTCAACTCCTAGAATTGAAATCCACAAGTCATAAAAGGGCCAAGTTGAAGACCCCTGATTTAGAGTTTAGTTTTTCAAAGTGCTCCAATGGATTCCTCCAGTGTGCTCCCCATCAAGGAGATGGGGACGCATTCTCCTTTTGCCACTGTTCCTTTGCAGCTGGTTTTTCCAGCATGGAGCATTCAAGGGTCATAGCTGTTGGTAGACTTGGCCACCATGAATGTATACACTTCCCTATAAAAACCATCCTATTTAGTTCCTCTCCTCACCTTGCAATGAACTCCACAAGTTAATTATGGGCTGTTTGAAGAAGTATTAAATACTGTCTGTTCTAATCCCATTTTTCTCTTAAGGAAGATATGTAAGAGCCCTGATTATTTTGGTTGTCTCAACAATTTTCCAGCCTCACTTTTCCAGTTTGTAACAGAATGGAAACTGGATTTTTGGTGTTCAAATTATTGTAGAACATAAGATGATGCGGTGTTTGCTGCAATGTTTCCACCGACTGGCCACAGCTTTCTCAGAGGAGTTTTGCCAACTCTGATCTTGGCGATCCCAAACAAAATTAGCTATAGTTAATACAGTTAGTCCTCGACTTACAACCATAATTGAGCCCAAAATTTCTGTTGTTCAGTAAGTTTGGTCCTATTTTGTGACTTTTCTTTTCATTCCACATTTGTTAAATGACTTTGCTTTTATTAGAAAGCCACAGAAGCTGATCACATGACCCTCGAAGACGGCAACTGTCACAAATATGAATCAATTGCCAAGCATCTGAATTTTGATTATGTGATCTTGGGGATGCTGAAACGGTGGTAAGTGTAAAAAAATGGTCATTTTTTCCAGTGCCGTTGTAACTTTGAATTGTCACTAAATGAAGCATTGTAAGTCACCGACTACTTGTTGGGATCATCCTGGGATTCCAATATTGTAGGCCACACTGGAAAATTTAGAAAGATAGATTAGGGAGAGGGAGATGGGGAAAGAAATGTTAGAGATGACTTTGGAGAAACTATGCTGAGACAATTAAAAAAAACAATTTACAAAAACATATTTAACTTTTGGAAACAAACAGTAGAAAGGAACTCTGTTCTAATTGCTTAGGATATAAAAGAGAGAAAAAGATATACCATCATACTTTCAAGTTTCTGTAACTTGAATAAAGTTTCTGTATCCTAAATAAAATAAATATAGTTCCAGTCAAACCTTTGAGGTTTATTTCCTGGTATGGCCCACCTTAAAAGGTTGACATAAACAAGAAGAAGGCACTGACAAGTTTCCATAACATCTATGGATATACCCATGTAATTTCACTTGACTTGATGGGATCTTTATTTACTGAACTGAACCTGGGACCTCTTTTTGACAAGAACATATCTGCCTCATATGTGTACACACATACACACACACAAATCTGAAGTTTTTGAGGGAGTTTTAGAAATAACAGAAAGCCAACTTTCTTTAGTGCAATGTTTTTCAACTTCAGTAATTTTAAGATGTGTTGCATTTTAACTTCCAGAATTCCTCAGCTAGCATGAAATCCACACATCTTAACATTTCCAAAGTTGAGAAACACTGCTTTAGAGAACTGAAGGAATTGGGCATGTCTAGTCTAGTGAAAAGAAGGACTAAAGATGACATGATAGCAGTGTTGCAGTATTTGAGGGGTTGCCATAAGGAAGAGGTGGGTCAACCTATTTTCCAAAGCACCTGAAGGCATGACAAGAAACAATGGATAGAAATTAATCAAAGAGAGAAGAAATCTAGAACTAAGGAGAAGTTTTCTAACAGTGAGAAGAATTAACCAGTGGAACGGCTTGCCTACAGAAGTTGTGGGTGCTCCATCAAGGAGTCTTTTAAGAAGAGACTTGTCTGGAATGCTATAGGGTCTCCTATACAAGCAGAGGGCTGGACTAGAAGACCTCCAAGATTCCTTCTAATTCTATTATTCTATGTTCTATTCTGTTCTCTATATTCTGCTGAATCTAAAAAGAAAAATAAGGATGAGGAATGACACAGCCAGCTGGCCTTGTAAGTCCATTTCCAGAGAATATCCAAGTGGAACACAACTAGAGTTTCCATCTAAAGGCACTTCAAGGGAAGGTTATGAGATTTGTGGACATGGGACAATCACAAGGATCTACAGTACTGGCTCCAGGACTGCATTTGAATGAAGAAGAGTCCATTCATGTTTGCAGCTATGGAATATGTCTTGGATCCATTGCTTTCGGTCTAACCTACCTGATGAGATTATTGCATGGATAAAGAAAGGGGCTGTGTAGATCCAAAGAAATAGAAGTCAATATCAAAATAGATGGCAGACAGATAGGATAGGATACCTTATTATAGAATCTAACATGATCTTGCATGAATCTGTTGTGAAATGAATTGTTAATTCCAAGAATATCCATGGAAGGCAGTGTCAAAATAGGCAAAGTGGTGGCCATCATCTTGACTTTTGGGACTTATGCACCGCTCCCAAGAGGCGTCCACAAAGGAAGATCAGAGTGACCGGTGTCGAACCCAGATAGGATCCTGCAACATTATCCTGGGACACATATATTTGCCTTTATTCATGAAGATCAGAGCCTGCAAGATAGTAGGCAAGGCTTTTATTGGAACAGTACAATATTTACCATATTTCAAATTTTGATCCCCCCAGAAATCCATGCTCTTTTCATACTGTTAGTTAAATAAATTATTTCAATTTATCTCATTTTAATAGGGGAAGGGATTGCATTATTTTTTCTCAAGGGCAGAGAAAATTGGAAATGATGCTGTAATGGTCCTTTCTGTATTTCCCTGTTTTAGTGCCAAACTGAGAGCAGACTGAAAGCTTCTAAGACAGCATCAGATGACACCTGCCTCAAAACAGGAAATGTCCAAGCCACAGACTCAGCATGGGTCTTACTCCCTAATAAATTAAATGCCAAGGGATGGTTGAACATGTAGTTTTAGTAAAAAGATGTGTGGGCAAACTGAAATGCTTTGGACATCTGGCTCAGATTATGCCTGGATTTGAAGTAATGCGTTTCCAATGGAAATGCATTCCAGACTGGGATATGCTAGTTGAAACTTATTGCCCATCTGTATCCTGACACACAACCACATGCATAGTCCCACATCATTTGAACAGGGTCATCAAAGAGGTTACAGAGAGGAAAGGAAAGGAAAGACCAGCCAATCATTCATCCTAACTAGGGTTACCAGTCCTGAGTTGCAAAATATCCATTGACCACTAGGTGGAGGGAAAGAGTTTCCTTGCCACCTTGGGGTCCTTCAGATGTTTGTAGCATAGATCTGGTAGCTCCATAGAAAATGATCATATTGTGATGACCCTAACATTGCTTATTTAATCAGAATTTACTGTGAATTGGGACTTATATCCAATGGGATAGTACCAAACATTTGCACATAATCTGGGAGACCTGTAATCATTTTGCAAATGCAAACTTCTCTGGTTGGAGGCTAAAAAGATTTAACCTGACACCAGCCTAAAGATATTAACTGAGTGCTTGCTGAGATCCACATTCCTCTCCAAAAATTCCCCTTTCAGACACATAGTCAAACCCGGGTGATTATTTTGTCAAGAAACAAACACATCCAAGAGGGCTTAAGAAGTCCATTATGACGAATTCATCTCTCCTTATCATTAAAGCAATGGCTATATCCTCAGCATCTGCACAGATGCCACAAAACATTTATGGTCTTGATTCAATGAAAAACAGAAATGCGGCCTCTTGGCTCCCTCCAACTTCACTTGTTCAGCATCCTTCTCTTTCAAGCAGCACTGATAGAAAGCCAAGATAAGCCTCTCTTTCAGATGTTTTATTGAGTTATGTGTACTATTAGCAGGATTACAGCAAATTCTTCTTGACAATCATTCTAGATACAAAAGTGTAAAAGAGAGAGAGAGGCGGGAGGAGGGAGACAGAGAGAAAGAGAGAGAGGAGTGAAGAGCCATATAGCCTTGGTTACTGGTTATCTCTATTTACTATATTTTAACCCTCTTTTTAGATAATTTCTGCCTCAGTTCATAATTTGGAAAGAACCCTTCCTGCTGCTCCCAGTCTAACATGACATGGTACACAAATGGTATGGAGAATGATCATTTTCTAGGCAGGGCAGAACAAAGCCATGTTCCTTTCCTGCAATTCCTGTCTGCATATCAAGTTCTGGTTTCAATAAAGGAGAATATTTGTAGCTCAGGGTTGAAATGGTGCTTTCTGAGCTTGGTTGGGTTTTTTTTTTCCCCGTGTTTTTTTTTTTTTTGCAGATGTTTCATTAGCCAAACTAGGTAACATCATCATTGATGATGTTGTTACCTGGTTTGGGGAATGAAATGTTTTCAAGAAAACAACCAATCACAGACAGCCTCAAGGACCTCAAGCCTTGGTTATTTTGGTCAATGGGCAAGATTAGAAATGTATCTGATGAATATTGGAGTAAGCTGATTTTTTTTCCCCTCTGGGGTAAATGTAGGACTAAGAATCCAGCCACACCTCAATTTGTCCAATCATTTCTCCTGAGAGAAGGCATGGGACGAGGCAAAAAGAGGGTCATACTCTTGGCTGTTATTGTGATCAAGCTGACAACCTCTTTTCCCCTCCTTGTCTCCAACAGTCCATCCATCCAGTTTCTTCTCTTTCTTCGTTTGTTATATCTGACATGCTGCCTTTTCTGGGGATACTCCTCACTTCATTGAGAAGGAAGAAGGAAGGGCAAATAATATTGAAATGTGCTTGTGATGTTATGATGCGAAGTGTATCCCTTTTGTTTTCCCTTTTCAGGGGAAAATCCTTTTGTCTTGAATTCAGATGTCACCTTCAAGCCTTAAGCATGAAATCCGGCTGAATGACTTTAGGCCAGTCATTCTCTCTCAGCACTACTCACTCACAGGGTTGCTGTTTTAAGGAAACTAGGCGGAGGAAGAAATTACTTATAGAAATAATAAAGGAAGAGTATACATTAATAAGTACAGAAGGAATGGAGTTTGCATAAACTGTCATGAAATATATGTAATTATTTTGATGGTGCAATGACTGCAGACATCCAAGCTGTATTGGAATGAAAATTCGCAAAGTTTCTAACCTCCAGGGCCATTGGGTTCAAATTAGTAATAATGTAATGCAATCCATCAGAATGGGCATTAGTGATACTTTTGTCCTGGGAACAGAGAAACAGTTCTGATTTGACCACAGTGTTTGATATTTACATGAAAATACTCAAGAAAATTTTGTTTATTCTGGTATGAATGAGTTGCATTTCTCCCTTAAAGATAAATTCATTTCAAGGATCCATTGTTCAATCCAGCCTTTACTTTGGATGCTGAAGTAGCACAAGTGGCATGAAACACCTTTTACCACCTTGCTTGCCATTCACCTAACCTTACTCAAAAAAAAGTTCTACTATTCTCATTTTGATTTGAACTAGGTAAGAATATATGGGTACTACTGAACATCTTACAGTATGTTTGGAATGGAGAGGTAAGATTAGGATAGTTTTACCAAATCTGGATTGCAAAAACTAAGACAATTGCTGGAAGGCAGTAAAGACACAAAACTCTACCTTTTTGCTGATGGTCATTTTCCAATTGTAATTTTTTATTTACTCTGTTGTTCCTGGCTTTATTATTTTTATATTGTATTTATTATTTTTATAAATAACTCAAGGGAGCTAACATACCTAATACTCCTTCTTCCCTTTCTATTCCGCATAACAATAAGCCTGTGAGGTGGGTTGGGCTGAGAAAGATTGACTGTCCCAAAATTATCCAGCAGGCTTTCCTGCCTAAAGGTGGAACTAGAACTCACAGCCTCCAGGTTCCTAGCCGGGTATCTTAAGCACTACATCAAACTAAGTCTTTTTGATATTTTATTTTTTTCTATTACTACTGCTTTGCTTTTCCAAGTACATTACTTTTCCAAAATCATATTTTAGTGCCAATTCAAATCTGACACACTGTGGATATGCAGATATCACAAACATTAGTTTATCGAATCATTTTTACTAATGCTGGAGAAAGGAAAAAACTCATGAGACAAATATATTTTGGTATTTTTTTTAAAGTGTATAAACTTTAAATTGCTTCCTTAGCCTTTGCCCCTGCCTGGAATTTATCATGAGCCCGAATGTAGCTCACATGCCAAGGGAAGAAACTCATACTAGAAATGTGGCTGTCCCTATTGGTTTGAAATTAGCAGCTATTCATCTCCAGCTGCTACTTACAATTTTTCCTAGTTTATGCTGCATGCAAGCCTACAAAAATGACATGCAGAGTCTTGCAATCTTATGCATATTTTCTCAGAAGAGAGCTGATTTATATATATATATATTTTCAAATATGTGTAAAATTAGAACTGGACAGACATTTTCTACTCAGTTACTATCCATTAGTGAGAAAATTTAGGGCTTGTAGTTCCTTTTGTTCAGTAGATCAGACTTATAGGTTGCTTCACTTATGAACTGGACAGATACACAAAACAAAAGTTTACAGATTTATTTTTCAACTCCAGTCCTCTTCAGTCTAGGCACTCTCTGCAGAAGCCAACTTCAATTTCTAGAAATCTTTGATCTTCATGGCCACTGCTAAGAATTCTGAGAATTTCATTCTGGGGAACATCCCAAGTAAAGAAAACTGAGTTTTTCAAGTCAGATCACACTTCCCACAGCAACATTTTGTAAAAAAAAAAAAAAAGGCAGTCTTTTGCCAACAATTTTGTGATTGGTTTTGTGATGCCATGTTTTCAAAATTTCAAATGTAGCCATTAGCATGAAAAGGTGGTGTTAAATCGCAGGTCGCAAGGAAGACGAGACAGCCAGGGGGTAGATGTAGCAGACCTTTATTCAGCTGGGTGGATTTCAGCCTGAGGCAAGGGTTTACTTGGCGTGGTTTATACCTGCCCAGGTGAATGCCAGCCAATGGATTCAAACCTGGGTTTCCCGACACTGCAGGTAACCAATCTCTTTAAACCCCGGGTTCCCGCCGGTACGGTTATAGCCCGGAGCTGTCAAACCTGTTTGAACCAGGCTTTCCCGCCACTTGCGGTTATAGCCTGGAGCTGTCCAGCTCCGTGCCTTCTGCTGTTCTGCTGGCTCGTGTATGTTAGCTGCATACACTACACCCCTTCCCCCATAAGTGAGGATGCTACTCATTTTTTATTCCCTTTTCCCCCCTTGTAACTATATACACTTATTTACACATTTTTGTTTCCATCCCCTGCCTTCCCTCTCAAGACCGCACATAGTTTGAGAGGTAAGCTGGGCCCTTGTGTGTCCTGTTGGACTGCCTCAGGCTCGCCCCTTCAGTTGGATTGGTGTTGGGGCTTGAGTCCGTTCTGTTGTCATCAGTTGTTTTATACTGGTTAGTGGGAAACCTATATGCCGGTGTTGGTGATGTAATTCCAGGGGAGTTTATGGATCTGTCCTCGCAGGGCCGGGTGAGTTGTGGAGTTATTGGTGTTGTTGGGTCAGCTGTTACCCTGACTCCACTGTCCTGTCCCTGCCCAGGCCAGGCTTGACCCAGTGACCCCCCTGTGACCTTTCTGATGTTTTGAGGCTCGTCCTGACCATTGTCACCAGGAATCCTCTCTGGTGCCCTTGGTCTCAGTTGGTCTAGATGTCTTCTCCACTGGAGTCCCCCCTCCACCCTTACAACTTATGAGAGAGGCCCAGTTTTGTCCACCACCTCCCCCGGTACCCATGGGTGGCCTGTGCTGTAGTTCCTTGCCCATATGGCATCTCCCAGCATGAAACTTCTGTTATGAGTTGGGGCTCCGACATCAGCTGCCACTCTATCTGGGTGCAGTCTGTCTAGAGTGGTTATGAGGCGCCTACCCCAACGTAGCTCAGCAGGGCTCTTGCCGGTTGCGGTGTAAGGTGTGGAGTGTTGGTGTAGCAGGAATGTGGCCAGCCAATGCTTCCAGTCCCCCTGGATGATGCGTTTTAGGGCGTACTTTGTGGTGTGCACAAAACGTTCCGCCAACCCATTACTGGCTGGGTGGAATGGAGCAGAGGTGATGTGCCTAATCCCCAAGGTCCTCAGGAACACCTGGAAGTCCGATGAGGTAAATTGTGTTCCATTATCAGATACTATTACATCGGGGAGACCATGAGTTGCAAAGAGCTCCCTGAGCACCTGGATGGTCCCAGTAGTAGTCATCTTCCCTACAGGCACCACCTCTAGGTGGCAGATAGTCACTTAGAGTGACTATCTGCCACCACTAGAAATGAATGTCCCTGGAAAGGACCTGCATAGTCAATATGCACCCTGGACCAGGGTGTGTGTGTGTCTTCCCATTTGTGGACCGGGGCATGGGGTTGTTCTGGTCGTGTCCTCTGGCAAGTGTAGCACCCTGCCACTAACTCCTCTATTTCTTTATCTAGGCCTGGCCACCAGAGGTAGCTTCTGGCCAGAGCCTTCATCCTTACAATCCCTGGGTGGCCCTCGTGCAGCGAGAGCAGAACCTTTTCCCTTAGTCCCTGGGGTTTGATTACCCGGCCTCCCCACAATAGGCAGCCCTTGTGGGTAGACAGTTTGTGTCTTCTAGAGAAAAATGCTGAGAACTCCTGGCCTGGTGATTTATCCTGCCACCCCGTGCTTACCCATGAGTGGACCCGGCTCAGTAGCTTGTCTTTGGGTGTCTCTGCTGCAACGTCCCTGGCACTGAGTGGACATTCTGGCAGATCCTGAATTGCCAATATTTGAGCTGCAGGTGCTGGGTCTGGTTCTGTGTCTTTTAAGGGCAGCCTGCTGAGGCCATTAGCATGGCCCATCTCCTTGCCGGGCTTATGCACTAATTTGCATGAGTATGCTGATAGGAAAATGGACCAATGCAGCATTCTGGGTGACAGAATCTGTGGCGTTTGTTTGTCAGTGGTGAACAGACCAAGCAATGGTTTGTGGTCTGTAAAAATGGTGAATTCCCTTCCATATAGATAATTGTGGAATTTCTTAACTCCAGCGACTACTGCCAGAGCCTCCTTGTCTATTTGTGCATAGTTTCTTTCAGCTGCTGACAGGGTCCTGGAATAATATGCGATGGGTGTCTGAGTTCCATCCTTTTCTAGGTGGCTTAGCACAGCCCCTACCACATAAGGGGATGCATCGCACGCAATGCAGACAGGTTTGGTCTCCACAAAATGTGTGATTGTGGCACTGCTTACCAATAGGTCTTTCAGTGCTTTGAACGCAGCTGTATGTGCCTGAGACCAACTCCATGGTGTTTGTTTAATAGTCTATGTAGGGGCTCTGCAATTGATGCCTTATGGGGCAAGAAGGCATGATAGAAATTGAGCAGTCCCAGGAAAGCCTGTAATTCTGCCTTACTTTTGGGGGGTGGAGCTTCCTTAATCACCTTCACCTTGGATACTGCTGGGCGGACCCCTTTAGCATCAATTCTGAACCCCAGGAATTCAGTTTCAGTCACCCCAATTCTGCGTCTGTCCCTTTTTAGTTTTAACCCAGCAGCCCTGAACCTGCCTAGGACAGCCTGCAGCCGTTCTGCCAGAATGCCCTCAGAGTCTCCTGCAATGAGGACGTCATCAAAATATGAGTAAACCCCTGGTATACCCTTAAGGGTTTGCTCCATCACCTCCTGGAAAATCCCAGGAGCTACACTAACACCGAATTGCAGCCAGTCTAACCGGAACGCCCCCTTGTGGGTAACAATGGTTTGCACCTCTGCGGTCTCTGGGTTGACCAGTAGTTGTTGATAAGCTTGAGCTAGATCCAATTTTGCGAATATGGACCCACCTTGCAGGGAGGCGAGGATGCTGCTGACTGAGGGTACCGGGTATGAGTGTGCACTTAAGGCTTTATTGATTGTCCCCTTGTAGTCCGTGCAGATCCTCACTTCCCCATTCGCCTTGAGCGGCATGACGATGGGAGTTTCCCACTTGGCTCCCTCCACCGGGGTTAATACCCCTGGTCTACCAGCTTATCGAGCTCCCGTTCTATTTTTTGCTTAAGCGCGAACGGAACTTGCCGGGGCTTGATTTGAATGGGTTGTACCCATACAGCTGAGCCAGAGTCCAGCTCCATTCTACACGGAACACCTTCCAACCTCACCACCAGCTTTATTTTGGGGGTGATGGATTGCTGTCCCCCCATTTGGCAAACGGCCACCTTGCCCTCAGTGTGACTGATGGAAAGTGCTCAGCGTGGTCCCCCAGTACCTGTTGCTGCCTGGAACTCCACCTCCACCTTGTGTAGGTTGTCCCAGTTCCTGCTTCACCAAATGGATGCGATGTGTCCGGTCTTACTGCACGCCCGGCACTTTGCTGACTTGAATCGGCAGGTAGACCGGGGGTGATTGCCTCCACAGCTTGAACACTGGGTAGACCGGGAACTGTTGGCTCCGCATCCACGACCCTGGGTAGACTGGGGATTGCTGGTTCCGCATCCGGAGTGCTGGGTAAACCGGGGTTGGTTGGTTCTGCAGCTGGAGTACTGGGTAGACCAGGGGCTGCCAGCTCCGCACCTGCATTCCGGGCATCTTTGTTCCATCTTCATCGGTCGCAGCCCCCTTGTGGTGCCTTGCTTGGCGGTAGCCAGCAACGTTCTGCAGTGGATCGTGTCGACTTCGATCGCTGATCCCTTGTCCCCGCTGCAACCGCTCACCTGGTGTAGAGCTCCACTGGTGCTGCTGCTATGAGTCTCCTTCTGCTCCGGCCCCTCTGCGACGTCCCAGGCTAGGAACTCTTCTTGGACATCCCGCAGCATTAGCTTCACCCTGGCAAACAACTTCTGCCACAGCTTCCTGTCTCACAGCCCACAAATGATGCGGTCCCTCAGCCTTACTTTGAGATTTTCAAAGTTGCACTGGCGGGCTGCCTGCCAGAGTGCAGCTATGTATTTTTTAGCTGATTCGCCCGGCCGCTGGTCCCTGTTTTTGAACTTGTACCACCATGTGACCTCGGACATGTCAGGACGGAAATGCTGATTTAGGGTGACCAGCAGGTCTTTAGAGGAAACAGACTCGATGTCCTCCGGCACACACAACCCCACTGCAAGTTGGTAAGTGTCCCTACCACAGCTACATAGTAGCGTTGCCGCTTTTTGGCTGTCCTCCTCAACCTTGTTTGCTCTTAGGTAGAGCTCCAGCTGCCCCACAAACGCCTCCTGATCTTCCGGCTGCTCGCTGTTGAATAGGAGAAGCTGGCCGAGCTGTGCCATGGTGGGTTGACCGGGGTTGTCCTGCTCCGATGCCGATGCGGGTTGACCGGGGTTGTCCTGCTTTGACACTGATGTGGGTTGACTGGGGTTGTCCTGCTCCGACGCTGATGAACTTCACGGTGTGACCGGGGTTGTCCTGCTCCGACGCCGATGAACTTCACGGTGCACACGGCCAATCGTGGATTCCTTCCGATGCCTATTGCCTCTCAGAGCAGGATCCCACCTTCGTCGCCACTGTTAAATCGCAGGTCGCAAGGAATACGAGACAGCCGGGGGGTAGATGTAGCAGACCTTTATTCAGCTGGGTGGATTTCGGCCTGGGACAAGGGTTTACTTGGCATGCTTTATACCTGCCCAGGTGAATGCCAGCCAACGGATTCAAACCTGGGCTTCCCGCCACTGCAGGTAACCAATCTCTTTAAACCCCGGGTTCCCGCTGGTACGGTTATAGCCCGGAGCTGTCAAACCTGTTTGAACCAGGCTTTCCTGCCACTTGTGGTTATAGCCTGGAGCTGTCCAGCTCCGCGCCTCCTGCTGTTCTGCTGGCTCGTGTATGTTAGCTGCATACACTACAGGTGGCTTATTCCTTGCTGAAGGTTTTCTCAGGAGAAATAAAGGAGGAATAGGCTAGGTAATTGCAAGAATTTTTCACTGGGTGGATTTAAAGTCTTGAAACGTTTCTCTGTTGGCTGCATGGAACTGCTTTTGAAATTCTTGGCTATGAGTTCAGAAGAATGGCACTAAGCAAAAGTACATTTAGTAAGCACTGGGGTTGAAACAGAGGTACCCGTTAAAGGACTTCTCCTAAACTTGTTCAGACTCTGTGCCATTTTATCTCTTAGCTTAGTAAATATATCAAATGCAAACAGCATTTGAACAGTACAGGGATTACTACACTGCAAAAGAAGATTTCTAAGAAAGGAAACCATTATCCTGTTCCCAGCATTAGATCTAAGAGGCTCCTAAGTGGGCCTAAGTAGGCATTTTTAAATAACTCACATTGTTCAGCTACGGTTATCCAAATTCCAGCCTGACATTTAGCACTTAAAGAGTTTAGATAATCCAGACTCTCTTATCAGCTTCAGGGCAAGAGCACTAAATATCATGTAGGCTTCTCTTGGACTCAACCACAAAGTTCACCAGGATGAAATGAAACTGGGGAGTGAGTGCTTAAAACATTAAATAAAAACATAAAATCGAAAGCTGTTCATTAAAAATACTGGGTTATTCTTTTGTGTGTTTTTCTTCTTGGAAGTTGCTGTGTATCATACTTTGCATGACAAAGAAGAAAGTTGTAACATTCCTTAAAGAATTTGTTATGTCCACAGTACCCATTTTACAGCTAATCCATTATAGTATGTATCTAGTTCTTGACTTACAACCATACAGTAACTGAGCCAGAATTATGGTCATAAATCATTGCAATCATTAAGCAGGTTACCACATGACTGGACTTCATTTTACATTTTTTACAGCAGTCATTAAATGAACACTGCAATAATTAAGTATATATGAAATCATAAAATCATAGAATCGTAGGACTGAAATATAGTCTAGCTCTCCCCAAGCAGAGACCCTATACCATTTCAGACAAATAATTGTCCAGTCTCTTCTTGAAAACCTCCAGTGTGGGAGCACCCACAACTTCTACTAATTCATTGTTCTCACTGCCAAAAAATTTTTCCTTAGCTCTAGGTTGCTTCTCTCCTTGATTGGTTTCCATCCATTGCTTCTTGTCCTCCTTTCAGGTGCTTTGGAGAACAGCTTGACTCCCTCTTCTTTGTGGCGGCCCCTGAGATATTGGAACATTGCTATCATGTCACCCTTAATTCTTCTCTTTGTTGGTCTAAACCAGGGGTGTCAAACTCGCAATGTCATGTGACATGTCACGACGTATTGTGCCTTTTTTGCCATTGCTGGTAATGGGGTGGGTATGGTTTCAGCACGATGCATCCAGCCTGCGGGCTGGCAGTTTGACACTCCTAGTCTAAACAGAGCTAGTTTCTGTAGATTTCCTTGTGGTATCTCATCCAGGTGCTAATCAGGCACTATGCTTTTCCAACAAGATTTCTCATTGTAGACTGTCGTTTATTTCGGACACAGCTCTGGTTCCTGATTAATTTCTGTGGCTGGAATCTTGGGACTTTTGCTGTATTTTGCAAGAAGGGGCAACATGACTCTGGAAGCAGTCCACTGAAGCTTGCTCAAGACCCCCAGGACTCATTTAATGACATGATGGTCATTAAGCAAACACTGTAGTCATTAAGCAAATCCATTTTATCTAATGGGCATTTTTGTATAAGAAATAAATGCCGGAAACTGATTAAAAAAGTAAAAAATCATCATGATGTGACAGGGATGCTGCAAATATCCATAAAGGTGAGGATTGCTACAGCGTGACCACAGGGGAAGGTACGTATGTTTTTACCCATTGTAACTTCTAAATCAGGTCATGAGTAGTTTTGGTGGAGTCTGTTCTAATTTTGAATGGTTGCTAGGTGACCAATCATAAATCAAGGACTACCTATACACTGGGATTTCAGTTGGGGATTTCATTTAGGTACTTCTGCATTCATCTGCTTATTTTGTCTCATTTTACCAAAGACAGACTCAGAGCCAGAAATCAGTCATAAGTTTCTTTATAACTAATGCTTGCCAAGCTTTATGGGATGATGTGGGCTAATTGAAAAGAAATCCAGTTCTGAACATTATTAGCATCCATCTTTACAAAGATTTTCATATCAGTAGCTATTTGTAGGAAACTGCAGAAACTGACAGCAATTTTTTATGTATTTATTTCAGGAGTTCCTGAATGGTTCAGCTAGGCTAAGCACTTATATTCATGCACGAAGCTCCATTTGTGCATTGTCTTCCACTTGCATGGAACCATCCCTTCTCACCCTCAGCTGGGCCGCCAAGCCAGAAAGATTGGAGATCACTGGTTTATTTTATTAGATTTTTTTTATCCTGCTTTATTACTTTATCATTATCATTTTGAGAGAAATGACTAAGCTGTTTGGGGCTAGGGTATACAGCGAATGCAGTTAGATATTGTCACCTGCTTTCCCTCAGTTTGGCAAACCAATTTACAATCCAAATACCTTAGGAAAAACTTGACATAAGTATGCACAGATTAGGAAATTTAACCATAAAATTTAAGAGGAAATTTTATTAGAGAAATATTAATAATGGAAAATAGCTGGCCAAAATGGTTGTACACAATTTTTAAAAATACAAAATGATTTTAAAATGAGAAAAGTAGGCATAAAAGTAGGGGGGAAAAAGAAATTGAATTTGTCTTATTAATCTGTTCTAAAATTTGATGGAACAGAAAGTATATCTTGGCCAAGGTTATTGCTTGTTCATTTCACAAATATACCCCTAAATGGTCAATCTCAAAATTTAAAGAGAGCATATGCTTGGCTTTAAGGAGATAGTGCAGGAAAAAAGAAAAGAAAAAAGGATTATTTCATTATCTCATTTCCCATACAAATTCTAATGTGTTTTTAATTTGCTAGGCTTTGAATAAAGTAAACTCTTTCATCTCAAGATATTAATTCAAAGGAATAAAGAAAACTTCAACAGATCTTCCAAATGTATATACTGAAAACTGATATTTACTTCCAGGATAGAGAGCAAAGGATCTCTTGGAATATTCTGTTTTTCTAAGTGGAGAAAATGGAAGATGCTCAATCAACTTCTCTGAAAAGAAATTTTCTGGCATTTTCTCAATGGTCAATCTCACTATTCATTGTGGTGACGGTTATGAAGCTAAGATAGAATGAAAACTTTATAACTGGCAAAAAAAACCTAGAATTTATTGGTGGAGAAAAAGGAAATTCTCAAAATTTTCATAGAAAGAAAATTTCATCTGAGGAATATGAAACTGATCTTATTGGAATTGTCTCTGCTTTTCCCATATGATTCTTTTTATTTTTTTTCTCAACTTTTTAAAATTGGCACTGTATACAACAAAGGTTTGTAATTCAATTACTTCATCCAAAATTAGATTATTCAGACATTGTTTGTTCCACTTAAGGAGCTAAACGTGGTTCTTAATTCTATTTGTCAGGTTTCGATTTGTTATTATTGCAGTGTACTAAAATTGTTGGCTCTCAATGTCCTGTTTCTTCTCCTCCAATGTTGAAAAACTAATTTCTGTGAAGAATAGATGATATTCAAAAAATAAGCCCAGTTTTCTATATTTATTTGCTTAGTTTGTGTAAAGATGCTGCTTCCAATATCACAAGCTAAGGAAAATTCAGTTTAAATCTTGGCACCTGGAAATCCTTGAAAAAGTCAAAAGAGATTTTTCTGGTTAACTAAGCTAAGGGGCCAAAATCCAGCCAGCAGTAAATAGCAGCAACTTTTTTCTTCTTCATATTTCATGCTGATGATACCTGAATTGAACCAATTGATCTTACAGAAAAGTATAATGTAGAACCAATTGATCTGACACAATAATATAATGTAGACGTGGAACTATTGAATACTGTGGCAGCCCAGGAGTGAAGGGTAGGTTGCTTAATTTCTTCCCCATCACAACACAAGAGCCTTGGTGGAGCAGTGGGCTAATGCCTCCTTAAGTAACACCAGCTGCCTGCAATTAGTGCAGGTTCGCATCCCACCAGGCTCAAGGTTGACTCAGCCTTCCATCCTTCCGAGGTAGGTAAAATGAGGACCCAGATTGTTGGGGGCAATAAGCTGACTTTGTAATAATGCCGCTTGGGGTGTGTGTGAAAGCCCTAACAAGCAGGCATATACATAGAATGAAGGCTACTGCTAAGCTTGTAAGCCGCCCTGAGTCTTCGGAGAAGGGCGGGATATAAATGGAATTAAATAAATAAATAAATAAACACCAAATGAAAGCCACAAAGAAAAAAAAGGAGAACCACCACAAAATGGTGCCCCTCACTTCTAAACTTCACAGCTGGCCCAGAATGATACCACCATTAACAGCACTGAAAACTGCTGAGAGATCAAGGAGCACATGGAAAGATGCACCACTTCAATCCTGTGGAGGGAAGAAGGGATGGCCTTGAAGGATAGGACAAAGAGTGGCTACCATGGCAACAGTCAAATAAAAAAGGCCTGAACTTGGACCAAGAACATAATGTGAGTAAACATATCAGACAACCCTAATTGACATGAATATAAAAGAAGGGAGGAGGAAAGCAAATTCAGTCTTGTAAGATTCTGTTATATAGCTTTACAATAAAATTAATCCTCACCTACATGACATTGGTTTTCTTGCTTGATCTATCTTGAAGTGCTAATACAGCTTACCTTTACTACAGATCATCAACAAGCTCTACCAGCTCTATTTGTGTCCTACGATTTGGCCAGAAACTGACTGAAACACATCCAAATAGCCCAGTTCTTCCTCAATATTCTGTACCACCTTCTTTACAATCTTCTCTAAAAAAGAAATGTTGAAGACTGAACCAAAATTGTTCAGAATCATTGGGTCCAGCTATGGTCTCTTGAGGAAGGCTATACCCCAGCTTTGTTCAAGTTTACAGAAACAGCTTCCTCCCTCAAAAAAGTTGATATCACTGCATGGATCCAACAGCAGGTCATTCCTGGTGGCTTTGACCACCCAGAAAGGGTCTGGATGTAACAGATAGGTAGATGACCTCACAATCTAAAGAACCTGTCCATTTCAATGATGGAGTTCTATAACAGACTATGGACAAAAGACAGTTCACTCAAATGCAGAGAATTTTCTATTGCTAGAACTTTGCTTCTGGGTCAAGCTTTTTTTTAACTAACAAGCTCCTTGATCTGAAAAAAATTAAAAACTCTTGTTTCATAATGATTTCCTACCTACATGCAGTATGAATGAATATGAATACATCTATTGGCAAAGTTGGTCATATAATATTTGCCCAATCTATTATGTTCCTCTGGATATTTATGTGTGTGCATGCACATTTGCTGATAGATATTCGTGATATTGTTATATGTCATACCAGATTTAAACCCTTAATCCCTAACTATCATGGCTATGTTATTGAAAAGTCACTTAGAGTTGGATAACATATAAACTGAATAAATAATAATGAAAACCATCATTAAATATGTCTGGAGAGTGCTAAGTCTGGGAAGCTGAATCACAAGGAAATTGCTGACATAAGATTGTAAAGGTGTGTGAAGAGGATGCAGCTCAAACTTAGTTCATTTTGCTCAAACCATACATGAGAGTAAATCTCAGCTGCTCAGGGAAGTTATCAACAACTACATATTCTTTGCAAGCACTGAATGACAACTGCATCTTGAAATATTACTACAGAACTTCAGTCAAGAATGTAAAATGCTACTGTATTTATTATTTTCAAGCAAATATGTTGCAGAACTAGGAGATATTCTCTCACATGTGAATGATTTCTTTTCTGATTGTTGTTTAATTTTGTCCTTCCTTGTTTCCAAATAGCACTATTTATATTCAGAGTCTTTGAATAGGACTACTAAAAAAATGAGAAAATAAAACAATATTTAATACAATAAGCTTATCATTATTTCCCTTACTGTTGGTGCAATAATAAAACCTTAGCAGCTTTTTTCTCATTATTAGCTGCAGTGCTGAAAATATTTTGGCATTTAAAAAATCAGGTTGATTCAGATCTAAAACAGGGCCACAGACTGAGGCTCACCAGCACTTTATCCATCAAGGTAGAGTTCAAAGTTGTTTTTTTAATGTTAATATAGAGAAGCTGTATGGGAGAAGAAAATCTCCCAAATGACTCAAGCTTCAAAAGCGATCAACAACAAGCAGTTACGTTGAAGTTTCCTTAATAAATAAATGTTTAAATCTAAAATGAACATTCTCACATTTCTGCCTTGACAGCAAGTCGTTACAACCTTTCCATTCATATTTTTAATGTAGTCATTATTTCTTCAACACAGGAAGCTGTTTTACTAAATAAAATTAATCATAAGCATATTTTTGTGTATATTAGAGGAACGATAATCTCATCAAAGTGCTGTCTATATGCTGAATTCACAGCAGTGATCCTCTTCTTAACCCAGAAGAGCATTTTTTTCTTGTCTTAATTCCATTCAGCCTACCCATTTAGTTTAGAAAATCTCAACATCATAGCAGCTTATATGGATGTAAGTACCATACTTAATAAAAGCCTGCTTTGAGTTAAATATGTTTGAGTTAAAGCATTTTTGAGAACTTTGGCATGTTGAGAATAATGGGAAGCCTGCAAGCTTTTGGTTTCCTAGCCCATGAAAAGATGGGGCAAGGTCTTAAAGAAGCCCAGAGACCAGCAAAATAAAAGAAATACTCTTTTGCTTCCAATATTTAAGTCTGGTACAAGGACCACTTGGCAGCTCGGTGTCCAACTCTAAATGAAATCCAGATCTCAAACTGGAGGTGGGGATTTTATGGTCAAGAAACCTTTTTCTGGAATCCCACAATCAAGATTGCTGAAAATCAGTGGCCATTTTGAAGTCAACTATAGAATTAAAGTTCAGTCCTTAAGGAGGCTTAATGTAATTTCAAAACTAAGGAAGAGCAGCCTGGGGAGAAAAAAAAAGAAGAGATTAACTCTCAGAGATCATAACCTAGTCAGTTTGATCTGCTTTAAGAATACTGGTTATTTAATAATAATGATAATAATATACAACTTTAAGAGCCTAGATAGGGGAAGTGAGTCAGGAGAAGAACCAGTCTAAGAACTTAGCAATTCGGGGATAGCATAGGAACATATCCTGTTCCCAATTGACCATGATACCTTGACAAGCACTTGATGCTGAGCTTTTCATGCAAATGGAGAGGGATGTCTGAAGAGTATGGCCAAGAACGTCATCTATAATGGTGGTATCAAAGCTCCACCTATATTTTCATATATATCACAGCAATCTTCTTGACTTTCTTGTTCACATCTTGCAAATAGCTTTACAATTGATAGTTGGAAGATGGAGCAGGTGTAGGTTGGAGTTTCTTGGACTGTGAGAACCAGATTTGAGGTGCAACCAAGGGATAGAAGGGACAGCAAGCCTGCAACAGTCATGCAGAGGGAAGATGAGGTGCCAAGATATCTGATGAGGGAAGTGTCCATCTCACAGGGGGAAGTCAAGGTGTCACCACTGAGAAGGGAGGAAGAGCTGTTTTTAGGCTAGTCTTTTGAGCTGTTTTTAGGTTACCACTCTTCCTGTATTGTCCTGGGAGGAACCTCCCTCCCCCCAATTTCTGGAGTCCCTTTGATGATTATGCAGATCAGAACCACTGTTAGAGTTGGATATTGCAATTGCTCCAATAAATCCAGTCTGAAGGTCATCTCAACTTCAGCCCTTCCCAGAATTTGTCCACCTCTTTTTTAATTAATGATGGTCCAATTCTGAATTTTCCTCTTCCAGAAATTCTCATAGGATCCTATTGTTGCTTTCCCTATTCTGTTACCACTTTCCTTCACTTTTGCCCCACTTACTTGCCCAAGAGATTTGTCATGGACGCAAAGGAATGTTTATAATGATGTCTGGTCTTTTGATTATAGACTTTCAAAAGGAAGAACTGGACTCACAGCCATTTTCAATAGCAGTCTTCCATTTGCTATAGAAGTGTCATAGGAAAGAAGATTCAGAGATAGATCCTGGTGTGTGTGTGTTTGTGTGTGTGTTTGTGTGTGTATAAGAGTCACATCTTTTGTGCCTAGTTTTCTTAGTTTTTGTTAGAACACAAAAGCAGTGGAACAGAGTTCCTAAACATGGAAGCCATAGTTAGATATATAAGGCATTGTTTCTCAAGGGGAACTCTGGGCGTTGAAGTACATGCATTTTAAAACTGCTGAAATTCAGAAAAATTATAATGAGAGGAGCTTCTTTAGAAGGAGAGATAGCAAGACAGGTCAGGTTTAGGGGCCTTTGTATCTAATCCTTTCATCTTGTAATTTATTCTAATGCCTAATTAGTTTATCATAACTTAACTACATCTCACAATATCCATATGCATTAAGAGATCTATATTTCTCAGAATTTTCCAGCCAGCAGACCAGTTTGGGGAATTCTGTAATTCTGTAATACTAATTCCATCACATCTGAGATGTGGTATGGTGGGGAAGGCTGAAATAACTTTGTTAAAGACTTTGCATAATCTAATGTCTAGTTTCTCTACTTGATGTTCTCCCTTTGCTTTCAATGGGTAAAGTCCATATATTTTGATGCAAGGGTATAGTGATGATGTATTGTTGGGTTTCCAAGAGTCATATATAATTTCTTCCACCAATGACATACTCCTTCTTGTATGATGCCAACTGCTTCTGTAGTTCATAATATTGTCCACAACCCAGACCTTAATGTATCTGAGTGGCCACCTCTCGGATAGCCAAGATTGGATAAGATAACATCTCATATTCTGCACATTGCAAGCAAAGGGTGTACTTTATAAAGCAAGACTCATTTTATTTATTTATTATTTATTTATTTTTGGGACTTATATGCCGCCCTATCTCCCGAAGGACTCAGGGCGGCTAACAACAATAAAAAAACAACAATACAAAAATTAAAAAAGAATTAAATAACAGCCCCAAAATAAATTAACTACACAGTTAAAAATTAAAACATATTTAAAAACCCATCATCAATCCAGGTCAGCCTGATGGAAGAAGAAAGTTTTGAGGTCACGGCGAAAGGACCGGAGGTCCCTGGTCATCCGAAGCTCAAGGGGGAGTTGGTTCCAAAGGGCTGGTGCTCCCACAGAGAAGGCCCTCCCCCTGGGGGTCGCCAGCCGACATTGTCTGGCCGACGGCACCCTGAGGAAGCCCTCTCTGTGTGAGCGCACTGGGCGATGGGAAGTTGTCCCCGGTAGCAGACGGTCCTGAAAATATCCCAGGCCTAAGCCATGTAGTGCTTTAAAGGTAAGTACCAGCACCTTAAATCTCACCCGGAAGACAACTGGTAGCCAATGCAGCTCACGCAGGAGGGGTGTAATATGGGAGTATCAGGATGCTCCCATCACTACCTGCGCGGCTGCATTCTGCACCAGCTGAAGCCTCCAGGTGGTCTTCAAGGGCAGCCCCATGTAGAGAGCATTGCAGTAATCTATCCGAGAGGTAACAAGTGCATGAGTGACCGTACGTAGGGCATCTCGGTCCAGATAGGGGTGCAACTGGCGCACCAGGCGAACCTGGGCAAATGCCCCCCTGGCCATGACTCCAATATGATCTTCAAAACTGAGTCGTGAGTCCAGGAGGACACCTAAATTGTGCGCCCTATCAATGGGAGGCAACACCTCTCCTCCCATAACCAAAGATGGAACCTCTTGGACAAGTCGAGATGCCAGTACATAGAGCCACTCAGTCTTGGCCGGGTTGAGCTGGAGCCTGTTCTTCCCCATTCAAATCCGTACCGCTTCCAGGCAATGGAACATCATATTGAGGGCATCACTGGCTTGGTTCGGGGTGGAGATAAAGAGCTGGGTATCATCAGCATATTGATGATACCTTACCCCAAAACCACGGATGATCTCACCCAGCGGCTTCATATAGATGTTGAACAGGAGGGGCGAGAGTACCGACCCCTGAGGCACCCCACAACTAAAGGGCCTAGGGGTTGACCTCTGCCCTCCTGTCAACACCGTCTGTGAGTGGCCCAAGAGGTAGGAGGAGAACCACCGTAAAACAGTGCCTCCCACTCCCAACCCCGCAAGACGTCGCAGCAAGATACCATGGTCGATGGTATCAAAAGCCACTGAGAGATCTAAAAGGACCAGGACAGAGGAATAACCCCTGTCTTGGGCCCGCCAGAGATCATCCACCAGTGCGACCAATGCCGTCTCCGTGCTGTACCCAGGCCTGAAACCCGATTGGTACGGATCCAGATACTCAGTTTCCTCCAGGACCAAAGGGAGCTGCCGTGCCACCACGCTCTCAACAACCTTCGCAAGAAAGCGAAGGTTGGAGACAGGACAAAAGTTGTTTAAAATAGCTAGATCCAAGGCAGGTTTCTTGAGGAGGGGCCTTACCACCGCCTCCTTCAAGGTGGCAGGGAAGCACCCCTCACTCAAGGAAGCATTTATAGAACTGCCAGGAGCCAGCCTCATGTAACCTCCCAGGCCGCATAAACCAACCAGGAGGGACATGGGTCCAACAAACACATGGTGGCACTTAATTTCCCCATGATCCTGTCCACTTCATCCAGAGTCACAGGATCGAACTCTTCCCAGATATTATCGACCAAACCCATCGTTTCCCCTTCGTCAGACACTGCCCAGTCGGAGTCCAAGCCAGCCCAAATCTGAGCGATTTTATCCACCAGATACTCACTAAACTCCTCGGCCCGTCCCTGCAAGGGTCCTCTCCTGTCCCCTGATTTAAAAGGGAATGGGTCACCCTAAACAGGGAGGCCGGGTGGTTATCTGCGGATGCAATGAGGGTGCCGAAGTGAGCACGCTTCGCCACTTCCATTGCCACAAGATAAGATCTAGAAAAGGATCTTAACTGTGTTCGGTCAGACTCAGACCGACTGGACCTCCAAATGCTCTCTAGGCCCATTCTCCGGTGCTTCATCTCCCTCAGGTCCACGGAGAACCAAGGAGCGAGCTGGGATCTGCGCCGGGTCAGAGGCCGCAAAGGCACAACACGGTCGAGAGCCTCCAAAGCCGCCCGTTGCCAGGCATCAACTAAGGTCTCGACCGGGCTGTGGGAAAGGGAGGAAGGAATAAGTCCAAGCGCCATCTGGAACCTATCTGGGTCCATCAGGTGCCTGGGGCGGAACCACCTGGTCGGTTCCGCCTCCCAGCAGCGGGGAGTGGCACGACGGAGGCTCAGCCGCAGGAGATAATGGTCTGTCCATGAAAGGGGTTGAGATGTTGGAGTAACCCCACCCAGACCATTAAACCACTGCCCAGAGATGAAAATAAGGTCGGGCGTGTTTCCCCCCTCGTGAGTCGGACCCTCAGGAAGTCTTGATCCTGATTCCTAGTTTTAATGTCTTGATTCCTGGTTTTAAGTCCTGATTTCTGATGCTGGTTTTAATGGGATTTCAGAAAAACACATTTCCCCTGTTTGCACGTCCTTCATATCTTACTCAATAACATCAATCAGAATTGGTCATTATGACATTATGAATGAATGAACATAATCTAGGAATCGATGAAGGGACTGCTGCCAGTTGCTGACCTAATATGAACTTTGTAAAGCTATATTTTCTTAGAAAGCCCAATAAAAAGAAGGCTTATGAAAGTCTTTTAAACAGAAAGATTTGTAATAGAAGTCAGACACATAGTTTAAAAGAAAGAGCAACACAGAAGCATATGAAAAGACTGTATCCCCCCCCCCAAGCTGGCACAAACAATGAATGCAAACTTTCCCACAAATGATAATATTGTCTTCGGACAATTGGCCTCTTTCTGGATAGTTCCCTGAATCTTTTCATAAAGCCAGCATAGCCTTCTTTTTGGGACAGTGTGGTGCCAGTATACGTAGTGTGGGTGGCATGAAGCTGTTAGCTGTACCATAAACACAGCCCAAGAGATTTGACGTGGACACAGAGTAGTGATTCTTATAAATGATTCTTTATATTAACAGTTTCAACTCCTCAACACCGTGAGTGGTTTGAAAAGCCTGTAAACAAAGAACATCTAACATTTACACTGCAAGATTGTATTATTTAGCTAGAGATATCAAAGGATGTTTTTGTTTTCCCTGGAGCCCAAATTATTATTTTTTTCAGTCCAAAAATATCCCCACCAAATTAACAAGAATCTTCCTGTTTAAGAGGGACTTCTGTTCATTATCATGTTTTTCTCCTCTCTTCTTTGCTCGGGTGCCAAAATCTCCTGGTGAGGATTTCTTTCTCCTTCCTATGTCCCAGCCAATCAGCAATTACAGAAAAATACAACATAATGATGCTATGCAGCCATTTGAAATTAGATAAAGGCTGCTATAACTGGTCATAAACAAGCAGCTTTAGGGGAAGTTAGAATTCTAGCTGATTCTAGTCAAGTGGGATTATGAAATGACCCATCTGAGAACCAGGAAATAGTGGTTAGATAACACACACCCCCATTCCATTGAGCAACATGTGAGGGATTGCAGTGTTGGATTCATTTCCTGTCTCTGACAAGTCCCATGACCATGTCCATGTCTTTTCCCATCACAAATGTGGAGTATATCAGAAAAAATAATACATGATTTTGCACAAAGGAAGCCTGACTATGAGGAGATATCCTTTTGAATACAGCACAAAGCTGTTCTAAGAATAGTGCTATTCTTGGATCAACACTAAAAAAAAAGTTAAAAAAAGAAAGGCCAGCTTTCAGCTAATAAGTTTGCTAAAACTTTCTAACCCTGTACCTGATTTTTTGCATATAGGTTTCTCCTAACAACAACAAAAAAAAAAATGGTCCCACCATTTCTCTTAGAGTCTCCTGCAATGGCTGGCATCCAACTAATACATACTTGGGGATAAATTCCTTTGGATTTCATATACAATGGACTTTAGTAATGGGAAGATGTCCCAAGTTGCAGGATAAACAAGCTTTCCTTCCCATGCAAACCATACAGTGCTGTACGTGCTTTCTTAGGAATAAACATTAATTAACAGCTTCCTCAAGGATATAAAAGGAGACTTTGTGAGGCTGTTTCTTTCACTCCTCCAGCTGTAACAGCCAGGTGTCCAAGCTATAAACACTCTGAAGGTTAATCAGGAGGGAACAGAGAAGAGGATGTGCAAAGTCAAGTAGCCAGAAAGAGCTGGGCAGATCTCAACCCCTTCCCCACTTATGACCACTATCATTGAGGAGGTGCCATAGCAAATTTGTATGGACAGAGCTGTGTCAAGAGCAGAGGAGAAATCACTCCTTCCAACTGGGACTGCTGGACAGGAGGTGAGACAATGGTAATGTCAAGAGGACTTTAAAAACAATTAGTGGGTTTCTTCATACTACTATTCATAGGAATAACAATAACAGAATTGGAAGGCCCTTGGAGATCTTGTAGTCCAACCCCCTGCTTAGACAGGAAGCCCTATGAACCTTTTGTTAATGAGTTAGCTAATGTGTTCAGGAAACACACCACTGTAGTAGAGATTTTAACTGCCCTGAGATCCACTGGGAGACAAGTTCTGGACCAAGTCAGAGATCAAACAGGGTCCTGATGAACCCAGCTGACAACTTTTGTCATCCAAAGATAGAGGAGGGAACTAGAGGGTTCAGCTATCCTGGATTTACATCTTACTAATAGAGATGAAATGAGGAGGGGATTGAAATTGCGGGAACTTTTGGGGAGAGGGATCGTGTCACACTGGAATTCAACATAATGCAGGCACCAGTAACTGAACAATGTCAAACTACTGTCTGAAAATTTAAGAGAGATATTTCAACAAACTAAGATATAGTTTAGGAAGGGTTCCATGGATGAAAATCCTAAAGGGGAAAAGAACTCAAAATGCTTGGGAAACTGAAAAATGAGATTAGAAAAGGGCAATTTAACACAGTACCACTGTTCAGATCGCCTCTTTGACTCCTCTTTCAAACCAGTGGTCATCTGTCCAGAAGGTCAACCTTACTGTCCTGAGCAGAGTTGACTCTCCTCTTGCACATGCAAATGAGCAGCCAAATCTTGTCCTGCAGTGTTTGTTCTTTGGTGTTGTGTCATGCATTCCTGAAATAGTTGTTTAGTCTCCTTAATGTGCAGGTCTGTCACATCTGCAGAGCTCATGAAAAGCACCATCAGAGGACACAGAAGAGCAATGCAACTCAAGTTAGGCCAGGAGATGATCCAAAGACACCTATCCACTTCTGACCAGTTCAAATTGGTGGAAGTAAATGGGTTACTTCCCAGAGTCCTGAAGGAGCTTGCAGAATTGATCTTGGAGCCCCAGAACATAATATTTCACTGTCCTTGGAGTACAGTGAGACCACCAGAGGACTGGGAAAGAGCTGTGGTGCTGCAGACTATGGCCTCCTTTGACAAAATGCAGATACTTGGATATATAAGTAGCACATATTGAACTTTTAGTGCATTGAACTCAAATCCTGTTCCTGGTTATTTGTGCCTGACAAATGCTGTGGACATTGTTTACTTAGATCTGAGTAGGGCAGTTGAAAAAGCAGACTACAGTCTATTCTTGGTAATACAGAGCAGTGTGAGATAGTTACTACCACCACCAGATGGATTCACACTCAGTGGCTCGTCCTCAATGGGGCTTTTCCTACCATTTCAGACAAATGGTTGTCCAATCTCTTCTTTAAAACCTCCAATGTTGGAGCATCTATAACTTCTGAAGGCAAGTCCTGCCACTGATTAATTAGCCTAACTGTCAGGAAATTTCTCCTTAGTTCTAGGTTGATTCTCTCCTTGTTTAATTTCCATCCATTGTTTCTGAGCAATGTGGTATATGCAGTACAATGCAGTGAGCCATGGGCAGATCTGTACATTGAGGGAACAAAACAACCACTTCACAAGATTCAACAATCCATCTGCATTTAAAAAACAAAGGCCACTCTTTCAAAGACAGCAAAGTCCACATTTTGGACAGAGAAGACCCCTGGTTTGAAAAAGGGGTCAAAGAGACCATCTATGTCAAAACTTAACAGCCCTCTCTCAACATAGGGGGAGGGATATGGCATCATCTATCTTCAGTCTACAACAGTCTTTCCAAGAAGGCTCCACACCCATTTGCATTAATCAGGTAATCCTGATAACTCAGATAAGCCTCCAGTCCCCTAATCATCTTTGCTGCTCTTCTCTGTACTCTTTCTAGAATGTCAACATCTTTTTTACCTTGTGGTGACCAAAGCTGGATGCAGTATTCCATGTGTGGCCTTACCAAGACATTATAAAGTGGTATTAACACTTCATGTGATCTTGATTCTCTCCCTCTGTTAATGCGGCCTAGGACTTTGTTGTTGTTAGCTGCGAAGTCGTGTCCGACTCATCGCGACCCTATGGACAACATTCCTCCAGGCCTTTCTGTCTTCTACCATCTTCTGGAGTCCATTTAATCTCACGCCTACTGCTTCAGTGACTCCATCCAGCCACCTCATTCTCTGTCGTCCCCTTCTTCTATTGCCCTCGATCTTTCCCAGCATTAGGCTCTTCTCCAGTGAGTCTTTCCTTCTCATTAGGTGGCCAAAGTATTTGAGTTTTAGCTTCAGGATCTGGCCTTCTAAAGAGCAGTCAGGGTTGATCTCCTCTAGGACTGACCGGTTTGATCGCCTTGCAGTCCAAGGGACTCGCAGGAGTCTTCTCCAGCACCATAGTTCAAAGGCCTCAATTCTTTGGCGCTCAGCCTTTCTTATGGTCCAACTTTCACTGCCATACATTGCAACTGGGAAGACCATAGCCTTGACTATACGCATTTTTGTTGACAGGGTGATGTCTCTGCTTTTTAGTGTGCTGTCTAGATTTGCCATGGCTTTCCTTCCCAGGAGCAAGCGTCTTTTAATTTCTTGGCTACAGTCCCCATCTGCAGTGATCTTGGAGCCCAGGAAAACAAAATCTGTCACTACCTCCATTTCTTCCCCATCTATTTGCCAGGAATTGAGAGGGCCAGATGCCATGATCTTGGTTTTCTTAATGTTAAGTTTCAACCCAAGTTTTGCACTCTCCTTCTTCACCCGCAACAAGAGGCTCTTTAGTTCTTCTTCACTTTCTGCCATTAGAGTGGTATAATCTGCGTATCTTAGGTTGTTGATATTTCTTCCAGCAATCTTAATTCCAACTTTTGATTCATCTAGCCCTGCCTTTCTCATGATGTGCTCTGCATATAAATTAAATAGGCAGGGCGACAGTATACAGCCTTGCCGGACTCCTTTCCCAATTTTGAACCTAGGCCTAGGACTATGTTGGCTTTTTTCCACAGCTGCAGCACACTGCTGGCTCATATTTAAGTGACTGTCCACTAGGACTCCAAGATCCCTCTTGTAGTTACTACTGTTGGAAATATGGATGAGCTCTATAAATTATTCATCCTTTTCTCTCTCCCTAACTTTTAGTTATACCTGGCTCTTCAGTTGTTCTTCCCCTGACATCCTTCCTTCCTTCCTTCCTTCCTTCCTTCCTTCCTTCCTTCCTTCCTTCCTTCCTTCCTTCCTTCCTCTCTCCCTCCCTCTCTCCCTCCCTCACCCTCTTCCCATGAATTAGATCCCTAGAATAACTAGGTTTCTTGGTCCCTATAAAACTTGAGACACAATCATTGATGCTTTAACACCATCAAATAAAAAATCTTTATTGCAATTTTTTGGAAAATTTCAGGAATGACTATGACTCAGGAGAAATCTTGTCATCAGGCATACTTGAAAGAGAAAGCTCTCCTTCTTCATTAGAAGAGGTTCTCTTTTCGCTTTACAAGATATGTGTACGCTTTCATCAGAAAATCCCTGGCTATCTATGGTATGCCCTCAAGGGATAATTTCAGCCAAAAATTATTAAGTCCATATGTAGTCAAGGGAATATAAATATTCCCCTAATTAGATCAACTTCAGAGATTGTTTAAAGTACCATTATTTAAAAGATTTCGGCTTTTGAAAGTGCAGAAGTAAAACCTCTTGGATCATAATTTATCCCGCTGACAGGAATGGCATATACAAGACCAGGATGCCTGGTTTTAATTCATTTAATATTCTTTGGGATGTGGGTGGCTTAGCTAATAAAGCTGATCTTTCACCTTTGGAATCAAAATATGTCCCTGTGTTGAAATGTGTCTGAGTTTAATCTGGATATTTCTGATAATAATGCTTACCTGCTACCCTATGAGAATTGGAATTATATGTAAAATTTGCCGGATGGAAAAATAGGAATAAGAAAGATTGAGGCTTGTAACAAGTTTGAAAACAATAATGGAAATGTAATAAATGCTGAACATGATGAGCTACTGAGTTGGGAGCAAGGGAGTTAATCAACAGGAAAAGTGAAGAGAAGTTTTGGAAAAGAGGTAGAACAAGGAAATAACTCAGACTGTTTTATGGTTGGGGGCAATCACATTACATTAAGTCAAAGGCTTGTATTAGTTGTTGCAACAGAAGCCAAGAATGAATCTGGATCTTTTTAAATATTAAAAAAAAACAAATACTGTTTTGATTTGCATTCACAGGATCACATTACTGCATATTGTACAATCCCTGATCCTTAGAATTAAAGGCTTTTGAAAAAGGAAAGGAGAGAAACTGGAGAGGAAAAATCTTAATATGTTTTCTGTTTGGTTTGTTTGTTTTAACATATGCATCATTTTCATCCTACAACTCAACATTTCCCAGCCTTGTTATTTTCAAAACATCAGTGCAGAACAGTGTAAAATAACTTTAAAATTCTACATGTATGAATAGCATTAGTTCCCCCCCCCCCCGCTAATTATATGGGAGATGCCAGATTAGATATTGCAACATAATTTTCCTTTTTTAAGCCATTGCATTAAGTAGTAGCTTTTATCTGGATGAAATGAGACTGACCTGAAACACACGTTTTTCCTTCAATAAAACTGCTTTTGCTTGAACAAGGGATAATTATAGAGCAGGGGTGTCAAACTCAATTTCATTGAGGGCCACATCAGCATTGCAGTTGCCCTCAGGGGGCCAGGTGGGTATGGCCAGGGTGGGCGTGGCCTACTGGGTGGGCATGGCTAGAGTGCATGTGGCCTAATGGGTGGGCGTGGCCAGCTCTACATCGTTCGCATCAAGGGTGCCTATGGGGGCCTGGGCAGGAGTGGGACAGATCTGAGGGTCTCTGGCAGAAGGAGGGTCTCAGGGCCAAGGCAGTGGAGGCCATTCCCTCACTGTTTCCAGGATGGCTTCACGGGCCACATGAAACCACTTCGCGGGCCGGATCCGGCCCCCAGTCCTTGTGTTTGACATGTCTGTTATAGAGGAACTTGGGAAGAGTTGAAAGAGGCTAAAGAGTGGATGAGGAGAGAACAGTTATCTTCTTGGGAATACAGGTAGTCTTCAACCTACAACCACAACTGAGCCCAAAATTTATATTGCTAAGTGAGAAATTGGTTTGAGTTTTGCTCCATTTTACGACTTTTCTTGCCAGATTTGTTAAGCAAATCACTGCAGTTGTTAAATTAGTAACATGATTATTTAAATGAATTTGGATTCCCCATTGATTTGGCTTATCAGAAGGTTGCAAAAGATGATCACATGAGCACAGGACACTGCAACTGTCATAAATATGAACCAATTGTTAAACTTCTAAATGTAAATCATGTCACAACGTGGAGATACTGCAACAGTCATATGTCACTTTTTTTCAGTGCCATTGTGACTTTGAACGGTCACTAAATGAAATGCTGTAATTCTCTCTAAGGAGATCCAGGGAAGCATTGTCTGTGTAGTACACGAGAGCCACAGAAAGTTTACTGTAGCTTTCAGAGTTTCCATATTGTAATCACGCCATAAAAATTTCATGGTTAAAGAATATTAGTGATGTGATTTACTCCTATTACAGACAGTCCTTGACTTACAACTATAATTGAGCCTGCAATTTTGCAATCTTTTTTGCTGCAGTTGTTAAGTGAACATTGTGGTCACTAAGCAAAACCATTGTTTGCTATGGGGTATGATTGCAAAAATGTTGTACATTGTGGCCACATGATTGCGGGATGCTGCAAATGGTTGTAAATGCTGGCTGGTTTCCAAGCATCCATAAAGCAGCCATGTGACCATCTTGATCATAAGTATTGTGTAGTGGGTCCGACGCAAGGAAGAGACGCCAGCCGGTGTGTGAGTTCAGCTCTTTATTGAAAGGGGGTAGTGAACTGGGGAATGAGGGTTACCTGGCCTCCTTAAATACCTAGCCAGGTAAGCGGACAGCCAATGGGGTTGGCCCTAGGTTTCCCGCCGAAACCGTCCAGGTCAACACCCCCTGGTGGCTGTTGCTATGCAGGTGCCTGCATACATAACAATAAGTATCTTTTTGGAGGTCTGTCATAACTTCAAACAGTTGTTAAGAAACCAATTGTAAATTGAATACTAGAATACCTGTATTATTAAATGCCATCAAGTCAGTGTTAACCCTTAGATGACATATACTGTAGTTATACATTCTCCAGGATTACATTTTACTGAAATTTCAGTTCTTCCAGTAATTCAACTTCCCCAGTTTCTTGTTGGTTGTCCTCTTCTCCTTCCTTCCAATTTTCTCAGCATTATAGACTTCTCCAGAGAGAAAGGTCTATACATAACATGTCAAAGATATGATATTGTGAGTCATTTGTTCCTCAAGTGAAAATTCTGAATCCTTTTCTCTGATTTTTTTCACTATCCATGATATTCTCAGGAGTATTCTCAACACCAAAGTTCAAAAGCATCAATGCTTTTTCCAACTAGAATTTTCACATTCATAGAATGTCACAGGAGAAAGCATTGTCTGTATGTTTCATAATATCTGAATATCTGTATCAAGTTTCTCAGTTTTCTCACATCAAACATTCCTTGGTGGAAAGTGTTATGTACTGAATAACAGTTTGATTTGATTTGATTAAATTTATATGCCGCCCTTCTCCCTCAGGGCGGCTCACAACAATAAAAATTAAAAAACATAAAGTAAAAAATTTAAAAGAGAATTAAACAATGAATGCAAAATTACGAGACAATTTAACCCAGTAAAAAGCCTAATTAAAAATCGTAGTCAGTCCAGGCCTGCTTGTTGGAACAACCAGGTCTTCAGGTCACTGCGGAAGGACCAAAGATCAGGGGCCATCTGCAGCTCCTGAGGCAACTCATTCCAGAGGGTCAGCGTGCCCACAGTGAAGGCTCTCCCCCTGGGGGTCGCCAGCTGGCATTGCCTGGCCAACGGCACCCTGAGGAGGCCGATTCTGTGGGAGCGAATGGGAGGTTGACAATGCGATGGGAGGTTGACAATGGGAGCAGGTGATCTCGCAAGTACCCCAGGCCTAAGCCATGTAGGGCTTTAAAGGTTATTACCAGCACCTTGAATCACACTCGGAAGGTAACCGGAAGCCAATGCAGCTCACACAGGAGTGGTGTAACATAGGAGTACTGAGATACTCCCATAAGCACCCACACAGCTGCATTTTGCACCAGTTGAAGCCTCCAGGTGCTCTTCAAGGGCAGCCCCATGTAAAGAGCATTGCAGTAATCCAGGCGAGAAGTGACGAGGGTGTGCGTAACCATGCCTAGGGCACCTCAGTCCAAAAAGGGGCGCAACAGGTGCACTAGGTGAACCTGTGCGAAGGCCCCCCTGGTCACGGCCGTTAGATGATCTTCCAAATTAAGCTGTGAATCCAGGAGGACACCCAAGTTGTGAGCCCTTTCTGAGGGGGGCAATACCTCCTCCCCCATCAAAAGAGATGGAACTTGTTGGACAATACGAGATGCCGGTATCCACAGCCACTCAGTCTTGGAGGGGTTCAGCCTGAGCCTGTTCCTTCCCACCCAGACCCACACCGCCTCCAGGCACTGGGACATCACGTCAAGGGCATCACTGGGTTGGCTCGGGGTGGAGATGAACAACTGGGTATCATCCGCATATTGGCGATACCTCACCCCAAAGCCATGGATGATCTCACCCAGCAGCTTCATATAGATGTTAAACAGGAGGGGGGAGAGAACTGACCCCTGAGGCACCCCACAAGTGAGGGGCCTCAAGGTAGATCTCTGTCCCCCTGCCAATACAAACTGCGAACGTCCCAAGAGGTAGGAGGAGAACCACCATAAAACAGTTCCTCCCACTCCCAACCCCTCAAGCCATTGCAGCAGGATACCATGGTCGATGGTACCAAAAGCCGCTGAGAGGTCAAGTAGGACCAGGACACAGGAACAGCCCCTGTCCCGGGCCCACCAGAGATCATCCACCAGTGCGACCAATGCTGTTTCTGTGCTGTAGCCAGGTCTGAAACTGGACTGGTAAGGGTCCAGATAGTCCGCTTCATCCAGAAATTGCGGGAGCTGACGCACCACAACACTCTCAACAACCTTCGCTACAAAGCGAAGGTTGGAGACAGGACGGTAGTTATTCAATGAGGCCGGGTCCAGAGCAGGCTTCTTAAGGAGGGCCTCACCACTGCCTCTTTTAAGGCATAGGGGAAGACACCCTCCATCAAAGAAGCATTGACAACTGCCTGGAGCCAGCCCCCTGTCTCCTCCCAGGCGGCTGAAACCAGCCAGAAGGGACATAGGTTCAGTAAACAAGTTGTAGTGCTCAGTCTATGCATTATCCTGTCCACATCATCCAGAGTCACAGAGTCAAACTCACCCCAAATGGTATGATCAAGACCTGCCCTCTCCACTCCACCAGATTCTGCCCAGTCGGAGTCCAAGCCAGTCCGGATCTGAGCGATTTTGTCCTGCAGATACGGTACAAATTCCTCAGCCCTACCCTGTAAGAGGTTATCCCTCAGTCCCTGATTAAGCAGGGAGTGGGTCACTCTAAACAGGGCAGCTGGGCAGTAATCTGCGGACGCAATGAGAGTGGAAAAGTAAACACGCTTTGCCGCTTCCATTGCCACTAGGTAAGACTTAAGATAAGTTCTTAGCTGTGTTCGATCAGATTTGGATCTGCTGGACCTCCAACAGCTCTCTAGGCATCTTTTCCGGTGCTTCATCTCCCAGAGCTCCTCGGTAAACCAGGGGGGCCACCCGGGGTCTGCGCCGGGTCAGAGGCCACAAAGGCACAGCTCGATCCAAGGCCCCAGCAGCCGCCCTCTCCCAGGCTTCTACTAGGGCCTCAGCAGAGTCATGTGCAAGGGAAGCAGGATATGTCCCAAGCTCCATCTGGAACCTTTCAGGGTCCAACAGGTGCCTGGGGCAGAACCACCTGCTCGGTTCCGCCTCCCAGCTGCGGGGGGTGGTGTACTGAAAGTCTAGCCAGAGAAGAAAATGATCAGACCATGACAGGGGTTGGATGATCAAATCCCCCCTACCCAGATCATTAATCCACTGCCCAGAGATAAAAACCAGGTCAAGTGTGTGCCCTCCATTATGGGTCGGGTTCTGAATTATTTGAGTCAGGTCCATGGCCGTCATGGAAGCCATGAGATCCCAGGCCAACTCAGACGCCTCATCCACGGAAGGCAGATTGAAATCCCCCAGAACTATAAGCCTGGGGAACTCAATCGCCAACCCAGACAAGATGTCGAGAAGCTTGGGCAGGACCAATGACACGCAGCTGGGAGACAGGTATGTAATCAATAGGCCCAACTGAACTCCAGGACCCCACTTCAAAAGGAGGGACTCACACCCGCCTATCTGAGGGACAGTGGCCACTCGTAGACAAAGACTCTCCCTAATAATAACCGCTACCACCCCCCGTCCCTGCCCTGTGTTTTGTTTTGAATGTGCCTCCAACTGTTTTGAAGGGAAACTAAAGTTTGCATTTAAGCGGGAAAACCAGCTTTAAATCTGATTGGTCACCGCCTAGTGGCGGCACGTATAAATATCTGTCAGTCTGTCAGTTGAGTTCAGTTCTGTTATTCTTGTAAATAAACCCATTGCCTTGAATCTGTCTGGTCAATGTCTCCACAAACCCACTATGCAACAGTGGTGACGAAGGTGGGATCTTGCCAAAGGAGTGATGCCTATTAGAGTTGAAGTCACAGAGTTTTAGCCCAGGCATCAGAGCCCTGGCAGGAGCACATCCCAACCCTGCCTGTCAGAAAGCCAAACTGACACATTGTCCTGAGGGATCTAGGCAGTTCATCTCCTTTGTAGCAAGAGAGGCAGCATACAAGTCCTCACCATTATACCACCATGGCAAAGGTGGGTAGACACAACGAGTTTGTCTTCCACCCAGAACAGTGGAGCTCCTAAATCTCCAGGGTGGACACCTACTTGCAGGCCAACCAAGTCGAAGAGGATGGGCTGAAAGTGGTGACCCTGCTCTGTGTGGACAGGCCACATACAACATCGTTGAGAATTTGGTGGCGCCAGCCAGCATTGAGTCAGTAACCTATGCTGAATTTTAAAAAAAGTTGAAAGAACACTTTGAACCCAAGCTGTCAGTAATCGCTTGGCATCATGCCTTCGAACAGAGAGAGCAAAAGTCAGGGAAGTCAGTGGCTGAGTTTGTGGCCGCACTCTGGCAAGCATCATGCAATTGCAATTCCCCAGACTTGGAGGATCATCTCAGGGACAGGCTCATCTGTGGGCTGACAAATAGAGATTTGCAGCAGTGCTTATTTGCCATGGAGAAGCTGTCCTTCCAAGATGCCTTGAAGGAAATCATGGCAGATGAGGCTGCCTGTGGAGTGATGAAGGCTCTAAGGCCTCAAAAGATTCCCCCCAGCCAAGTGGCCGTGCACCAAGAGTCTGTCGAGGAACTGAAAAATTCAGAACAGATTGATGAGATCGACCGGTTACAGAGAGAACCCGTCAGATGGTATCATCCTACAGCACAAGCAACTAGTCCTCAAAGCTGTGTGAGCTGCGGGGGACAACACAACTGAGTGCAGGTTTTGCACAGCAGTGTACCATACCTGTGGTAAGCAAGGCCACATCGCCAGAGTCTGTAGAGGTCGTCAGAGAGATGCTCAGACTGCAGATCCCCAGCAGAAAAGTAAATGGCCCGGGGCAGAACAGGGTTGGATACTGTTCAAGGAGGAGAAGCATCCTGTGGATGGGAGCCCAATGCCCTCTTAAAGAGAAGCTGAGAATTCAAGTCAAAATACAAGGGGTCCCTTAGTCCTGTCCCTAATATGGAGCAGAAGAGGTAGGCAGGTGCTATAAATTGCATTTTTAGCCATCTGATCTATATCTGTGACTTGATACTTACTGCCATCTCAGACAATTCAGTGTTTCAAAGGGAGTCTCTGCTTTGATTTGCAAATTTACTTCATTGAAACGATTCTCTTAAAGCTCATTTGCTTGAAAATTTCCTCTAGAAAACATCCTATGGACTAATAAAAATGACCATGAATTTCAGCAACATAGCTAAAAGGTGAAAATTGAGAAGTGATTAACGAGCAACAATGAGCATCCAAGGATGTATGATTGGGAATGGAAATTTCTCCTCCCAAATAAAATATAACTCTGAACCAAGGTAAAGATCAGAGATGGAAAGCTGGAAGATTTAAGTAGTAAGTTTTTCACTGGTCCCAGTGTTAGTATTCTGAAAGGAACATGTTGAAGACTTTCATCTTCTAAGTTTGAAAACAGTTTTCTATCAGGAGCAGCAGATATGCCTGGTCCAGGCAGAACGGTACTAGATTTCCTGGCTCATATTTAATTGATTGTCCACTAAGTTTCCAAGATCCCTCTCACAGTTACTGCTATTAAGTCTGGTTTCACCCAATCTATATGTGTACTTTTGGTTTTTCTTGCCTAAGTGTAAGGCTTTACTTTTCTCTACATTAATTTCATTTTGTTAGATACAGCCCAGTGTTCAAGTCTGTCAAGATCCATCTGGATCTTGAGCCTATTATCTAGGGCAGGGGTAGGCAACTTCGGCTCTTTTATGACTCATGGACTTCAACTCCCAGAATTCTTGAGCCAGCAGGAGCAGCAGACATGCCTGGTCCAGGCAGAACGGTACTAGATTTCCTGTAAACTTAGACACTTTGGTGCAAGGCAATGGTTTTTAATGATTTCCACTGTACCTAATGAAAGGATATTTTTCTCATTAGTATAATGTGGGGTCAATTAAGTTAACTAAATCAGTTTGCAGAAATTCAGGGCTGAAAAACTCAAGAAGTTAGCTCCTCTGTTACTTGACTTTTAATCAGAAGGACCTCTCAAACATAAATTTTCTATGTTTCTTTATGGGCAAAAAAACAAACAGGGAAATTATTTTACCAATTTTTTCCAGGTAAAAAAGAAATTCTCCACCAGTTAGAATACAATATTAATTTAATTGTTCTCTTTCTTTCCTACCCCAATGTATTTCCACCTGCTATTATTGGCATAAGAATATAAAAAGAACCTTGCTGGATTATGCCATGGGCTGATCTGGTGTAGCATTCCAGTTACACAGTGGCTAAATGGGTACACGTTTTGAGGCTGAACTGAACAGTGCAGTTTCCACTGTCCCTTTCCAGCGACAAATTTTAAAGGCATGCTGCCAGTGACTCAGGAATCAGAATCAGAATAACAGAGTTGGAAGGGACCCTGTAGATCATCTAGTCCAACCTCCCACCCAAGCAGGAGACCCTACACCATTTCTGACAGAAGGCAGTCCAGTCTCTTCTTAAAAGCTTCCAGTGATGATTGTTCTCACTGTGTCAGAAAATTCTCCTTATTTCCTCCAGGTTGAATCTCTCCTTGATCAGTTTCCATCCATTATTTCTTGTCTTACCTTCAGGTTCTTTGGAAAATAGGCTGGCCCCCTCCTCTCTCTGACAGCCCCTCAAATATTGGAACACTGCTATCTTACCTCCCCTGGTCATTCTCTGCCCTTGACTAGCCTTGCTCAGTTCCTATAGTCGTTCTTCATATGTTTTAGCCTACAGTCCCTTAATCATTTTTGTTGTTCTACTCTGCACTTTTTCTAGAGTCTCAACATCTTTTTTATAGTGTGGACACCAAAACTGGTTGAGTATTTCTAGGTGTGGTCATACTAAGGCTTTATAGAGTGGTATTAGTACCTCATGTGATCTTGATTGAATCCCTCTGTTAATGCAACTTAGGATTGCACTGGCTTTTTTTGGCTGCCACACCATACTATTGGCTCATATTTAATTGATTGTCCACTAAGTTTCCAAGATCCCTCTCACAGTTACTGCTATTAAGTCTGGTTTCACCCAATCTATATGTGTACTTTTGGTTTTTCTTGCCTAAGTGTAAGACTTTACTTTTCTCTACATTAATTTCATTTTGTTAGATACGGCCCAGTGTTCAAGTCTGTCAAGATCCATCTGGATCTTGAGCCTATTATCTAGGGCAGGGGTAGGCAACCTCGGCTCTTTTATGACTCATGGACTTCAACTCCCAGAATTCTTGAGCCAGCATGCTGGCTCAGGAATTCTGGGAGTTGAAGTCCATGAGTCATAAAAGAGCCGAGGTTGCCTATCCCTGATTTAGGGTGTTGGCTAATCCTGCCAGCTTAGTGTTATCTGCAAATTTGAACAACACAGTAAATAGCCATCATCACAAATAGCCACTGACTGTTGATCCTCCTTGAATTTATCCTATCCCCTTTTAAAACTGTCTAAATTAGCTACCATTACCATAACTTCTGGTAATGAATACCACAGTTTAAAGAATTTCCTTCTTAGCCTTGAATTTCCCTGTATATAATTATATTGAATAATGTTGAGTTCTTCCATTGTAAGAGAGAAGAAAAACAGTTATTGGTGGATGGTCACATTATCATCCCCTGCACAAAGTCTTGAGCTAAAAATGTTGTTACAGAGACACAAACAAAATGTTGGAGACACTGAGAAGTTTAAATTATGACATTGAATAGAGAAAGATGATATATACTGTATGCTAAGTATTAATATTGAGTTTTCTCTTGCCCTGTAGCTTCACTAAATTTAGCCTCTATTACCCAACAACCCTCATCATTATTCTATGGGGAGACAAACAGCACATCTAGTTGCTGAACCCAAAACTCTTATTTAGCCAGGGAAGCACAGTGATTAAAGAGTTGAACTACAGAAACCTGGGGCCAGATCCTCAATTAACCACAGATCTGTTCCTGGGAGACTTTGGGTCAATTACTTTGTGTCAGGCCTCCCTTCATCACAAAACTGCTCTGTGAAGATATGACACCTGTAAATATAATTTTATATTTATTGAAGAATTTACATAAACTAAAAAGAAAAATCTAAAGAAAAAAAGAAAAAAGAAAAAAGTTCAAGAAAAAAAGCAAACAATAGAACTAATGATTATGGAAGATAACAAATTCTAACCTTGTCTTAAAGAGATATTAACAAGCCTGCTGCTATCTCTCCCATGATGGAATGTGATCACGAGTCACAGGAGGGGGGGGTTGTTCTCTAGAGGGCAAAGAGAGGAGCAGAGCTTGGAATGTCTAGTAAGAAGGAAAAAGACTAAAGCACAACTCTCCCAGCAGTTCCCAGAATACATCTAACAGTTATACACATAGTTGCTTTAGTCTACAAGATTTCTATTTGTAGGTGAACAACAAGAAAGAACTACCCAAAGTAATCCCACATATCAGTTTCGGATCTTTGGGTCTGACACTCCTCTTTCTTAACTCTTCCAGAAATCCCTTTAATATGTTATTTAATTCTCTTTTTTTCAATCATTAAATCCATAATTTATCAATTTCTTTTGTACATTTACAAAAAACTGTAAATACAGTTTTCTAGAATTGGCTTATCTATATGTATAAACATTTTGACTGTTCTATAACTATTTTTATGTTACTTTTGATGATCTAATTTTATATTGCAGGAAAATCACATACGCATATGCAGATATAGATATACTGTAGATTCTAAAGTGAGAAGTACTGTAGTTGCATATGATATAGTAGACCAGAAGCTGTTGACTGTCCCATAGCAGCTGAATCAGCCATAACTTTGGACATACCAGTATATACTATATATATTCTAGATTTGTTCAGAACAGGTCGTTCAGAAGTATTATCCCATCAATTCTGTTGAGCCAGCCAGTCTTTTAAAAGTCAAGTAAATTTAATAGAGTATATTTTCCAACAATATACTGTTGCAACAAAGAGGTAACTAATAGAACACATTTTTCTCCTTGAATTATTTAATGTTCTCCAGGGAGATATAATTTCCATCTAAAGTGAACTACATTTCAGTTTGTAGGACATTTTTATTATCCGTTTTGAGCAAAGTAATTGACTCTTTTCAAAGGAGCTCCTTCACTGTCTCAGCAAATAGCTAGCATCTGAAATATTGCATGGCAAAATGATCAGCTAGTAAGCACAAGTAAAATACCCTTTAATCACTTTAAACACCCTGATTTTTACAAAAGGAAATTTAAAACAATTTCAGGATTATTTCTTAGGAAATGTTGCTGATTACATACTCCCCATTTATCAATCAGAAGATCCAGAAGCATTATTTCAAGGTCTACTTTTTAAAAATACCTTCTGGAATCTGTGAATTGTTTACCAAAATACAGGCAGAACAAAGGTGAAATTAAGCAGATTCAAATCTATTCATCAGCCACATAAATCCCCCAAGCGAAATACATCTAAAGTCAGATATAGATGGTATGTCACCCTTTTCTACTAGATTAGTGCCTGGAGAAAGCAATTAGATGATTTCTACAATTTACTCCAAGTCAGTTTCTCAGGGATAGAAGGCCTTCTTAAAGAGGACATTAATGCTGATCTTAAGAAAACCCCAAGGGAAGAATTTTCTTTCCTCAGAATTTATTGGATATGTGGGAATCTAGAAGACTCTGATTGCACAGTGAAAGAGAGGAAGCTCATTTAGCCCTTGTCCATTGTCTCAATAACAAACTGTAGTAGTGCAAGAATATCAGATAAATTCCAGCCTTGGGATTTCTCCAAATGAAACATTCAAATGGAATGAAATATTAAAATATGCATAAGGATTTGTATTTCTGGCACAACCTGCACCAGAAGCACCTATACTGGTACAATCACAACTTGGATTGTGACAGCAGATTTGCTATCTTGCAGATGAACCATGGTGGCACAGTGGTTAGAATGCTGTACTGCAGGCTACTTCTGCTGACTGCCAGCTGCCTGCAGTTCAGCAGTTCGATTCTCACTGGCTCAAGGTTGACTCAGCCTTCCATCCTTCCGAGGTCAATAAAATGAGGACCCAGATTGTTGGGGCATTATGCTGGCTCTGTAAACTGCTTAGAGAGGGCTGTAAAGCACTGTGAAGTGGTATATAAATCTAAGTGCTATTGCTATTGCTATTTGGGAAACATCCTACCCCCCCAAAATGCCTCTAACTTGCACTAGCAGAGGGCTTCAAAGCTCACAGGTTATAATTCTCTGTTATCTCTCTCCTTCCATATGCACATCAGGTTCTTTCACCTACAGAACTAGATTCAAACTTTGCTACTTAAAATAAACCTGAATCCAGAACAATCAATTCTCACAATATTCATTGTATTGTTTTGAAAATCCCCTAACAATTGGGCATCTTTCCCAGCTGGGCAGTTCAATTCCCATTATTCCTCAACCAACACCGGGCATTGGGGTGGGAGCAGCAGATTTTATCAAGCGTCTGTCCCTCTCTAATGTAGCATCTGCTTCTGAAATGTAAGCCATTCTCCCCCCCCCCCCCATGTGCCGAGTGAAGAAATGCTGGTCCTCTACAACTGATCTCCTTTGACAGAATTTGGTAGGAACAATACCAGCATCTAAACCTGAGCAGAAGAGGAGACAGGTAAGCTCCAGTGATCACCTGATGTTGAAAAGCTTTGATCTCTTTTCTCCCTCGCTTCACCACTGGAGTCATTTCACCACTTATTGGAGAGATAGACAGCAGGGTACCAGCATGGGTACACTGTGCAACTTACTTAAATGATCCAGGAATATTGGCCACCTTTGCTGGAGTCAGCTGTTTGTCCTCCAGTCTTCATGTTCCATGTGCTCCTAGCCAAGAGTCTATCAGGGGACTTCAGCAGACTCTTTCATATTGATGATAGCGCAGAAGTCCTGGCTTAATCAATAGAGCAGCATTACTTCCCTCTGTCTCGACTAAGAGCAAGAGAGACGAGCCGGTGCATATGTAATCACTAAGATTCAATTATACATCACATTGATTTTTAATTGGCACTTCAGGAGCCTGCTTGTGAGACCTGTAGCCTACCAAACCTGAGCTCCATCCATCCTCCTCCCCTGAATTTTCTTAGTAGATATAGTAGGACTGGACAAAATCTAAATGTAGAGTCTTATGTACTTTATCATGTAGACTTTCTTGTCCTAACTTTTTGTTAGTGCTTAGAAATATCTCCTTTCTTCTCTGAGCATTTCTCAGCATTACACTTTCTACCTTGCATCAGCAACAGATGCTCTGATGATGTTAAATCTAATGCTGGTGAAAGCATAGAAATAAAATGCATACCCTTGATGATCATGTCCTCACTTGAGCTTGCTGGAGAGTGTGACACCACAATGGTGAGAAAGAATGGCCCAAAGTGCATGGGGTTGGATCATCTACATCAGGGTCACCAACCTTTCTGGGTTGGCAACCCGATGGGAAAGGGAGGGGCAGGCACCTTTATGCGTACATGCTCATACACCCAAACGTAGCTGCATCAACGGGGCCACGAGCACACATGCTCCATAAATGGCGCTGCAAGCACCGGTGTGAGGGTCACTCCAAGGGTCAAGATGGGAAGGCCTGGAAAAAAAACTGAAAAAAATGTGGGGGCAAAACAGAGTGGAAGCATCTGGATAACCTTACCTGGATTGAGAACTAAGCATCATCAAACTTGCTTAGGATTTAGATTAGAGAGTTAGTACCAGGCCAATGGGATAACCTGGGACGTGGAACATAATAGGCCTATTCCAGATGACCAATGGACTCTGGTGGCTTCCAAGGGACCTTGAGGGTTTTCCTGAAGATCTTATGGGCAGCTTGACTGAGGCACTAGTCACACCTGGTTATACGTTCCTTGGATCAAATTGTTCCTATATGGTCTCTTGTTATCAATGATCCTAGGGCACTTGCACAGTCCAAGTTGTTCTGGGAGATGAAATGCCAGAAGAGATACCTGAAGGACCATTGGAAGAAGGTAAAGTGTGACTCCTATTAAGCACAATTAAAAACCTGTTTTAGGGACTATGCCTTGGTAATATTAAGAATGGTAAAACATAATTACTATAGAGTCACTCACTATAAGTGACTGCACAACTATACAAATATGATAAACAGATAGACAGATAGATGATAGACAGACAGGCAGACAAAAAGTCCATACTTACTTACTTAGTGGCCCTATTCTATTTATGGCTATTTATTCTTTGCCATTCCTTATATCAAGAGGGGTGAGACACAGGATTATCTGCAAGGCTGCTATGAAAAATATTCTAGGCTTCAGGGAGCATAAAGTTGCTTGGACCTCAAATGTGGTTGGACTCCACATTTAGGGCAAGCCTTATTGAGATGACTGAAGCATAGCCTTGCATGGTCGGTTGGGATGTAATTCCTGTAATTCCTGAGAAAGTGGACAAGATAATCAGGAATGAACCAATCACCTAGCTTTTTAAAAAGGTCCATATCTTTCCTAGCTTTTCCCACCCAGGAGGTGATATTCAGTCCACATACTCTTGAATCACTTTTTTCTGGGGAAGATTGCTGAAAAAGTAATCAGTTGCAGTTACAGACTGGAAATGGATTAGGGACCATATTTTTTGTTACCTGGTCTCTATTTAGGTTTGAGACAAGGACCAGCTGAACTTTTAAAGGCATACTGTTAAGGAAGCAATCCTATGTCTTCTTGCCTCCTGTTAAGTTTAAACAGCACAATATAATATTTACCTGACTTAACTAAAGATGAGAACCTTTTTTTATAGAGGATCCAATTGCCCAATCCACTATAGGTAGTTGTTGATTTATGACCAACACGCCAAAAGGCATTAATGACCTGTTCCACAGTTCTGACAGCTGCTTCACCTGTAGTCATCTGACTACATTTCAGACATTTGACAAACAGCCCACACAGTAGTGGGATTTTGCCCAGGCCCAGAATGGACTTCTGGAATCCCACCACTGAGCCCACATTTACAGGTATTTGCAGTGCCCTATACTCACATTTTATTATATTTTTTACTGAAAATCAGTATTTACTTCTCGGTTTTAGAAAAAATGCCCCTTAGCAAACAATGGGTTTACTTAGCAATCAAGGCTTTTGCTTAACAACTGCTGCAAAAAAAGATAATAAAAATCATATTGGTCAGCAGGGTGACCAACTTTACGCTGTCACAACTTATGACTGCAAAGGGAAGGCTCCACTACAGTCATTGGTAGGGCACTAGCACACATCTGGAAAACCTGAAGGTAATGTTGCACATCTGAAAATGCCTTTTTCCTGCTCCTCCTTGATATTTTTTTTAAAGTGTTACTTAAATCTTAGCTTTGAAAAGAATATTATTGACTTTTGAGTTCAAGAATTAGAGAGGGGGACAAGAAAATCAATTATATTGTTCTTTGTGTAATATTTCATCATATTAAATCAAGCAATTGTTTCTACTTACATACATAATTTCCTTGTAAAATAAAAGGCTGTCAGTTAAAACAATATGTAATCCAAATATAGATGTCTGTGAGTGTATTCACAGGCAATTCTCCATGCCTTAGCTGACTTTTGTGCCTTTGCTGTGGGCAAGCCACAATGGAAGCTGTGGTACCCACAACACGTCAAAATTCCATATATGCTCTCTGGCCATAAAAGGTCAGAGTCTCTGAGATATCCTTTTCAACTGTAAACATTGCTTCTTAAGCACTTAAGGCAAAATTTGTTCTACATTTATGCAATGCCCTGTATGGAATGCCTGCTAAATGACATACTGTGGTTCACTTGAAAGGAATTGGTAAGATCAATCTATATTTTAGAAAATAATAGCAGAACTAGCTAAATCTGACCTAAGAAGGCTCCTGGTTTCAGCCAATCAGTGGCTTCAGAAAGAGGAGAAATGGACCATTCCAAGATTCAGAAAAACTAACATGTTTGATTTAAAAAAAACCTCCCACCCTTTTATGAATTATAATAATAATAATAAAGTTGGAAGGGATCTTGGAGGTCATCTAGTCCAACCTCCTGCTCAGGCAGGAAATCCTATACCATTTCAGACAAATGGCTGGTCAGTCTCTTCTTAAAAACTTCCAGCGTTGGAGCATTCACCGCTTCGGGAGGCAGGTTGTTCCACTGGTTAATTGTTCTAACAGTGAGGAAGTTTCTCCTTAGTTCTTGGTTGCTTCTCTCCTTGACTAGTTTCCATCTGTTGCTTCTTGTCCTGCCTTCAGGGGCTTTGGAGAATAGCTTGACTCCCTCTTCTTTGTGGCAGCCCCTGAGATATTGGAAGACTGCTATCATGTCACCCCTCACCCTTCTCTTCATTAAACTAGACATACCCAATTCCAGCAACCATTCCCTGTATGTTTTAACCTCCAGTCCCCTGATCATCTTTGTTGCTCTTTTCTGTATTCTTTCTAGAGTATCAACATTATTTTTTACATTGTGGTGACCAAAACTGGATGCAGTATTCCAGGTGTGGCCTTAACACTTCACTTGATCTTGATTCTATCCCTCTGTTAATGCAGCCTAGCACTGTGTTGGCTTTTTTGGCAGCTGCAGCACATTGCTGGCACATATTGAAGTGATTGTTCACTAGGATTCCAAGATCCCTCTCACAGTTATTACTATTGAGCCAGGTACCACCTATTCTATACCTGTGTATTTGTTTTTTCTTGCCTAAATGTAGAACCTTACTTTTTTCACCATTGAATTTCAGATAGCGCCCAATGACCAAGTGTGTCAAGATCCTTCTGTATCTTAAGTCTATCTTCTGGAGTGTAGGATCGCGGGGTCGCACACAACAGGAACACTCAGGTTGGCGTGAAAGGTTCTTTATTGAAGTCAAGACTCGCAAGCTTACAAAGGGAGTTATCTGGCATGCTTTTATACCTGCCCAGGTGAATGCCAACCAATAACTTCAAACCTGGGCTTCCTGCCAGTGCAGGTAGCCAATCGTTTTAAACCCTGGCTTCCCGCCAGGTCTGGCTATAGCCCGGGGCTGTCAAACTTGTTTAAACCAGGCTTTCCCGCCAAATGCGGTTATAGCCTGGAGCTGTCCAGCCCCGCGCCTCCTGCTGTGCTGACAGTTTGTATATGCTGGGACTGCATACACTACACCCCTTCCCCCATAGTAAGGAAGCTCACTTTCTTGCCTATTTTCCTTCCCAGAACTATATACAATATTTACATATTTTATTCTTCCCACGCCTGCCCCCCCTCAAGTCCGCACGTAAACTGAGAGGTAGGCCGGGGCCTTGTGTGTTCTGTTGGATCTTCTCAGGATTAGTCCGCCTGTTGGTGTGTTGGGGTTTGAGTCCATTTTATTGTTGTCTGGCCCTTCCTGTTGGTGTGTTGGACTACCTTGTGTTTGTGTGGGTGACACAGTTACAGGGGGTTCTATGGGCCTGACGGCTGAGGGACTGTCATTATGGTGTTGAGGTGCCCTTATTGTGGTTGGGTCAGCTGTTGCCCTGCTCCCATTGTCCCTTCCCTGCCTGGAGCAGATTAGACCTTGTGACCCCCTGGTGACTCTCCTGGTCTGTTGTGGTGTTGGCTCCGCTTCATCAGACCTCCCTTCCTGATTGTCCCCCAGGATCCTTTCGGGAGCCCTTGGTCTTAACTGGTCCAGGTGCCGTCTCCACTGGAGTCCCCCCTCCACCCTTACATTGTAAGAAAGGGGCCCAGTTTGGTCCACTACCTCCCCTGGTACCCATGGGTGGCCTGTGCCATAGTTTCTTGCCCAAATGGTATCTCCCTGGTTGAAAACCTTGTTGAAGTTTGGGGTTCCTGTGTCTGCAGCCACTCTATGTGGGTGAAGTCTGTCCAGTGTGGTTATCAGACGCCTGCCCCATCGGAGTTTGGCTGGGCTTTTGCCTGTTGCAGTGCATCGTGTGGAATGTTGATGGAACAGGAAGGTGGCCAGCCGCTGCTTCCAGTCCCCCTGGATGATGCGCTTGAGTGCGTTCTTTGTGGTGCACACGAAACGTTCTGCCAACCCATTACTGGCTGGATGAAAGGGGGCAGAGGTGACATGTCTAATGCCCAAGGTTCTCAGGAACACCTGAAAGTCTGATGAAGTAAATTGTGTTCCATTATCTGATACTATTACATCAGGAAGCCCATGAGTCGCAAAGAGTCCCCTGAGTACTTGAATTGTCCCTGCTGTGGTCATGTTACCTACACTTCTAGTCACTTTGAGTGGCTGTCCACCACAACTAGGAAGGTATGGCCTTGGAATGGTCCCGCATAGTCAATGTGTACTCTGGACCATGGGGTGTGTGTCTCTTCCCATTTGTGAACTGGGGCGTGTGGCTGCTCAGGCCGTGACCTTTGGCAAGTGTAACACCCTGCCACTAGCCCCTCTATTTCTTTGTCCAGGCCCGGCCACCAAAGATAACTCCTAGCTAATGCTTTCATTCTTACTATCCCCAGGTGGCCCTCATGCAGGGACTGGAGGACTCTTTCCCTTAGCCCTTGTGGTATGATAACCCAGCTTCCCCATAACAGGCAACCCTTATGGGTAGATAGTTCGTGTCTCCTAGAGAAGTATGCTACGAACTCTTGGCCTGGTGATTTGTCCTGCCACCCTGTGCTCACCCATGAGTGCACTCGACTCAGTATTTTATCTTTGGGTGTTTCTGCAGCCATGTCTTTGGCGTTAATGGGGCATTCTGGTAGGTCTTGAATGGCCAGTATTCGAACTGCAGGTGCTGGTTCTGGTTCTGTGTCCCTTAGTGGGAGTCTGCTGAGGCCGTCAGCGTGCCCCATCTCCTTGCCTGGCCTATGTACTAGTTTGCATGAATATGCTGACAGGAAGATGGACCAGTGCAGCATTCTGGGTGACAGAATCTGGGGTGTTTGTTTGTCTGTTGTGAACAGACCTAGTAATGGTTTGTGGTCAGTGAAGATTATGAAGTCCCTCCCATAGAGGTAATCATGGAACTTCTTAACTCCAGCAACTACTGCCAGTGCCTCTTTGTCTATTTGAACCTGGCCTTCACCCAGGTTCGCCTGGTGCGGCCCTATCTGGACCGGGATGCATTGCGCATAGTCACTCATGCACTCGTGACCTCCCATTTGGACTACTGCAACGCTCTCTACATGGGGCTGCCCTTGAAGACTACTCGGCGGCTCCAACTGGTGCAGAATGCGGCCGCGCGAGTTGTGGTGGGGGTGTCCCGATACTCCCATGTAACACCTCTACTCCGCGAGCTGCATTGGCTTCCGGTTGTCCTCCGGGTAAGATTCAAGGTGCTGGTTATGACCTATAAAGCCCTAAATGGCATGGGTCTGGGTTACTTACGGGAGCACCTGCAGCCGGCATCAACTTCCCTTCGTCCAGTGTGCTCCCACAGAGAGGGCCTCCTTAGGGTGCCGTCGGTCAAAGAGTGTTGACTGGCGGCCCCCAGGGGGAGGGCCTTCTCTGTGGGCATGCCAGACCTGTGGAACCGTTTACCGGTGGAGCTCCGGATGGCTCCTGACCGTCGCTCCTTCCGACATGACCTAAAAACATATTTATTTGAACAAGCCGGCCTGGTCTGATGGGTTTAGGGGTATTTTAATGTTATTGTATTAATGTACTGAATTGGGCTGTAATATTTAATATTTTTTAATTTTTATATGTTATATTTTATTCTATTGCCCTGTACACCGCCCTGAGTCCTTTGGGAAAAGGGCGGTATACAAATTAAATTATTATTATTATTATTATTATTATTATTATTATTATTATTATTATTATTATTATTATTATTATTATTATTATTATTATTATTATTATTATTATTATTATGGCGGCGTAATTCCTTTCGGCTGCTGACAGGGTCCTGGAGTAATAAGCAATGGGGGCCTGTGTTCCGTCCCCTTCCAGGTGGCTGAGTACAGCCCCAATTCCATAAGGAGATGCATCACATGCGATGCAAATGAGTTTGGATTCTATGAAATGTGTGACTGTGGCATTTCCTGCCAACAGTTCTTTTAGGGCTTTGAATGCATCTGTGTGAGCTGTAGACCAATTCCAGGGTGTCTGTTTGTCTAACAGCCTGTGTAGGGGTTCTGCTATTGTTGCCTTATATGGCAGGAAGGCATGGTAAAAGTTGAGCAGGCCCAGGAAAGCCTGCAACTCTGCCTTGTTTTGTGGTATTGGAGCCTCCTTGATGGCCCTTACCTTGGATGCTGCGGGGTGGATGCCTTGAGCATCTATCCTGAATCCCAGGAACTCAGTTTCTGTCACCCCAATTTGGCATTTGTCCTTTTTGAGCTTTAAACCAGCAGCCCTGAACCTGCTCAGCACAGCCTGCAGCCAGTCTGCCAGTACATTCTCAGAATTCCCTGTGATGAGGACATCATCAAAGTATGGGCAGACCCCTGCTATTCCCTTAAGGGTTCGTTCCATGATCTCTTGGAAAATTCCCAGAGCTACACTTACGCCAAATTGTAACCGGTCTACCTGGAACCCCCCCTTGTGGGTGACTATGGTCTGTGCTTTAGCTGCCTCCTGGTCTACCAGTAGCTGTTGATCAGCTTGCGCTAAATCGAGCTTTGTGAATATTGACCCGCCTTGCAGGGATGTTGCTGACCGCAGGGACGGGGTATGAGTGAATGCTTAGTGCCCTATTAATTGTCCCCTTATAATCTGCGCAGATCCTCACCTCACCATTCAGCTTGAGGGGTGTTACGATGGGGGTTTCCCACTTAGCTCCTTCTACCGGAGTTAATACGCCCTGGTCTACCAGCTTGTCGAGCTCCCGTTCTATCTTATGCTTAAGAGCGAACGGAACTCTCCTGGCTTTAATTTGGATGGGTGGAACCTGAAGGTTTAGCTTAAAAGTGATTGGGTGACCCGTGTATTTCCCTAATTTTCCATCAAAAACGTCTGAGAACTTTTTGCAAATGGTCTCTAGCATGCGGCAGCCCTGCGTCTGGTGAATCCCCATGATCCTGATTCCCAGTGCCTTGAACCAGCCCAGCCCCACAAGGCTGGTGTGTTGCCCTTCTACCACCAGCACATCCAACACTCCCTTGAAACCCTTGTACTGCACCTCCACTGATGCCTCCCCCCGGACTTTTATCAGAGTGTTCTGGAAGTCAGTGAGGGTCAGTCTGGATGACCTCAATGGAACCCACCGGCCGCTCTGCCTGCATACTGTCTTAAAGGTTTCAATGGAGATAATGGACATGGCCGATCCTAAGTCCAGTTCCATTTTGCATGGAACTCCTTGCAGCTTTACTGTCAGCTTTATTTTTGGGGTGATGGGTTTCGGACCCCCCATTGTACGGATGGCTGCCTTGCCCTCTGTATGGCTGACAGTCATTCGCTGGTGCCGTTCCCCAGTACCTGTGGCTGTCTGGAACTCTGCTTCCACCTCGTGCAGGTTGTCTCGTAGCTTGCTTTGGCAAACAGACACAATGTGCCCGGTCTTTCCTCACACCCGGCACTTGGCTGACTTGAACCGGCAGGTAGACCGAGGGTGCTCTCCACCGCAACTTGAACACCGGGTAGACCGGGGGCCGCTCGCACAGCAACCAGGGCACTGGGTAGACCGGGGTTGTCCATGTCCACAGCCGCAGTGCTGGGTAGACCGGGGACGGTTCGCTCCGCAGCCGGGGAACTGTGTAGACCAGGGACGGTTCACTCCGCACCTGCATTCCGGGCATCTCGGTTCTGTTGTTGATGGCCTCGTCTCCCTCACGTTGTCTCATTTAGTGTCGGATGGTCGTGGGCCGTGGTGGATCACGTCAACCTCAGTTGCTGGTCCCTCGTCTCCGCTGCAACCGCTCATCTGATGGATGGCTCTGCCGGTGCCGCAACCTTGAGGTTCCTTCAGGTCCGTCCCCTCTGCAATGTCCCAGGCTAAGAACTCCTCCTGTACTTCCCGCAACGTTAGCTTCAGCCTGGCAAACAGCTTTTGCCTCTGTTTCTTTTCACACAGGCCGAAGACTATGCGGTCCCTCAGCCTTACTTCGAGGTTCTCGAAGTTGCAGAGGTGGGCTACTTGTCAAACTTGTTTAAACCAGGCTTTCCCGCCAAATGCGGTTATAGCCTGGAGCTGTCCAGCCCCGCGCCTCCTGCTGTGCTGACAGTTCATGTATGCTGGGACTGCATACACTACATGGAGTGTTGGCTATTCCTGCCAGCTTAGTGTCATCTGCAAATGTGATGAGTTCCCCATCTATCCCCTCATCAAATCATTGATGAAAATGTTGAAGAGCACTGGGACCAGAACAGAGCCCTGGGGCACCCTCTACATACTTCCCTCCATGTAGATGCAGTTCAATTGAGGACTACATGCTAGTACAGTCAGTCAGCCAGCTACAAATCCATCTGGTGGTGATGCTGTGTAACCCCCATTTTTCTAGTAGTAGGTTGTGGTCTACTTTATCAAATGCCTTACTGAAATTCAAGTAAATTATATTCACAGCATTCCTCTGGTCCACTAATTTGTCATCTGGTCAAAGAATGCAATAAGATTTGTCTGGCATGATCTGTTTTTGATAAACCTGTTATGTACTGTTATTAACAGTGTGCTTGATTTAAATGTGTCTCCAATTATTTTGGAGGGAAACTGAAGTTTGTATATGAGCGGGAAACTAGCTTTCAATTTGATTGGTCGCCGCCTAGTGGTGGCACGTATAAATAGCTGCCAGTCTGTTGGTTGAGTTCAGTTCTGTTATTCTGCAAATAAACCTGTTGCATTAAACCGGTCTGGTTAATGCCTTCAAGAACCCACTACACAACAGTGGCGACGAACATGGGATCTCGCTGAAGGAATGATGCCTATTAAAATTGAAGTCACAGGGTGCTAGCCCAGGCACCAGAGCCCTGGTGGGATTACGTCCCCACCCTGCCTTCCAGTAAGCCACACTGGAGGCACATCGTTCTGAGGGATCCATCCCCAGGATCTAGGTAGTTCATCTACTTCACAGCAAGAGAGGCAGTGTCCAAGACCTCACAAAAATACTACCATGGCCAAGCTGGGCAGGCTGAACGAATTTGATATCGTTCAGCCTTGGTGGAGCAGTGGGCTAATGCCTCCTTACGTAACACCAGCTGCCTGCAATTAGTGCAGGTTCGAGTCCCACCAGGCTCAAGGTTGACTCAGCCTTCCATCCTTCCGAGGTAGGTAAAATGAGGACCCAGATTGTTGGGGGCAATAAGCTGACTTTGTAATAATGCCACTTGGGGTGTGTGTGAAAGCCCTAACAAGCAGGCATATACATAGAATGAAGGCTACTGCTAAGCTTGTAAGCCGCCCTGAGTCTTCGGAGAAGGGCGGGATATAAATGGAATTAAAATAAAATCAATAAATATCTCCCATCCAGAACAGTGGAGTTCTTAGATCTCCAGGGTGGACAACTACTTACGGACCAACCAGGTTAGAGAAAATGGCTTGAAAGCAGCTACTCTACTCTGCACGTGTGGTCAGGCCACGTTTGACATCACCGAGAATCTGGTAGCACCAGCCAGCATTGAATCAGTAACTTATGCAGACTTGAAGAGGAGACTAAAAGAGCATTTCAAGCCAAAGCTGTCCGTCATCGCTTGGCGTCATCGTCATGCGTTTGAACAACGGGAGGAAAAGTCAGGAGAATCAGTAGCTGAGTTCGTGGCAGCGCTTCGTCAGGCTTCATGCAACTGTGAGTTCCCTGACTTGGAAGATCATCTAAGAAACAGATTCGTGTATGGACTGTTGAACAGAGAGTTGCAACAGCGCCTATTTGCCAAAGACAACCTGACCTTCCAAGACTTATGCATTCATAACAACATATGTTCTCTCTTTCATTATGAAAAAGTTGTTCCATTTAGCTGGCAGATGTTAGAATATAGAAATATAGTAACTAAACCAGGGGTGTCAAATTCGCAACATCACATGATGTGTCGCGACATATTGCGATTTTCTTGCCATTGCTGGCAATGGGGTGGGCGTGGTTTCGCTATGATGCATCCGGCCCAGAGGCCAGCTGTTTGACACCCCTGAACTACACTGAGAAAAATGGTTTTATCCCAAGAGTTCAGGTACAGCCAGAAGACCAGGCCTTCAGCAACCAGCTCACCTTTACATCAGTTCTGTAAAGATAGTCCCCAGAAACTTGTTGGAAGCCTCTGTGTTTTATGTTCCCTCATTAACCAATCACCATTAGAACCTATTCCTCCAGAGGTTAAAGGGCAGGGTTGTTAGCTTATTCCATTTCTGTATGTTTTCTACAATTTGTGAGCAAAATGATTTTGAGAAAAATTGAAGCAGTGGGAGAGCTAATTGCTTGCAACCTCTTTCATTTTAGACTGAATGGCTTCTGTCAACTCATTTCAGTCTTGAGGAGATGACTTATTTATCTTCAGCTGCAGTGCAGTGAAAAGCCTAGAAGTCAAGATTTTATGGAAATTTTAAATTTTTTAATCCATCCTGGGGTGGAAATAATGCATCATCACATAGCAATCATTGATTTATTTAAAGGCTTTCAAGAATTCAACAGGAATATTTTCTACAGCATTGTAGAGTTTCCCTAAATTCCATTTTATAGGAGTTCATCAAAGTTTGCTTTTCTGTGTTGAGGAAGCTTATTGTAATATTTTTTTCCCTTTTTTAATTAACCAGATTTATTATAAAAGTATAACATTTTAAGGAAATATGATGTGGTATTTTATAAATTATGATATTATTAGCTGCCCTTAAAGCATTTTGATTAGACCAAACTATTCATAAATTCGTGAATGCAACTGCAACTATTATAAATAAATCCATGAAATTTAGAACCATGTCCATTCCCCACATAGTATGTGTAGAATTCAATAAATCAGCCAGCTTTTAGAAACATAAGATTGTCCCACCTTCTCCAGAAAATTTTATAATGAAGATCTAATCTTCCAACTACCCTTTGAAAATGCAAGCAATATTGTTATATTTGCTCTGAAGTCAACAGCTGAAATGGCTGTCATCTATACTCAGTGTACATTTTATTTAAAACCATACTGTACACTCAAATAGATAACAAGGAAAATTGGTTCAAATATTAATTATACAAGAAGTAAAACAATCACAAGAAGGGCTACATGACTGCATGTTGCAGAAACACACAAAAGTTGTCTGATGTATCTATCATCTCTCTCTCTCATCTGTCTGTCTGTCTGTCTATCTATCTATCTATCTATCTATCTATCAATCTATCTATCTCATATACATTCAAAGTATATTAACATATCTGTTTCTTGCAATGTGTTATTACTTTGCCACTCATTCTGCTGAAATATCCTTTTTGGTTTAATAGTCATCTCATTTAAACAAAACATTAAATTTATGTTTATGGCCACAGTTCAGTAATAGAAATTCTGTTACTGTAAACTACCATATTATCTAATTAACTTATTAATCCTTTCATTTGGGGAAGCCTATTTCCTCCCATTTCAGAAAACTTTTTTTAAAAAAAATACAGAATTTTGCCCAAGGAAAGAAAAACAGTAGAGCTATTTAGTTGCAACATTTTGCTCCAATCTAGAATTTTATTTCCTGCCCTCAGCAGGCAGGCATCCTGGAGCCTTGGGGCTACAAGCAATTCTTCACCTCATTCCTTGCAGCCTTTGATTTAATTTCAAAAGCCCTGAGGATACTAAGCTTGACTCTTTGCTGTCTCTTCCATTTTTCTCCAAAAGAAAAGACCATTGAGATAAAGAGATACCAAAGGAGACAGGAACCTTTTTCTACTTTTGGCTCTGAACTGCCGACCACTTTTGTGGGTCTTACTCACATTGGCATAAGGTGTGACATCAATAAATTATAGCTGACAGACTTTAAAAAAAAATTATTACCTCAGAGGTGAACAACTTCAGTTTGTCAAGAGCCCATTTTACAACTAACTGCATTGGTTTAATGTTCAGAAAGAGAAAGTAATAAACATGAAAACAAAAAGTCCTCAACTTATGACTGTAATTCAGCCTGGACTTTCCATCAGGAGTCATGTCATGTGATCAACCAGATTTTACAACTTCTTTTGCAATAATCGCTAAGTGAACACCATGATCATTAAGCAAAACCATTCATGGGAATCGTTTTGATGGAAACTGACCCCCAAAGGCTGGAAACTGACAAATCATAATCACAATCATAAACTGAAGTCACATGGCCACAGAACACTTCAACTAGCTGTAAAAGTGAGCAGGTTGCCAAGCATATGAAATGTAGTCATGTGACCGAAGAAGATGATCTGAGATCAGAACTCTGGAACCAGATTCTAAGTTAGCTTTTTTTGAGGTGGGGGGTGTCTGTTGTAACTCTGAATAATCACTAAAGCAACCATTTGTTTAGTGAAGGCTAAATTTTCTTTATTTTCACTTTATTTCTCTTTCACATCTTTTTTTCTCCTGCATATTACATTGAAATACAATAAAACATATTTATTCTTTTGAACCTCATAGGCCAGTGTTTCTCAATCTTGGCAACCTCCAGAATTCCCCAGCCTGCCAAGCTACAGCAAAACTGTCCAGGGAATTCTCAGTGTTGAATGCATCCCTGTTTAAGTTCCCCAGGTTGAGAAATATTGGCATGGGCCTTTGACTAAAGTTGTTCACCTCTGATCTAAATCTGTAGTCTGTGTTTATGCAGAGAGAGTATTTAAGTAAAGATTTGGAGGAATAAGGATTGATCTTGGTAAATTGAGAGGGGTAGCTTCTTGCAAATTTCTTAGGTGCTTAGCTGCTTCTAAGTAATGCATAAGCTGAGTTTGCAGGAAACAGAGTCTCCTGTGGCTTTTTCTCTCTTCAGCATTTAATATACAGTGTATATTGTTTCTGAGAAACTATTTTAGTTAAGCTAGACTTGCAGTTGAAAGAACCAATGAGAATTTATTTTGGAGAATGTGTAATTACGTACATACAAATAATAATCTTGGTTATGTCCAAAGGAATACGACCTATATAAAGAAAGTATGAATAGGTATTGTTTGGAGATCCTGACCTTGAAATATGTCAGGATCCACTTCTTAGCAGTAGGCATGACTAGGTCAAGCCTTAACATTTTTTTCAGCGTGTACAAGATTCCCTTCATCAACTTTGCAGACAGAAACTATTAGTTACTCAGAAAAAACTTGGGAACCACTTAAACTTCCTCATTTACCACAATATTTGGATCTAAGACCACTGAAAGTGATTTCATCTCATGAAGAACAAGATTTAGGTAATCTTTCCTGTTTTCTTTAATCAAGTTAGAAATCCTGGAGGGAAGAAAAATCAGATTGTTCATGGAACTTCATAAAACATATACCTTCAGTTGCAGGCTTTACAAAATGTTTATACAACAAATAGCGTGTGATTATAATTACAGTACTACATCTATTTATGAGATGACCGATATGCAGCAGCACAAAAAGAAGTAAAGGAAAGGTAAGTGTTCCCGAAACTGATGCACTTCTGACTGAACTATGCCACAACTTCCATTATTATTCTTGCTAGGGATAATGGGAAATGTGGTACAGGTAGTCCTCAACTTACAACCACAATTGAGTCCAAAATTTCTGTTGCTAAAAGAAACATTTGTTAAGTGAATTTTGCCGTTTTACGACCTTTCTTGCCACAGTTATTAAGTGAATCACTGCAGTTGTTAAGTTAGTTACACAGTTGTTAAGTGAATCTGGCTTCTCCATTGACTTTCCTTATAAGAAGGTCACAAAAGTTGATCACGTGACCCTGGGGCATTGCTATTGTCATAACTTTGAGCCAATTGCCAATCATCTGAATTTTGATTAGATCACCATGGGGATGCTGAAATGGTTGTAAGTGTGAAAAATGGTCATGTCACTTTTTTCAGTTCCATTGCAACTCTGGGTGGTCACTAAATAAACTGTTGTGAGTTGAGAATTATCGGTATAAGTTGGAACTATCCAACGGTTGAAGGTTGATCAGGAGAAATAAATATACCCAAATGAGGAAATATAAATTAATTTTGGAATTATCTTCTTCATTTCTTTCATAGGCTCCCATCATAGGTTGAGTAAATTTGAGTGCTGAACAATATTACCACAAGATATATGAAAACCAATGCACAGAATTATTTTATAATGGCAATATTCTTCAAAGCAGGGAATGCTTAAGGTGATTAATTTATATATATAAAGAGAATGCTACTCAAGATATCTGAAATGAATAATAATAGAAAAACTGCCGAAAATATGAGAAGATTTGGTGCTGTTAACAGACTCCTCAATCCTTCAAAAGTGGAGACTGGAGGGCCACTTCAATATGATATAACAACACAAGAACGCTTTGATGATCCTGAGGCAAAGAAGCGAAAAATGACATGGTAAAGGAAGAAAGCAAGAATAAGATTGAAGAAATATGGACATTCTTAAGAAGCCTGAAATAGATAATACCAAAATAGACAGGATTGTACTTGGATTACAAGAGATTTTTTTTATTGAAAAGTTTTAACATACATTTTATCTTTAACAGTCCCCCCTACCCCTCCCCTACCCCTCCCTCCCTGCCCCTCTCCCCCTCCCCCCCCCGACTTCCCAGAGCTAAGTACAAGGTATAAAAACAAAAAAAACAATCATAAACATCCATATGCTAACAACCATAAACTCTAAAATCTATCACTCTCTAGCTCATATAGGATAACTACAAACACTATTAATATTAAATATATAAAAAAAGAAAAAAGAAAAAAGAAAGGAAGACTTATTCAAATGCTACATGAAACTTTTTAGTCCCATATTTGTTCTGGATATACTCAATCCATTTTCTCCACTCCATAATATAACGTTCTTGCGAGTGATCTTTCAAATAAGCCGAGATCTTTGCCATCTCTGCCAGGTCAGAAACCTTTAAAGTCCATTCTTCTATAGTCGGCAGTTCCTCCTTCTTCCAATACTGACCTATTAAGAGTCTTGCTGCCGTAATTAAATTCAACATCAGCTTAGTGTCCACAACCGTAGCATCTGTAATTATACCCAACAAAAAAAGTTGCGGACAAAACTTTATCCTTTGCTTGAAAATCTTCTGCATGTTCCACCAAATTTTTATCCAAAAGACCTTAACCTTTTTACAAGTCCACCATATGTGAAAATATGTTGCATCTTCATCGCCACACCTCCAGCATTTGGGCTGATAATTCGGATACATACTTGCAAGCTTTTTAGGATCTAGATGCCATCTATAAAACATTTTATAAAAGTTCTCTCTTAAGTTTTGAGCTTGTGTAAATTTTACGTTCCTCACCCAAATCTTTTCCCACGTGTCCATTGTAATAACTTCTTGGATGTTTTGGGCCCATTTTATCATACAATCTTTAACAAGTTCTGTTTCTGAGTCAATTTCTATCAATGCAAGATATATCCATTTAATATATGCTGGACCCTGATTTCTAATTTGCTTTATCAAATTTTCATCAGTCATTGTAAAACCAGTTTTCTGGTCTTCTTTCCACCTGGCTGAGTATATTGAAACCAAGTTTGAACAATCTTCTCATCTCGCAAGAGGCTGTATGGTTTCAGACACCAGACATTTCTTTCCAAACTTAAAATCTCCTTGTACGTAGTCACATCATGTTTAAAACCAACATTTATATTTTCTATTGCATGTTTAAGAGATTGTTTTGATGAGTAGATTCAAATAATGACTAATTTTAAAAAAAAAAACCCACAGATGTATGAATACTAACATTGAAATATTGAGTTCCTTAAATGATATAGATTAAGATGTATATATGTTAAAAATGATAGAATGTAACTAATATACTTGGATGTAGTGACATGAGAGGATGTATTAAATGTTGAAACGGGAGAAATTTTGGTTAATTTTTAATATGTGAAAACTATAAATGAGAAACAAGAATATTATATTGCCCTCCTCCTCTTTCTCCTCCTTGCAATTGGTATTTTAATGACTACTATTCTAATATTGTACTACTAATATTGATATGGAAATGAGATAAATAAGAAGTGTTTTACATTACTAGGTATTGGAGAAAATTGTGTAAAGGGAAAGTAGGTTATTTAGCAATATGAAAATGAGAAATTTTAAAGGTTTAATTTTAATATCAATGTAAAATTAAAGCTAGAAAAATATATCAGGTGTTTGATGTTTTAAAGATGGAATGTTAAAATATAAAATATACTAAAGTATTGATAAATACAAGAAAACTATTAAATGACTGATGGATAGCAATGAGAAATATGTTAATTTAGATAAGAGATAGTATGTATTAAAGGAAAAAAGAGAGGAAGTATTGGTTACAACAATTTGGAGATTTGTAATAATATGTAGAGGGACGCGGTGGCTCAGTGGGTTAGGATGCTGAGCTTGTCCATCAGAAGGTTGGCAGTTTGGCAGGTCGAATCCCAAATGTCACGTAACAGAGTGAGTGCCTGTTACTCATCCCAGCTTCTGCCAACCTAGCAGTTCGAAAGCACGTAAAAATGTAAGTAGAAAAATAGGGACCACTACGGTGGGAAGGTAATAGCGTTCCATGTGCCTTTGGCATGTAGTCATGCCAGCCACATCACCACGGAAACATCCTCGGACAAGCGCTGGTCTTTGGCTTTGAAATGGAGATGAGCACCGGCCTCTAGAGTTGGAAACGACTAGCACGCATGTGCGGGGGAACCTTTACCTTTAATAATATGTATTTGTCTGAAATGGAACTATTGTAACCCAGACACCACGTTGCTTTTTAAAGATACTATTGTAATATTGGAAAACTAATAAAAAAATAAAAAATAATAGAAGAACTGCCTTTTGTCTTGGATTTAACAAAGATTATCAAACCGTAGAAAACTATGGAAGGATTGTGTATGTTTGATATTTTGTTCTTATCTATTTTAGTTGTCTTTTTTGATAGATGTGTAAAAAAAGCTAGAAAAATATATATTAAAATATATATACTGAATCAGAGGACTTTAAAGATTAACATGCCACTGAGATCAGAGATTTTTTTTGGAGGGGGTTGATGGACAAACAATTGCAAAAAAAGTCAGGGCATTTTTTTATGTATATGATAACTGCACCAAGAATATTGTACGTACCAACATGGAAAGATTTGACATAACCCACAATGGAGGAATTGATTGTTGAAGATGATGAAACTTGCTAAGATGGCTAAACTGACTTTTTTGATCACAGAAAAGACAATATTAATATTGATTGCTGATTAAAAACCCTTTAGGGACTTTTTGTGCAAAACAGAAAAATTTATAATTTATGGTTTTGAGGATTAAACAATATAGTTTACAAAAAGAAGAGACTTATATTGTAACCATAAGAGGTAAAGATGTAAATAAGATTGGAAGCCACTTCTTTGTATTTTTTTTCTCTTTCTTGCACTTTTAACTTTCTCTTTGATTTTTTTCTTTTCTTTTCCTTTCCTTTTTCATTTTATATTAGTTCATATTGGTTTTTAGTTTTCCTTTTAATATTTATTTTTAAAATGTTATACAGAAATAGAGAGAGAGAGAGATAATATAGAGTCTTCTAGTCCACCCCTCCTGCTCAAACAGGAGATCTTATGCCATTCTAGGCATGTGGTTCTCCAATCTTTTCTTAAAAACCTCCAATGAAGGACCATTCCTAACTTCTGGAGGCAAGTCATTCTGCTGGTTAATTATTCTAACTATCAGGAAATTTCTCCTTAGTTCTAAACTCTCTCAGCCTGTTGCTATTTCTCAGGAGGGCTGAAAAATATCTACAGACCCCCTCACATCACTATTTCAGCTCCTCCCCTTGGAACAACACTTTAGGGCACTGCATGCCAAAACAATCAGACAGAGAGGCATTATGCCCCTCATGTCATCACTCTGCTGAACACCTAATCTTCACGGTACTGTCTAAGTATTACCCATGTTGTATGGCTGTACCATTATTATTATTATTATCCTTGCTATCTTCTTTGCTAACACCTCTTATTGGTATTATTAGGGTTGGCATCATTATTATTATATTATATTGACTTGGGAGACCAGTGTGTGGTGTAGTTGGTTCACATGGTGTGGTAGGATGGAGGGTTTGTTGTCACTGTGTGTTGGGGGGAGAGAGCACGGGGGGAGGCTCAGTTAATCTCAATGTACACATGTTGTACTTTGACAATAAAGGTTTATTTATTTATTATTTATTTATTTATTACCCTGTTGATTTGCATGTACACTGAGAGCTTTTGCAATCGAGACAAATTCCTTGTGGGTCTGATCACACTTGGCCAATTATGGAACCTATCAAAGGATTGGGTAGTATGTGGAAGCCAATCTACAGCCCCCCACCCTCCTAATTTCCATCTTGCCACTCCAAGGCCATCATCCCAAAGCTTGTAAAAATAAATGGGACATCACAAATACTGATATGCAATGAATACAATAGCATCCCACACATCTGCTCATTTTCCCTTTTGGTCACATTAAAAATTACAATTATGCCGCAATGTTCGGTAGGATTTGGGAAGGTATATCCAAGGGGGCCACACCCTTGCTTTATCCTCCAAAGGGCATTTCTTGGAGTAGATTAGGCAGGAGGTTTCTAAAGCGTGGGTTCATGTTTTGGGATGGAGTCTGGCCCCTCCCACAGAGCAGAGGGCTGTGTGCCAAAGATCTCTGTGCTTGGCCTTTGCGGTTAGGTGACTTTACGCCTTCAGATTTGGTGAAGGATTTTGCTTTGGTATCTTCAGAAGTCAGGCTGAATTTCCTGAAAGTGGCAGAGAGTTTTAAGCATGGGCCCTCCGTTGACCTCCCTGTGACATTACTCATGAATAACCAGGTCTGTTGTTGGCTCTCCTGCTTCATTTTCTCTGAGGAAATCTTCTGTTAAGGGGCAACAGTTTTCCATTTCAGTCTGGCAGCTCCAGCCAGCTGCTTGTTATTTCACTTGGCTGAGCCTGACAAGCTAATAGCATGTTGGATTTGCACTACAAGGCCCTGCATGGACCTTATTCCTCCCTCCCTCAAGCAAGAGAACCCTTATGACAGATGTAGCTCTCTCCCACATTTTCCACTCAATGCAGGCTTACAAAATAGCTCACAAAAATCAAAAGGGGATGCCCGATGCCACCAAGGGGAGGTGCACCTAAGGAAAAATATAGGGTAGGACCACTGAATGAAAAATAAATAAAATAAGATAAAAATAAGAGCAACATTTGGCTTGCTTTTATTTATTTTTATTTATTTTGTTTCATTATTCATTTCTCACAGTGTTTCTCAAATACAACTTTCAGTTCCTAGAATTCCCTGGCCAGTATTGTAGCTGGGGAATTATGGAAGTTGAAGTCCCACATCTGAAAGTTGTGATTGAGATTGAAGATGGAGAAACACTGATTTATCATGATTCCATTTCTTTTCCTATTCACTGATTAGATGTGTATTCATAGGTTACATTCCCTCTTTTGTTTTTCTTTCACGGTTGTAGACTGGATTTCAGCCAAGCTCCTGACAGCTGCCATTTCTTTTCAGAATTGCCCAGATATTGCAGTTCCACCATATATATTGAAAAGGAGAAATGGCTGTCCCTGCCTATCACTACCACTAACTGCCTAATCCCCTTCCAGATAAACTTAAAATATTGTAATATTTCAGTGTTCTGATAAACCAAAGCAGCAGATTCAAAAGCAGTTGCCCAGCTTGACTCTGCTAACATGGAAAAAGTAATCACTCAATCCCAAGGCAAAGATATAAAGCTGACTACAACAATGACAAATGGGCTCATTCTTATCCATGACATGTTTTTTCATAACAAATGAAAAATGTACCAGACTGGAATGCTTCAGTAGCCTTCAGACGTTAGAGGAGAAAACATGTTGATGTCATCAATGGACTTGCTAAGAACAGATCAATGAATAGATAGAAGTTGAAGATTAAAGATACAATTTTAAAATTGCTTGCTTTATTATTTGACTCAGAGGAAGGAGAAACAATTTATTCAGCCTATAATATGACAATAATAATCCACACTTTCTTGAGGTGGCAGATTTATGAATGTATATGGACTTTGAGGACTGCCAGAGTAATAATATATGTGGAAGCATAATTAAAAATCAGATCAAATTAGTTTATTACAGCCATAAGGCCAGATACAATATAACATCTAATAGTAGAGTTGTTGCATCTATCTCTATGTAACAGACAAAAATAAAATTTAAAAGTAAATAACATATGTAGGAAAATAAAATAAAAATCTATATACCTCTAGAACACTTGTTGTAATAACATTTAACTGGGTAAAACAGTACATCAGAGAGCAACAATTTTTGAACCAAGGTACATCAAATGGGCTGAAATACAGAATATGTCCAAAAGCTGGGACTCAAGGAATGGATTTTAGGAAATTTGTGGCTAGTTCAGTGCTTTTAGTATCTAAATGCAAACATTTTCAACTTTATTTTCATTAATAGATTTCCAACTTTATTTTGCCTGAATGTTGGTGGTGCAACATGGGAGGGGCTCCACAGCTATCAATTTGGGGTTGGGAGTCTGCCTGTGACTCAGGGATTGCACTCCATGAGGTTATGCACTCACGAATAAGGATGGAATAAGTACAAGAAATGTAACTTGAAAATTGGATCATCACTATTCTGAGAGCAGCTTCTGTTATTAGGGTGGCTGATAGGGTACTTCCTATTAATTATGTACTAACCAATTATATTTGTGTCTGTGGAAGCAACCATCCTAAAAGCTAAGATGCCACGTGGATACCAAGTATAGTATCAGAAAAGCTAGGATGCTATGAAAATTGACCTTAGGTAATTGAAAAAAATGGGTAAAATTCGTCAAGGGGAATAAGATTTGGGGATTTTTAAAAGGTTAATTTGAGCATATACAGGCCTTTTTAGATCAGATTTAAGAGCCTACCTAGTTGTAGCATATGATGGCCAACCAGATGTATTTTAGGAGCTCAAGAAGAAAACAAACCTTCTTCCATGCTTGCTTGACAGCTGCTGGTATTTAAGGCAAGCTCCGAGTACATTCAGGAGAAGTCACAGAGGCACCCAGATAGCAGCCTCTATATATTGATTTGATCCTTCTTCAAAATACTTCAAATTGCCTGCCATTATCCTAAATGATATCCTTTGTCCATATAGTGGTTTACATGTATTTACAAGTTGGGCTTTGTGGTTTTTGGGAAGAAGAACATGCAAATCTATCAGGCCAAAAATTGCATCTATTAGACCTAGGTCTTTCTAAAGATTATCTATTCCTATAGATACCTTTAGGAAACAGGAAAGTCACAATCATTCATGGTTCCTGGCACCTAGGAATTTCATATAAAGATTTGCTAATTAACGATGGACAGGGAAGCATTAGACCATATTAATACTAATATTTGTTTACATAGTAATCAAGTTGGTTTTGTTATATCCAGCTCAAAAAACTGCCATTTTGGATGACAGGTCCAAATTTGCAGCAATTTTCTGAGATTTTTTTGCATCCTCAGACACTTGTTTAGTTTGTTTCCAATGGAGTAGTCTTCAGCACCTGGTGCTAAATCTGTTGTGGGGGACTTCATGAATTTTCTTAACCATACTGATTTGGTTTTTTCTTACACAACTGGAAATAGGAAAAACTGGAATGCAGTTTTTCTTTTAATGAAGGGTTGTTATGTTAGGTTATTTGGAAGTCGTAACTGTGGCTCCTTGTGAAATTGTTTTGCCCCCATGTTTTTCCTGTTTAGATTGACAGTCAGAGAATAGCATTGGTTGAGATCTACTCCCACGATTTGCTTTTGCTTGGTGGACACCTGCTTTATTTGCCCACAATACTGTCAAGCAGAGATGAAAGATGGTCGAACACTATTTCTTTTGTCCTGAAGGGGTTGCAGCTCACAAAAAAGTCCTTGTAACTCCTTACAGTAGTTATTTGATTTTGTAGAAAAGACTGTTTGAACAATATTAGATAGAACTCTTCAGCCAATTATGAAGTTAAAGAATGAAGAGCAATGAAACTGGACTTACATTTTAGCCTTAGGGCAATCATGTTATTTACGGGGGTGGGGTTTATACTTTAAAAAAGAACTGGAAAGACACTCATTTTTCCCAACCCAAACCCAATTCAAATTGAAATTCAGATTTTAAAAACATAAAATGCCAATCAATGTGCAAGCCATCCATCAACAAGGCCATGATACTACTTGTTCCATAATGGCAAAATTCATTCCATTAGGCAGACTATCTAATTTCATCCACTGTGAAATGTACATATTTCTATTTAAATCTTTATAACTATACTGACATTCACTTAGCCTATAAGAACGGTTAGAGGCATTTATACTTTTGCAAGCATGCTTGATATCTAATGGAGATGGACTTTTTAATGACTACAATCATGGACAAATTTGCATCGTCCTGTCTTTTGAAAAACTAAATAAAAATACAGCTCTGCCCCATTACCATTACTAGTTTGATTTAGCTGAAAGCTGGCAACTTGAACTTTGGTGTTTTGGATTCTTCTTGTGTCGGAAGCACCAAAATGCTTGCGTGGTGAAAGGCTTTGCCGATGACATCACCATTGCCACAAAGAAGAGGGGGTCAACCTATTCTCCAAAGCACTAGAAGGCAAGGCGAGAAACAACGGATGGAAACTAATCAAGGAAAAAAGCAACCTAGAACTAAGCACAACTTTCCTAACAGTGAGAACAATTAACCAGTAGAACGGCTTGCCTTCAGAAGCTGGTGGGGGATGGGTGCTCCATTATTGGAGGCTTTTAGTACAGACTGGACAGCCTTGTCTGGAATGATGTAGGTCTCCTGCTGAAGCAAGGAGTTGGACTAGAAGACCTCCAAAGTCCCTTTCAACTCTGTTATTCACCTTTTATGTCCCCATGAAGTTGTCCACCAAAGTAGTAGCCATTTATCTACTCACGATTGCCTGGTTTCAAACTGCTAAGCTGGCAGGAGCTGGAGCATGTGATGGGAGCTTACGACCCACAACACATCCCAAATGTGAGCCTGTCCATCATCAGCCCAGCATCCTAACCTCATTTCTTTGGTGTTTTAGATATGATATTCCTATTATCAGATGCTCATCTGCTCATCACATCACTTCAAAATTCAGAGTTTGGACTTCCGGTACCAGAAAGGACCCACTAATCTCAAAGAAGATCCACTTAACTACAGTTGTGGTGCCCCATGTCACAACTTCCCTCTCCCTAGCTGCTTAGCTATTGCAGGACTTAATCTACTGGATTAAGTATTTTCATACACATGTCCAGCTACCTTCTGGAAAGCTGCCAAACACATGTCATTTTACTGTGTGTTAGTTGTCCTCCAGAAGACTGTTAAACACAACTCAAGAATGGACCCCACACACAGGGGTGGGGGGGATAGAGGAGAGTACGATATCATATTTTACAGGATTATTTTACCAATAATTACCTAATGTCATGATAATGGTTTGACTGTCACTTCTAATTAATAGCATTTTAAGGGTTTTAAAAATGCCTGTAAAATGCCTTTTTAGGGTTTTTAATATATACCCTAAAAAGTATATGTTAATAACCGATGCTTTTTTGTAAAAGAAAAAGGTGCCAGAACTCACACATGTCATACAACCTGCCTTGCCTACCCTACAAGGTTCCATCCAAAAGAGGTGCCAGAACTCTGTTCTGAGCCTTCTATGACAAAAAAGCCCTGTTAATAACCCTAAAAAATGCTGCCCCAACACCTAAAACAAGATTAAACTTTCTGACTAAAGGTTTCTCAGATTTAACAGGGGTTAAAAAATTCATTTTGAGCAGATAATAAAATAAAATAGATTTTCTAAAAATGTGTCTTGTTATTAATGTTTTCTAACATAATTGCATGTTGTTCCTTGACTTGCCCAGTAAATATCTTGTTACAACTTTCAAAGTTTATAAAATCCATTGACTTGTGAAAAGGTTGAATAACTTGAAACCAGCCAGTGCTATTTAATCAAAGGAATTTTGGGATTTTTTTTTATATTTAAAGAGATAGCCCAAATACTCTCTTAGTATTACCAATGTACGTTTTGGGTCAGATGTTATGGTGGGCTAAAAGTGCCTGACAATGAAATCAAGGAGTTAAAAAAAGTAAAATAAAAACATTAAGAAATCTATTTTTAAAAATTATCCAGAGATTTGTTGGTACTTGCTCAGAAGTTGAGGTTCAATAATTTAATTTTTATGGTAGTTAACTGTTATTTGGCAATCAAAATCATTTTTGTTGAATCATACAAATAAATTGTTCCAGCTAAGTAGCTTCAGATAATTCTCAAAACAGATAATTTTCAAAACAGTCTCCTGGTTTCTAGGATAGCACCTTAACCACTACAAAATGCTGTCAGCTAAAATTGAGGATGCTGCCCTCTAGATAGTGAAAACCTTATCACCTAACCTCAACAGAGCTCTAGAATTGCTAAAACCTTCCTCTAGCGTTAGTGGGTAATGGGTTTCCCTGTTGCTAACATTATAGCCTCTGATCTATTAATTTCACAAATCTAATTATAGGTTCAGTAAATAGGGTGGTGTTTTCTCATAATGATGATCATGTCTTCAAACTTGGAGTGCTTAACACTGTCAGGCCAGCATTCTCCAAAGATAGACCACTGTTCAGGCTAAAGGATACTCCCTATCTTTTTTAACCCCTGTCCTTTTATGGATATAGTTCAGTCTCTAGTAGTATACAAGAAACAGTAATGGGAAATATGCTGTGGGGTGTCAGACATTTTGACCTCTTCATCACTTAAATAGTCTGCACCAGGGGAGACAGGCTGATATTCTATTATCAGTCCAGTAGCCAAGCAAGAGATATTCAGTACTCTCTCTCTCTCTCTCTCTCTCTCTCTCTCTCTCTCTCTCTCTCTCTCTCTCTCTCTCTCTCTCTCTCTCTCTCTCTCTCTCTCTCTCTCTCTCTCTCTCTCTGTGTGTGTGTGTATGTGTGTACTGAGCAAAGATTTCAGTGAAAACTTTTACAAAGCAACAAGGCAAGTTCAACAAAGTTTTTCAACTTCTAAAAGTCTTCTCCAGTCACTCTTGTAGCTCCCAACTGCTGGAATTCCCATAAAAGATTGTAGAGTGATGCCATGTGCCTTTGTGAGGTCACTCACAAGGTTGTAAGCAACCTCCTTGCTTAGCAAACGGAAATTCTGAGCCAAATTGTGAATATAAGTCAAGGACTAATTGTAAATTACAGTGACTATAATAAACTGAAACTAAAAAAGCTTTTCTGAACTCCATGTTCTTGAAATGGTTCTTTTTAAGCTTGCCTATTTTTTTATTAAATATTATTGCCATTAATGAAGAGCGACTACCTGAGCAGGTCAGGCAGATGTGTGTGTGAAAGCAGAGATTTGCTCCTGTGAGTGTATTGAATTCTCTGCCACTATTCCAGATGTGAGACAAGAAAGTCCTTTACTGCCAATGATAACAAGCTTGAGTGGTGCTGAGTTTTTGGTGAACTGATCTCATCTTTCAGAAGCTGCAGAGTTGCAATAATGTAATTGTTAAATAGTGGGTTCTTTGGTGCAGGAATGAAGACGTGAAGCTAAGTACAGGATAACTCATACTTTATTTCTTGCTGGAACTGTACTGAGGCAAAAGCTGCAACCAGCTGCAATATATAGTCTAGCCCCTAGGTTTGAATCAACCATTGCCATTTGGGGATAGCCAATTGCAGCACAGGAGACTGGTAGTCTGGGTTACTGGAGAGCCGTTAACTGCTCCAGCAACCCACGTGGTGTATCACAAGAGCCCAGTACATAACACCCCTCCCCTCTTAGATCAGACTATGACAACAACAATTAGTCTCAACAGCTGTCAAGACTCATTATTTAAACACACACAAAGTAAAGTGATAATAATAAAAATAATAAAAACAAAATAAATTACAATGAGATTAAACAACGCCTCAATGATCAGGCTTCCATTTGCAGTAATAGGCAGTTACACATAGCACTAGTTTCTGTAGTCTAGTGGCAACAGGTTTTACAACAATATATAGCTCTTTATTTTACAATGTAATCTGCAAGGTATGAAGGAGGCTTGTGTGCCCTAGAGGAACATCTCGGAGTTCCCATCACTTTGTGGTCTACCAGCTTACCCAGTGGGCTGGGTAGACTTGTGTCCCTTTGTGCTCCTGAGTCATGGGGATTTGATGCACTCCAGCTGGCCTCACCAGGTTGGCCCACCCCAGAGTCAGTCTATTCGGCAGAGTAGGCACAGCAGTTGCTGAAGTTCAGTTGGCTCGCTTTGTCAGGGGTTCCATGTTGCACTCCCGAGCTCCCGGGTTCTCCCTCTGATTCCATCTCAGTTAAGAAGGAAAAGTCCTGGTAGTCCATGTGAGGGCTGGCTTGGCCGCAAGTTTGAGGACCTTGGGAGGGACTTATGATGCAGTCCTCACTTAGTGGCTGTTCTGGAAACCTTTTCCTAAGCTGATCAATGTATCTTCTGACAACTCTCCCTCCCTCCAACACCACTTCATAAGATAGGGGTCCGGATGCCTTGGTGATTTGACCAGGAACCCACAGATTCCCCTGACCATAGTTCCTGGCCCAAACCCAATCGTCCATGTGCAGCCCCCTCGGGGGTTTTGGTCAAGAGGCTTCTGCTGCCACTCTGTCTGTATGCAACCTGTCCAGTTTAGTAATCAAACACCTCACCCAACGTAGTTCTGCAGGACTTTTACCTGTAGCAGTACAGGGCGTAGAATGCTGGCAGAGTAAAAAATCTACCAATCTGTGATGCCAATCACCTGTGACAATGCGCTTGAGTGCCTCCTTCATTGTCCTCACCATGTGTTCAGCTTGACCATTAGAAGATGGATGAAAAGGCGCAGACATTGCATGTCTGATGAGATTAGCTCTGAGGAAAGCCTAAAATTCAGCAGCAGTGAATTGGGCCCCATTGTCTGAAACTAAGACATCAGGCAGCCCATGTGTGGCAAAGAGTTTTCTCAGCACATGGATGGTCCTAGCAGTAGTCATGTTAGGAACTGGAATTACTTCCAGCCATTTGGAGTGGCTATCCACTACTATAAGGAAGAGGAAAGGCCCAGCGTAGTCTATGTGAACCCTAGGGAGTGTGCCTTTCCTCCCACCTGTGAACTGGAGCCTGTGGCATTTCAGGCCTAGATTGCTGGCATGTATAACATCCATGGACTTGAGCCTCAATGGCCTTATCAAGGCCAGGACACAGAGGTAGCTTCTAGCTAAAACTTTCATTCTGACAATGCCTGGATGGCCTTCATGTAATGATTGTAAAACACTGTCTCTTAGGGAAGTGGGAATTATGACTCTGTTTCCCCATAAAATGCACCCTTTATGGGCAGATAACTCATGCCTCCTGACAAAATAGCTCTGAAATTCTGAGCCTGGACTTTTATCCAACCAGCCTGTGTATACCCATTACAACACTCTACTAAGTATTTTATCTGTGGCAGTTTCAGCAGCAATGTCCCCTGCATGAAGGGGAAAGTCAGGTATGTCCTGTATGGACAATATTTTAGCAGCAGGAGCTGGATCTGGATCCATTAGTGGCAGAGGTAGTCTGCTGAGGCTATCAGCATGGCCCATTTCCTTGCCCGGTTTGTGAACTAATTTAAAATTGTATGCAGATAGGAAAATATCAACATTCTTGGAAATAGTATGGGGGGGGTTGTTTGTCTGTTGTGAACAGTCCCAAAAGAGGTTTGTGGTCAGTGTAGACTGTGAAATCCCTGCCATATAAATAGTCATGGAATTTTTTTATTCCAGCAACGATGGCCAGGGCCTCTTTGTCAATCTGAGCATAGTTGCGCTCAGCAGAGGACAAAGTCCTTGAGTAAAATGCTATAGGGACCTGTTTCCCATTTTTCTCTATGTGGCTTAAAACTGCCCCCATCCCATAGGGAGATGCATCACATGCAAGACATACAGGTTTAGACTCTTTGTAGTGAGTTACGGTGGACTTTTCTGACAGTAATGCTTTTAAGTCCTGAAAACTTTTTTCGTGTAAGTTAGTCCATTTCCATGGAGCTTACTTGTCTAGAAGCCTGTGGAGGGGCTCTGCTATTGCTGCCTTATGAGGTAAAAATGTGTGGTAGAAATTTAGGAGACCCAAGATTGCTTGTAGCTCTTCTTTTGATTTGGGTCTAGGAGCCATTTTAATGGCCTTCACTTTAGAATCAGTGGGGTGAATGCCGTTAGCATCAATGTGGAAACCCAGGAATTCTGTTGAAGAAACCCCAATACTACACTTGTTCTTCTGCAAAACAGCCTCTGCAAAACAGCCCCGAGTCTTCTGGCCAACACTTCTGGGGATTCCTCTGCAATACGAACATCATCAAAATAAGGGCAGATGCCCTGAATACCCTTGAGAGTAAGCTCCATGATCCCCTGTAAAATACCCGGTGCAACACTGACTCCAAACTGTGTTTAACCTTGAATGCCCCTCTGTCTGTCATGATCGTTTGAGCTGCAGCTGTGGTCTCATCAACTGGCAATTGCTGATAGGCCTGTGCTAAATCAAGTTTAGCAAAAATAGTACCTCCTTGCAAGGAGGCTAAAATATGGTTGACCACTGGGACCGGGTAAGCGTGTTGCTTGAGGGCCTTATTTAGTGTGCATTTATAGTCAGCACAAATGTGAATTTCCCCATTGGCTTTAAGTGGGGTGACTATAGGAGTTTCCCACTCCCCCCCCATCAACAGGCTGTAATATGCCCTGTTCCACAAGCTTATCGATTTTGGAATCAATTTTATGTTTTAAGGCAAAGGGGACCCTGCAAGGCTAACCCTGATTGGGACTATGCTGGGATCTAACTTAAATGAAATAGGTGGGCCTGTGTATGTACCTAGGGTTGAGTCAAAAACATCTGCATAGTCCTCACACACTGACAGTTTGTGTACGGTTTATGCCAGTAATCTGAATACCTAAGGCATCAAAGCAATCGAGTCCAATGAGACTCGTTCTCTGGCCCCCAACTACTATTACATCCAGGTGCCCCAAAAACTGTTTAAACTTTACCAACAAGGTGGCTTCTCCCTTAACTTTAATGTGAGCATTTTGAAAATCCGTTAAAATTATATCTGAGGGTCTTAGTTTGGCCCAATTGTTACTGCGCCTACAAACAAAGTTAAAAGTGTCTTGAGAAATGATTGAGACTGCAGAGCCGGAGTCTAATTCCATCTTACATGGAACTTCTTGTAGCTCTACCAAAAGCTTAAGTTTGGGTTTGAGGGGGCGTCGAGCCCTGGTGCGGCATACGTGTCTACAGCTTCTGAAGAATCCCACACTAACTGGACCCTGGGCCCCAGTACCTCTCCTAGTCAGTTCTTCTGACTGGTGTTTGGGTTGCCAGTCTCTCTGACAGGCTCTGCAAACCACCACAATGTGGCCTGTCCTTCTGCAAGCTCTACACGTGGCCAAACGAAATCTGCAATTGGTGCAAAGATGGCTGCCGCCGCACCCCTTACATCTCGGTAACAGAACTGCCTTGTAACTGTCCTCTTGCTGCTGGCTGTTGTGGTGTTGTGCATTGGGTTGCTTTTGAAGTCAGTTGATTTCAGATTCTTCTTCCTCTGACGATTTTCCGGTGCATTTGGCGACCTCAAGATGGACCAATTCTTCAACCTTTGAAGATTTGGAGGGCTGAACTATCTGCACTGTGCCCCCGATGGCTTTGTCAGCCATCACCTCATCCTGTGCTTCAGAAAACGTTGAATTTGGTCTAGCAAATAGTCTCTGCTGAAGCGTTCTGTCCCAAAGGCCACAGACGAGCCGGTCCCTTAGTCGTTCTTCTAAATTTGAGAACTTGCATAGGCGTGCGGCCTGTCTTAGGCCCGCAATGAACTCCAAAGCTGTCTCCCCGGGTAGCTGCACTCTCTAGTCGAACTTGAACCACCAAGCCATCTCAGACATCTTGGGCTGGAAGTGCCCTGTTAGCTTCTTTTTTAGATCTGCGTAGGAGACCGCTTCGATTGGTGTCGGCGCAAAAAGATTCTCAGCCAAATCAAAGGTTGCTGGGCCACACACGTAAAGTAGCATAGCGGCCTTCAGTCCTTTTTCCGCGATCTGATTGGCTCTGAGGTAGTTTTCTACTTGCGAGAGATAAGATGGCCATTCCTCTGGGTGTTTTACGTTGAATTCTCTTAATTTGCCAACCTTCGGCATTCTTCTTTCTGGTTCCTGCAATCTTTGGATCCTGCTTCTAGGCTCAGGGAATGCGTCCACTGAGCACGAGGCCACTTAGTGTAGCTTGGTAGCCGGCCTTGAGACGGGGGGGGGGGAAATGCCTCTTCCCTCCGGCACGTGCTGCCTTTCCCTGGTGGACTTCAGCTCTTAGTCAGCGTAGCAGGATCCCACCTTCATCGCCACTGTTAAATAGCGAGTTCTTTGGTGCAGGAATGAAGACCGAAGCTGATTACAGGATAACTCACACTTTATTTCTTGCTGGAACTGTACTGAGGGAAAAGCTGCAACCAGCCGCAATATATAGTCTAGCCCCTAGGTGGCAGCCAATAGGTTTGAATCAACCATTGCTGCCTGAGGATAGCCAGTTGCAGCACAGGAGACTGGTAGTCTGGGTTGCTGGAGAGCCGTTAGCTGCTCCAGCAACCCACATGGTGTATCACAAGAGCCCAGTACATAACAGTAATCATTCAATATAGTGATTCAGTTGAGAGAGAAATATTGATATCTCAAAAATGTAGTGAATTCCCTTTCTGGCAAACAGAAGCTTTTGACAAAACGTATCCATCAGCTGGCAACATCTGATTTGGTTATTACTCTGACAATGAACAATTCAGAATATAGGGCAATACTGCCAGCTAAGGAGTGGGCAGTTTAAAGTGTTTTTGTCCCCCAGAATCTTGTTTGAGCCCCCAAAGTCATCTATCACATTTTTTTAAAATTAGTGGCAATCAATAACCACAAACTGTTACCTATAAAATAAGTCTTAAAATAGGCTTAACATGGTTTTAGAAATACTCCTAACACCCTTAAACAAAAACCACATTTATATCACATTTACCCTTCTCTTCATATCTTGCCTCTTCCAAAAATGTCAAATGTAGCCCCTGTGATTTTGTCTATATTTAATTAAAAGGACAGTTATTTCTTTTAAGTGTAGCCACTTCCGTACAGTCAGGTAAACCATATTTCAAACCTACTGAAATACTGCAGGGCTGAGAATACTAATCCTCTCATTTTAAAAACAGAGGAGGGCTTCTACACAACTTTAAAAGGGACAGGTGCCCTATCCCATATCAAATTTGACATTCTGGAATGTAAACATATGAAGAAAGCAAGGGTGCACTAAGTGCTTTAGACTTCTTGGCAATCTCTTGATTGTTTGGCTTTTGTCTGATGTCAAATATCAAATGCCATGAGATGTCAACCATCAAAAACTGTCAGACACTATTAGATATTGGTTCATTGTTGTGAAATACCAAATACAATTGCAAGTCAGTTATAAAGAACTTTGCATGACATCCTTTCTGATATGGTGTGATGGCAAAGGTTATAAGATAGTCTTTCAAGAAATATGAAGCAGGGGATAGAAAATGTAATAATTATGCAGGTAAAAATTTTAATTTAAAGATATGCTGCCAAGATATCATCAATCAAGTGTTGTAAAGTGCTAGATTTTATTTCATCTCAACTTAAAACAGCTCTTATAGGTTTCAAAACATATCAAACAGAGTCAAATTCTAATGAAATCATCTGTCGAACGCTGTCAAATATTTAGAGAATATTTAAGATCAAAATTTCTGTAGAGTTCTGAATTTAATTTGTAAACAAAATTGGTTTTGCCATGCAATGTACGGACTTTGTACAGTAGAGTCAAAGTTTCTAGGGCTGTCTAAACACATTTAAAAATCCAGTTTTGTTTGCATCTTTGCTAAGGTTTCCACCCTAAATACTAGTACTGAACCAGTGGTGGAAAATGACTGGAGTTAAATATCTTATAGGTACACTGAAATCTCAGGTTTCAGTATGCATTGTTTTATTATTATTTTTTCACATGTGAAGAGAAGAGACCCTCTGTCTTTATGAGATGATCATATCATATCATATCAAACATCCTTTGAATGCTTCTGAAGACAGACTTCTGTTTCCTATTGTCATTTAGTGACAAGATCAGACACAGATGATTTAGACACAGAGGAGACAATAAGAGGTGTAGGTGTGATTTGGTCTGCCTTGGCTTCCTCTGAGCTTCATTAGGCTCTTAGCCAGCAAGGGTACAAAAAAAAAGCAGAACCCTCAAAATGGACTCCAGCAGTTGTTTCTGCCATCTGTGGGGGGCTAAGTGTGAATGGTCAGCCAAATTCATTTAGTTCCCTTTACATGTCTGTCAGTTTCACTCAAGGACAATTCCTTCTCCTTGATTGCAAGGGGGGAAAGGCCATTGTCGTTGGCCTGTTCGCTTCATCACATCAAAACCCACTTAATGGGGTTGACAGTAACTGCTTGCTAATTAGACAAGGTTTTGTTGTGTCATTGGTTTCCTTGAAACAATTTGGTGATTGTTTTATGAGAATATTGGGCAGTCCAGATTCTGCACTTTCATTCCAATTAACCCCCTTTGGCTGTCAAGGCCTGGAGCTGCTCTAGTGGAATGAAGAGAACATAATAATCAGTTCAAAAGCCTCTTCCTTCCTATGCCACCATTACTATGCCTGGAGAGCAAGGCTGCCTGGCCCTTGGCATTATGTTCAATCCACTCAAGAGACCCATGCTTAGGATTTTAGGGTTGTCTAATTTGGTAACTTTAAGACTTGTGTATTTCCACAAACAGCCAAGGAATTCCAGGAGTTGAAGCCCACAAGTCTTAAAGTTATGGGCTTCACAACTGCTCAAGATTAAGGGATCTGCTCATGCTTCCCTTTTGTTTCCAGAAATTTATAGCCATGACTTTTATTCATGAAGAAATTGCACAGAAGCTAGCTTTTTTTACTTCAAGGACTACCGTGTATGTATGTATACATATACACATACTGATATGCACGCGCATACACACACACATATTTACACATACACCCATATATACAGCAGCCCTTGAATTACAACCCTTCATTTGGTGACCCTTCAAAGTTACAATAACACTGAAATACATGACTTAGAACCAATCCTCACACTTATGACCTTCCAGCATACCCATGGTTACATGATAAAAAATTCAGTGCTTGGCAACCAGCATATATTATCATGGTTGTAGCATCCCAGGGTTATTGCCATTTGAAACTTTCCTAAATGGCTTCTGAAAAGGAAGCTGGATTCATTTAATAACAATGTGATTTACTTAACAACTGCAGTAATTCACTAACGGCCATGGTCAAAATAGGTACGACTCACTAACAACCATTTTGCTTAGCAATGTAATTCAGTGTTGAATGTTGAAAATCAAGGACTACCCTGTATGTCTGTTAATCCATGTATATCCAGAGATGTCTAGTTTCAGATGTTGGGTTAGTGTTAGCCAAAGATCTAGTTTTTGCACTCTCAGCATGATTTTTTGCCCCCCAGATTTTATTTACAAATTACAGTGAAATTATTTCGCATTCTTTTTCAAGGTAGCCAACTATGGCATTAAACAGACATAGGCACACATATATGCATACAAATATCCAAATACTAAATCTACATTTACTCATCCAAATTCATAGAATCCTTTTTTAAAGTATTCTTTAAAAAAAGATTTCTGGGGAAACCTTTCTACATATGTGACTTTTTAAAATAGAGTAAACATATTTGGACTGCCCTATTAGTAGTAGTTGAATGGTTTTGGTTTCTAGCTCTTGGACCATTGCCTGGATATCATCTCCTGGTGAAATATCATCAGTATCAGGAGCACAACCGGTCTGATTAATATAGATTAGAAAGATGACGACCAAGTAAAAAAATATGAGTTTTTTTAGCAAACCATTAACTTCTAATTCAGTAAAGATTTAGTCACAGCCACTAACTTCAGATTTTAATACATGTTTGGAATATATGTTAAATTAATGCATGTCATGGAATGAGTTCTGTACTCAGCTATTCCTAACCCAGACTTCCACACATTTATCTGTTTTAAGTGATGGTCCAAGGCAGATTGATCCATGAAGTGAAAGGCAAGTAGCACCTTCTCCTTAGAATTACCAAATGGACAAGCAACACTCTATTAGCTTGAGAACAATGCAGGAAAGATCCTTTTTATTTGCAGATCAGCAAGCTTCTGATAACTGAGACATCATTGATAATACTTACTTGACACAAAGAATAGTGGAAGTTTGGAACCAATTTCATGTGGAGGTAGTGGGTCAATTATTAGTAAATGATTTTAAATAGGCTTGGAATAACATACATATCCATCATTCAACAAAAATAAAAAATAATAAAATATAAAAATAATAATTAGAAAATAATAAATAAATAAGAAAAAAAAACAAATAAACTCAAAGGGCAGACACAATGGACCACTAGTCCTTTTTCTACCTCAGTTTTTTGTTTCTTTTTCCAGAAGGATTTAGGGATTAATGCTACACCTTAACTTGTACCTAGATTTTTCAGTGAAGATTTCATATGAACTCTGTATCAAGATGGTACTTAGTGGGCCAACCACATTTTATATCAATTACCTCTTCCAGGAACTTTTAAGGTAGTTCCACTTAAAGTACATTGCAACAGTCAATAGAAAATGAACATAAGTTACAGATTGATGTTACCAAATATAACCAGCTTGCCCGTAGTCTCAAATGAAGATATGAAACAAAGCAAAATTGGGAGATGGGGGGAGAGCTAAATGAATAAAGGGCAGCATAGGGATTATATTTCCTGATGATGACTGATCAATTGTTCGATTGAGTGCCTTCAAGTTGGTTTTGACTTCTTGCATTTGCTTGGAGAAGTACATGTAGTTTTCTTGACAAGGTTTCAAAAATGGTTTTCCACTGCCTGCTTCTTAGAGTTGAGGAAAAAATGATTGGCTTTGTGTCTAAGGTGAGAGTAGAAATGATGGTCTCCTAGTTTCTCACTGGGTGCTTTAACTACTACACCAGACTGGCTGTCCTGGAGGTGATAGTGGGTCACATTTTACAGGGTTTTGCTATAATTGCTTGAACAGATAACAGTAGAAAAATATGTCATTAGTGCTTCCCATTTCAATACTTCCAAGTTTTTTGCAATGTGGAGACAATGCAAATATTTGGCAGTTGTGTAGACAGATTACCTGCCTATCCCCAAGGAGCAAATATAATTTTGCCTCGATCTAAGAATCAGAAATAATGGCAAAAAAACCACAAATCAACTCAAGTTTCTGACTTCATCCCTTCAATAGAAAACCCAAACCATTTTAAGAAGGAACAGGATAACTGCCAGTGATAGCAATTTGTGAGGCTCAGCTTGTAAACATACTCAGGAACTATCAGCTTAAATATACTGTTTTTCTTCTTCTCCAGAGAGGGATAACAGGGTGCACTAAGCAACTTTAGTTATGGCACAATATCCTCTCTGTTGTATCTTTAGTAATGTCATTGTAGGCATTGCTGAAGGAAAACAGGTATTTTGCTTAAGCAACAAGAAGTCCTTAAATAAATACATTATCCTGGAGTGGTCAGAAAAATCTCTGGGGAATCCCACAACCTGCCTATTATTCCTCCCACATAGTTAAGAGGTTTAGTGGGCTAACTCAGACCATTTCCTCACTAAGGAGTTTAGCTCTTATAGTGTCATTCAACCATGCTGATCCACTATATTGGTAATGAAGACAGGATTTATAGTGACTCAACAGTGGTTAGGTGGTGCTAAAAATTGCTAGCAAGAAATAACTACCATATTTATGTCCAATTGGCTGATCTGACTTCAAGATTTCTACCCAGTCTAGTCTACCTATCTAGCCAGAAGAGAGTAGATTCAAACATTGGACATCAAAGGTGTCAGTTCTGTGGTTTCTAAAGGCAGAGACAAAGCTTCAGGGAAACTTTCCTAAGGTATTACCAGGTTGTAATTGCTAATGAGACAAATGAGAAATTAATAAACTGATAGCTGCAAAGTAAGCAGATTCACAACCTTTAATTTTCATTAAATGCAATGCAAATGAAATTAAATCCAATTTTGCTTTCATCATGGTACTACCCTGCTTTTTAAAGTGTTGTCCTGAGCCTTGGTATAACCTTTAACTTCAAAAAACCTGACTACTCTACAATTCATAAGGAGCTATTGAGTTTAAAATATCCAACTGCAGAAGATGTCACATGCAGCCCTGTCTAGAGGGGTGGGCTAAAAAAAAACTCAAGATAACCAGGTGATCGAAGCCCTGCCTCCTTTTTATTCTGCCACTCACCTATACACATGGAAGTTGTTGATACATATCCAGTCTGTGACATCAGGTAGAACATGGCTATTGAGTAAACCAATGTTTTTCAACCTCAGAAACTTTAAGATGTCTGGACTTCAACTTCATCTTCAAGCTGGTGGCTAGGGTATTCCTGGAGTTGAAGCCACACATCATAAAGCTCTTGAAGTTGACAAAGACCAGGGTAAATCATTTACCCTCTCCTTATTCATCTTTCTCTATTGCAATAAATATTAGCTATTCTGTCCCCAAAAATAAATTTTCTATTTTTATTTGAACTTTGATTCAGTTGTTCAGACTCTTCACTTTTCTTCTGGCATCCAGTCACTCTTTTGTTCTTGCCTACTCCACCTCCTGCCTGGTTTCATTCATTTCCCAATCTGTAGGACACAATGCCTATCAACTCCTTCTATGATTGAATTTTTGAGCAATCCTGTCAGTCACACACATGACATCCTTAGATAAATGTTGGGGTCCTAAAGCTCACTATTAATCTCAGCCAGGAATCCTTCCATCTGGAAGCTATCATTTAATTCAGAGTTGTGTCATATCTAAACTCTAAAAATCTGGAGAGGTACCTGGTGACAGCAAAAACTCTGATGTCTTTATTGTCATTTAATGACTCCTCATCTTTTTTTCAGGTCAGATGTAATAGCAGTATGCTTTCTACTGGTTGTTATTCTCCCTAATCAGAAGCTTTCTTTAGTGCCCAACAGGATTTCTGCCTCTCCTGGCTTTGTCAAACAATCCTCTTCTTTAAAACAAATGAAAAAAGAATCTGCAGGCTGCAAAATTCTTCTTTAAAATGGGCTCCAGGGACTGGTCCTGCCCATTATGACAGCCCTTCTTCCATTACAACTGATTTTTTTAAAAAATCCACTAGATGTTCTCAAAATTCTCACTGTGCCCCATATGGCACCAAGGCATTGTAGGAAATGTAAATGTTAGTTACATTCCTAGTGTTGATTGAAATGTTGCAAAGCAAACACACAAAGGAGGCAGATACATTTTGGGAGTCAAAATGGGCAAGATGGCAGTCACAATCTTGGGATAGAAGCCCTGTTGATTTTATGTGCATTATGTGTATAATGAATGAAAGAGCAGATGGGGCTTCTCTTGTTTAGCCAGGGCTGTCATCATGACTTTGTTGAAGCCCCCACAGATGCCCCTTCAAGGAGAGGAATTTGCCGATGGCCCCTTCAAATTTGACACTCATTAATTTTAGCCCTTGAACCATAAGGGAGTTCATTTAAGATTCAATGGTTCTCTAGCAAATTTGTTTGTGGCATCCATTCATGTGAATTCAATGTGAACAAAACGTACAAATGTTTTTTTAATACCACGATCAGCCCATAATTACTAATGCTTCACAAAGTATTAATTAGTAATATGGTACATTTTCTCCTTTGTACAAGGCCATCAGTAGACTTTAGGAAGAAGTGTGATGAAGAAGGCATCTGGAGGCAATTCAGGTACCTTGGATAACAAATCCCATAATTCTCTTGCCACTGCTGATATGGGTTGAAACTGATGGCAATTGTAATACAGGTAGTCCTTGACTTTCAATCATTTGTTTAGTGACCATTCAAAGTTACAATGGCATTGAAAAATGTGGTTTATAACCTGTTCCTTCACTTACAACTGGAGCAGTACTCCCAGTCACGTGGTCAAATTTTGGATTTGGCAACTGGCATGTATTTATGACAGTTGCAACGTCCCAGGGTCATGTGATCAGCCTTTGTGACCTTCCCAGCTGGTTTCCAACAAGCAAAGACAATGAGGGCAACCAGTTTCACTGAAGAATCGCTTGATTCATTTAACAACTTTGGCAGCGATTTGCCAAACTACTCTGACAAGAAAAGATAATTAAAATCAGGCGTGACCCACTTAACAATCACTTTCTCAATTGTGACATGATTTTACTTGAGAACTACCTGTACTCACAGAGACATTGGGTTGAAGAAAAAAATCCCTCAGTTCCTTTCTATGGTATCCATCTTTTTTCAACAGTGAATATTAAGAGGCCCATTACAGCTCGATTGTCACTATTAATGATAAGATTTATCTCTGAACCAGTAGTTGCAATGATGGTGGAATTATGGAATCCTTGTCAAGAATTGCATTCTCTGCACAACACAGATGGGATTATGCTCCTCTTGCTACCTGTGGGCAGTGGAAAAATACCACCACCCCAATAATTACCCAAAATGCTAGGTAGGCAAAACTCGAGTTAAATATTTGCAGAAGGCAGACAGAAAGGTGCCTTTGGTAAATTCACAATTGCTTTTATTTCTGGCACTCTCGGGATGTAACTATAATAATAACCCTAGGACAGCATAATTCTCAGGACAGAAAAAGATACTTATTTCTGGTTATGGCTGAGACTAAATCTCAGACAGGAATATTTAAAAGAGACCCACAAAATGCAGCTAGTTGTAGTCAATAGAGTGACACAAGCACATGTTCCCAAGGCAGGCTTCTACTGGACGGCCACTGATGGGGAGAGCTCCATTGAGGATCACAGGTGGCAAAGAGATCATACAATGCAGTGGCTAGACTCAGTGGAAGAATGATCCCATCCTCTCCAGCAGTTATTCCTGAGACCCAACCAAAAGACCCAGTTTCTCCAAGTGCTTCCATTTTCTTCTGCCCAGCACCCAAGGAAGGAGGATGCTTATGTTTTCAAACAAGGACTGTTTGTTTCAGTCAGGAGATCTAGCCACCATATTCCAATGTTTGACTAAGATCATTAGGGAAAGTCATAGAATAGGGTAGGGTAGGGTAGGGTAGGGCAGGGTAGGGTAGGGTAGGGTAAGGTAGGATAGGATAGGTCAGGACAGGACAGGACAGGACAGAATAGAATAGAGCTGGAAGGGACCTTGGAGGTCTTCTAGTCCAGCCCACTGCTCAAGCAGTAGAATCTATACCATCTCAGATAGGTGGTTATCTAGTCTCTTCTTAAAAATCTTCAGTGATGAACCGCCCATGATTTCTGGAGGCAAGCTGTTCCGCTGGTTAATTGTCCTCGCTGTCAGGAAGTTTCTCCTTAATACTACTTTGCTTCTCTCTTTGATCAGTTTCCAGCCATTGTTTCTCGTCCTTCCCTCTGATGCTTTGGTGAACAACATGACCTCATCTTCCTTGGGGCAGCCTCTCAAATACTGGAATACTGCTATCATGTCTCCTCTATTTCTTCTTTTCTTTAGACTAGCCAAACCCAAGTCCTGCAGCCATTCTTCGTATGTTGTGGTCTCCAAGCCTTTGATCATCTTAGTTGCTCTCCTCTGATCTTTTTCCAAACTCTCAACATCTTTTTTGTGATATGGTGACCAAAATTTGCTGCAGTATTCCAGGTGTGGTCCTTAACTGGAAAAAGGGGTTGAAATTTACATTATGTTAAAATCTTAAAGTTATTTTTTATAAAACGATGTGTAGATAGTATTTATCACCAGAAAACTGTAAAAAATGTATAAAGGGACTTCAAATATATGTTGGAAGTGTAAACATCAAGAAAGGACTTTCTCCTGCTTTGGTGCAGTTGTAAAAAAGCTCAAAGGTTCTAGGCTTAAATACATATATTACTTCAGAAAATTTTGAAGGCCAATATACAATCGATACCAGAGATTTTTTCTGCTAGAGATAATGGATAAAAATTTGGAAAAAAAATTGCATGTTATTCTGTTCGCTCTATATGATAATGGCAACAAAACTTTGACCAATGAAAAGACTGGTAAACACCTACAGGTACAATGAAAGAACAGTTAGTAAAGCTGATGGAGTTGATTGAGACGGCAAAACTGACGGCTTTGATTAGAGAAAAGCTATTGATTAACATTAATTCTGACTGGAAGTCCCTTTTGGACTTTTTGAACAAACATTTTTTGCACATTTCTTTTGTTATGACATATGAGTTTGGGGAATAGTACCATGTTTCCCTGAAAATAAGACCGGGTCTTATATTACTTTTTGCTCCAAAAGACACATTAGAATTTATTTTCCAGTTAGGTCTTATTTGGGGGAAAATATGGTATTAAGGGACGCGGTGGCTCAGTGGGTTAGGACACTGAGCTTGCGATCAGAAGGTCAGCAGTTTGGCGGGTCGAATCCCGAGTGCCACATAACAGAGTGAGCGCCTGTTACTCGTCCCAGCTTCTGCCAACCTAGCAGTTCGAAAGCACGTAAAAATGCAAGTAGAAAAATAGGGACCACTACGGTGGGAAGGTAACAGCGTTCCGTGCGCCTTTGGTGTCTAGTCATGCCAGCCACATGACCACGGAGACATCCTCGGACAAGCGCTGGCTCTTCGGCTTTGAAACGGAGATGAGCACCAGCCCCTAGAGTCGGAAATGACTAGCACGCATGTGCGGGGGAACCTTTACCTTTACCTTTACCTATGGTATTAAATGTGTCTGTCTCACTGATGATCTTAACTGAAGTTTATTTGGGGGGTGGGGCTTATATTACAAGTGTCCTGAAAAATCATGCTAGGGCTTATTTTTCCATTGGATCTTATTTTAAGGGAAACATGATAATATTCATAGATTATTTTGAAAAATTGATACCATATTGTAACAATAGAGCAAAAGTTGAATGCAAGTTTTATTTATATCTCCTATAAAAGAAGTCATTCTTCTTTTATTTGTATTTCTGTTTCTATATTTTTTATTTTGCTGCACTTCTATCCACTATTTCTCTCTTTACTCTTCCTTCATTTCTATTCTCTTTGTTGATTATTTTGCTTTTGTTAATTTTTATTTTCCTACAGGCAATTCTCCCTTAATGACTGGTTCTCTAGAGCTACTTAGTGACCCATTTTCAAAGTTCCGATGGCCACACCCCTATGGACCCATTATCATATTTTGGGAACTTGGCAACAATCTCTAATTTATGGCTATTTGCAATATTCCATAGTCATATGATTATGATTTTCAGTGTTTTTTGCTGGTTTGCAGCGTTTACTTCCAAACTATGGATGGGTTAATTTATTCTCTGTTTTGGGAATGGACCACCAGAAAGATTTTGCTGATTTACCTAGATTAAATGATCCTTTCTATCTCAGCCACATTATTGGCAGAAATCCAGCAATCAGAAATATCCAAAAGACATGATCAACAAAGTCAAGGTTTTACAACAGTGAAATTAAAATTGTATCTAACTTTTATGTTCATTGCATATGCTGTGTACGTAGGAACCAGGCAAAGATCTGATTGTGCCTTTTTGGTTGCCATCCTTTTTGACCCTATTCTGCAGATGCTTCTATCAGTGATGGACAATCTTTTATCTAAAGTTGATGTTTTCTATGTCTCCGTAGAGAACTTAGCATTTTGAATCAATATTAGGGCTAATATAAAAAGTAATGTGTAAAATAGCTGATCAATTATACAAATTTCTATGAATGCATGTTGAGTAACATTAATACTCCGTGGCTTCCAGCTCTCAAATTCAGTTTCAGCTAGCTAACCCAAATCAAATTGTCTAATAAGCCTGTTTGATTGTAACCAGGCTAACAGAGGCATAAACTGCTTTAAATGCTATTTCATTCCATTGGGACCCTTGGCTTAGTTTCATTCGTTTCCTTTTATCCTCACTCAAAATGATCCCTTGGCATCAAAAAGAATTAATTCCACTCTCTTATCAGCCTGTGTTGGAATGGATTTCTGGTGAGGTTTTTTCCCCCCTCCTAGTTTATATATCTGCATTTGAAAACAAAACCATCTGCATCTTCTCAAAAGAGATAAAAGTGTTCTATGTTAGAAAAATAAATGCCAACACATCTTTTTTTTTAAGCACATGGATAACATGTTTTCAATGGCTGAACGGTGCCTCACTAGACTTTGGGTGCGCCCGTCATTCTCTATTTAACTGATTCCTATTTTCATCACATAAATGAAAACTACTTAAGATTGGGCAGTGGGTAAGGTTGGGGGCAACTGAAATTATGTGAAAAGGTCATCGGCATTTAGCCAAAAATATTAGTCACTCTTGCCCTACCTAAGGAAGCCTTCAATATACAATCAGTTTTGCATCAGAAGACACATTAGGCTGCATACAAGTGTAGTAACAATTCATCATTTTTCACGAATTTAGGTAGTAAGCAAAAAAGATAATAATTAAAAATAACACTTGGGTGTGATGATGTTGCTTTGGTCATCAAAAACAGACAAGATATAGTCTTTCAAAAAAGGTTATTTCGCTCGTGTTCAGGAATGTATGCAAATACTCTTTTGGAAAAAAGGACCTGTGACAGAGCGGTAATAGCTCTTCCTCTTTTTTAGCAGAGCTTTGATTATAATATCATGGCTACTGCCCTCATTTTTTAAAAATCATACTTGTTAAGGATTGTTGTGCAGAGGTCTCCTTGTGCTACTAAAGAGTTGCACAGACAAGGAAGGGTACTGAGAGCAGTAAGAGTAACACAGTAACCACAAGATACACTGAGTTGTGAAAATAAAAAGTAGTTTACTTTAAGGTGGTGTAAAATCAAAAATGCACAGTCAAAAATAAACAGTCCAGGTCATACACAATAGTAACAGTCCAAGTAGCAATCCAAATACAAAGTCCTCTTACCGGTCCAGAGGTCAATACACAGTTGTACAGGTTTATCACAGTAGTAAACCAATAGTAGAGAGCAGTGAATTCAGAGAGAGAAAGAAGCTACGTTACTAGCTCCCTCTTATGGCCATGAGAACACTTACACACCCATTGGCCAATTAACATCTTAAAGACATAACATCATGGTTAATATATTTTCAACCCAACATTGTAGGCTAAAGCCATATGCCTAACAATACCTGTAAACCCTAACCTGTAAACATGTCAGCTACTAGTTTGTCCCTAGTTCAGAACAATTCTTTTGGCTGAAGTTACAATAGCACTGAAAAAGTGACTTATGACCAATCCTTGCATTTACGACTGTTGTAGCATCTGCAAGGTCACATGATCAAAATTCAGGCACTTGGCAACTGGCATGTATTTACAATGGTTGCAGTGCAGTGGGGGGGCGGTGTGCCTCAACTGCCATTTACGACTTTCCCAGCTGAGTTTCAGTGAGCAAAGTCAATGGGGGAATTTGGATTTGCTTAATGACCATATGATCCACTTAACAACTGCTGTGATTCGCTTAGCAACCATGGCAAAAAGTTTGTATAATTATGTAGAACTCACTTAACAACAGCCTTATTTAGCAATGAAAATTCTGGTCCATTGTGGTCATAAGTAAAGTACTACCTGTATATATCTGGCAGCTTTAGATGTTTTCTAAACATTCTTAAATGACAGAACTCACATTACCCAATCATAAGGCAAGTGTTGAGACTTCACGATATGCTGAAGTGGGAAAGGGAGGTTATTTATTAATTTAATATTTATTAGGTGTTTTGTTAATTCATGCTTCATGTTAGCATATCTCAGAAGCATATATATGAAAGAATGTTACAATATAATACAATTCTATAGTGACATTAAACAATAACATAATAATTACAGAAGATATTCTGGAAAAAGGAGAGAATTCTGGAATTCATATGCCATTATGTAAGTTGATATCATTTTGTAACTGAACCACTCACATCTTCAGTTTTTACAGTATGGGGTCCTAGACTTCATTCTGAACATTAGGGGACAGCCCTGAAGATTGAAGCCGTAGGATTGCATCCTTTTCCATCAAGGATATAAATTTGTATATGAAATTATCTGTGGTTAACCGCATGGCAACCCAATCCATATAATTATTCTCCCTCAATAATGCTGTGCTAAAGTTTTCTATTCCCTATAAAAGAAGCTTCTAGATTTCTACTTAATTCTCAGGGGCCTTGAGAACAGCTTTTTAAATTCCTCTTGATGGTTTTTAAGTATCTCTTCTTTGTGGAGTTGGTGGAAACAGGCTAGAGATTCTGTTGCTGTCTGGCCGAAAATTTCCTAAGTTGCCCACAATTCACCATCTGAAGACATATTATGTCTTTCCTTGAGATTTAGTAGAAATATGAAAAACTGTGGAGGCTGCAGATGACAAGGAAATGATTGAACAATGAAATACAAGATATTTCTTCCTTAGCCAGCTTCAAATCAACAAAAGGAAAAACCAAAACCCATTCAGTCAACCTGAATGAGACAGTCAAGTTCTGTTCAATGCTGATGATGTTCACATGGTCCTCCAGATGTTTTGGGATTGCACCCAAAGTGCCTATCCCTATTGGTATGATCTTTGTTTTCTTTTGTCATTCTACTTCCATTTGCAGGTCCTTATATTTTGTGATTTTCTCCAGTTCTTTCTCTTCTAATTTTTTGTCTCTGAGATTTGCAATGTAAACTAGTGAGATTTATTTGTCTTTATTATCAATAATAGTTAAGTCTGGAGTGTTGATGGCAGATATTTATCTGAATTCTAAAGCCCCAAAGCACTTTGGCTTTTCCATTTTCTATTACTTTGCCCATTTTTTGGCTTGTAGACAAGTGGTATTTTTGTTTCATCCCAAATAATTTAATCATTTCATTTGTAATTCCATACATTCCATTGCAAGCTCTTTATTTAGCCTTTTTTTAATCCGTGAGTCCAAAACAGGTTTTTTTTTATTTCCAACATAATGTCTTTCTCATTACCTGTTAGCTGTCACTTAGTCTCCTTGAATATATTATTGGCAACAACTCTTTCTTCACTATACACATTTTACAATTTCATTTGTAAATTGGATGACTGAGAAGCTCCACAGACATGGACGTACATATGACATGCTGGAGATACTGAGCGTAAAGGACATTAAACTGGGCATTGTGAAATGTATATTTTGCATTTTAAAAAAGTGATTTTAATAAACTCAGTGTAATATTAAAGATTCCACAGCAGAATAAGCTACTTAGATAAGTTGTCTAAGATGTGTAGAAGGTCTGCTTTTAAAAAGAGGTTTCCTTTTATTAGAACTCTTCCATGATTATTATTGAATAGTTCTACTTTTGCTATTTATTTTTCTGTGATTGCTTTGATCTTCTTAACATGCTTTATTTTCTAGGTTTTTCTCTTCAACTTGCTGACATTCTTGTTTGGATTATTTTTCCTGTCCCTTACTTGATTAAATTGGAAGTTTACATTTAGCCATCATATGTCATTCTTACTGCTCAAGACTTTCATTGTCTATCTTGCTCTTTCAGCAATATATACTGTAAAAGCCTAAGGGATAATAAGATAGAGTGACTTGCTTTTTCTTAGTAATTAGAAAAGGGCCTTCCAGTCTCATGACCTGGCATCTAAAGCCTGTTTTAATACTAGAGCCATCTCCATACGTTTTCTTGACAACTATACAGAATTTTGTGTGTGTGTGTGTGTTTGTCTGTTCTTCAGAGTTTTACTTTAATTTTTATTTAAATTAAGGTTTTAATTAAGCTTGATTTTACTAGAGGCCCAAATATGTGTCTCCCAAATTACTAGTTTAAGACATTTTTTTTCAGCTCTGTTTATACAGGATATTTTCATCCCTTCATCTAATGAAATACATTCCCATTTAAGATTCGGTGGCTTTTGCATTGAATACCTGATTTTCATGGACTATGAAAAGCTCTGCTGAATGTAAAACAGTAAATCTTTGATTTATATCTACACAAAAGGCTTAGGCTTGCCTTTAAAAATCAATCAATGAATTGATTAACATTTCAACTGTCTATATGTTAAGCCTCTGAGTTTTACCATTTTATAATCATTTGCTTAATAGCATAGCAAATAATTCTATTTCCTTTAGATAGTTTGTAATAAGTTTTTCTTTTATTTATATATATTGCCTTTTTTGTTTGTTTCATCTGTCTTTTTGGAATTGCATGCATTTTGAGTTACTGACCACATAGAGAGTATTTAAAAATAATTAAAGGCATATAGAAAACACATGTATTTTTATTAGCTGTTGGAATAAGAGTACCAAGTAAAATGCATATGTTGGAAACATTTTGGGTAATTTACATTCTTTGTGTCTTCTGTGACTATATGTTTTAACCTCCTTTTTAAATAGAATGTTACTGTATACAATATACATAAGAAAAATCAACAAGCTTTGGAGCTGAAAAAAAATTATCCCAGATCCTTTTCTAGTTCCAAGAGCTGAAAAAAAGTAAATATCTCATATATAGTGCTCCTTCAGAAAGAAACCAAGCACATATAACAAATAATCTTAATGTGGATACAAATTACAGAGAACAAGCCAAATTCATTGTTAAGAATGCTCAATTATGTGTTTGCTCTAAAGTGTGTGTGTGTGTGTGTGTGTGTGTGTGTGTGTGTATGTGTCTGTGTCTATGTGTCTATGTGTATAATACATAATTAGACTGAACTAATCTTCTCTTTAATTTTCCTGCTTAACTCCCAGCAGCATTTAACTGTGAAATATCCTGAATAACCTTGGAATCAAGGTTTCATTCTCTTAACAAAATTGGATATAAATGCATCCCATGTGTTAATAGTATTTTTTGTCCTGTGTTGTCCTCCTTTTTCCTGTCGTTAAATAGGTTATAAACAGCTGAACAAATGAGACGTGTCATTTTATAAGCTGTGCCACCACGAAGCAACATTGTGCTCCTTTTATCATGTTGTGTCCCGCCCAACAGCAGATGTTCCCAAGCCATTCCCAAGGCTTTTATCTGCAGTACAGGGGAGACACATAAAATAAAGGGCAGCCCAGAAATTCCAGTCCAGAAAAGAGAGAACAACACTTCCAATGCTTAGAATACAAAACAATGGGTTTTTTCCCCTAAGAAATACTTAAAAAATATTTTATGCAATCAAAAAAGAAAGAATGAATGAATGACCAACAGGGGGGCGGGGGGACCTTAAATCAAGTCTTCTGATACCTTCTACTTCAGGGCTTTTCAACCTTTTCACCCATTGTAGCACTTTTAGGATAAGGCAATATCCAAGTACCACCAGTCGTCCAGCAAGGTGTTAAAAATTTGACACCCCCCCCAAAAAAGGAAAAAAATGATAAAGTACAGGTAGTCCTCCACTTACAACAATTTGCTTAGTGACTGTTCAAAGTTACAACAGCACTGAAAAAGTGACATGACCATTTGTCACACTTATGACTGTTGCAGTATCCCTGGGGTCATGTGATTTGGATGCTTAGCAACTGATTCATACTTATGACATTCACAGTGTCCCAGGGTCATGTGATCAATGGCCAGGGGGGCATGGCCAGCTCGACGTCACTCATGTCAGAGGCACTTGTGTGGGCCTGGGCAGGACTGGGGCAGATCTGAGGGTCTCCGGCAGAGTGGGGGTGGGACCAGGGTGAGCACCAGGGCATGTTCCACTAGAGGAGCCTACTGAGCCTCAGGCCATGCAGGGGACCCCTGGACGGTGTCACGGACTGCCTGGAGCCCTGGGCAGTGGAGTTCAAGTGCCCAGCGCAGCCCTTGAGCTCCCACAGGACCAGGACCCCACAGTCCTGTCTACCCTAGCCGCATTTCCCTGAGGGGATACCCAGCTGCGTTTACCTCCTCCTCAAAGCTACTGCTGCTGTGTTCGCTCTCCTTGGCCAGGTTGCTCATGGTGGGTGCAGAAGGGCAAAGTGCATGGGTCAGAGGGAGGCCCACTCCCTCTCTGTTGTGTTGGTAGTTAGTTGGGAGTGGTTTTCCATCAGCGGGGAAACCTGGAGCAAGGATTGGATGCTGAATTCTTGGCGGGAGATTCCTAGCCGGGGATTGGTTAAGTTAATCAGCCGTTGGCATATATATATTGGGCTCAAGGACAAGTTCTTCAGTTGACCATTGTATAATAATAAATGTTACTATTGATTAACCTCACTGTGTATGCTCGTCAATCCGAACTTAACAAGTGGCGACGAAGTTGGGATCGACGACGGAACAGTGAAGGAAGCTAGCATCGCGCGAAGCGGGAAATTTGAATCGCAGTCAACCGAAAGCAGCCGATCGCCGTAACAACAAAACAGAATGGCACAAATCGGATCCCTGAAGTAAATGCCACATAAAGCAGCTATAGCTGAACCCCTACACAGGCTGTTAGACAAAAAGACCCCTTGGCAATGGCAAGAAAAGCACAAACACAGTTTCCAAACCTTGAAGGACATATTGTCCAGCAAGTCCACGGTCACTCACTTTATTGAAAACAAACCAATCTATCTTGCATGTGACACCTCACCATATGGGGTGGGGGCAGTTATAAGCCACATGGATGACCAGGGACAACAGAGGCCAATCGCATACTATTCCAGAACCCTAACCAAAGCTGAACGGAATTATGCGCAAATTGACAGGGAAGCATTAGCCATAGTGGCTGGTGTTAAAAAGTTCCATGATTACCTTTATGGTAGGGACTTCACGATTTATACAGACCATAAACCCCTGCTAGGCCTGTTCACCACAAACAAACAGACACCCCAAATCATGTCCCCTAGGATGCTCAGATGGTCTATTTTTTTAGCAGCATACACATTCTCCATCAAACATAGACCTGGGAAGGAGATGGGTCATGCTGACGCCCTCAGCAGACTACCACTATCGGACACTGGGTCAGACCCAGCACCGGCAGGGCAAATCCTTTGGTTACATGAACTACCTGAATGCCCATTAACAGCTAAGGACATCGCATCAGCCACTAGTAAAGACCACATACTTAGTAGAATATCAGCTTGGGTACAAGGTGGGTGGCCTAACAAAAATCCTGACCCCAAATTCACGCCTTACTTCAGGAGGAAGGACGAATTGTCATCACACCAGGGATGCCTCTTGTGGGGAAATAGAGTTGTCATTCCAGAAGGACATAGGGAAACAGTCATGGGTGAACTGCATGAGGGGCACCCAGGGATTGTGCGTATGAAAGCTCTAGCCAGAAGTCATTTATGGTGGCCAGGGTTGGACACGGCTATCAAAGAAAGAATAGCTGGGTGTTACCAGTGCCAGAGGTCTAGACCTGAACAGTCACACAAGCCCGTACACAAGTGGGAGGTGGTGCGGAACCCATGGTCCCGCATTCATATAGATTTCGCTGGACCATTCCAAGGCCTAACATTCCTAGTTGTTGTGGATAGCTACTCCCGGTGGTTGGAGGTCGTTCCTGTAAAGTCCATGACTTCCACCAAAACTATACAGGTTTTGAGGGCACTCTTTGCCACCCACGGGTTACCTGACGTGATTGTCTCCGACAATGGCCCCCAATTCACATCGAATGAATTTCAGGATTTCCTCAAGGCCAACTGGATTAGGCATGCGACGTCGGCACCCTTCCACCCCTCCTCCAACGGATTGGCTGAACGAAACGTCAGGACAACAAAGGACGCACTGAAAAGAATCATCCATGGCGATTGGCATCAGAGACTGGCTCGGTTCCTGTTGGCCCAACATACGACACCCTGCACGGCCACCGGGAAAAGCCCAGCTGAAATGAGGTGGGGCAGACGGTTAACCACTAAATTAGATAGACTCCACCCAGACAGACTACGTGCGGAACCTGAACTGGACGGTTCGACCTGGTCTCTCAACATCGGAGACTTAGTATGGGCCAGAAACTATGGACAGGGGGAAAAGTGGTCACAAGGGGTAGTCATTGACAAAACTGGGCCTCTATCGTACATTATAGAGGGGGAAGGGGACCGGCTAATTAGGAGACACATTGATCAGTTGAGAAAAAGGTCTCCTGAATTTTTGCAAGCCACTAACGAGAGGGATGTTCAAACACACAACAACATGAATAGACAAGACCAGAGTATCGCAGCACCTGGTGGGGAGGGGGTAGGAACACAAACAAGAGTGGCGGAGCCATCCCCTCAGAGAAACAATACATCAATGTCTGCGGCACTCATAGTAACACAACAACCCACAGGTGCTTCAACAATAGATACACCTATACAAATAGCCAGGCCAGAAGGGGAAACAAACAATGGAGCGGGTAGTACGTCTGGCAGATACCCAGCCAGGGTTCATAAGCCACCTGATTACTTAAAAGACTATGTTAAATAATAACATTTATCTGGGGGGGAAGGGGTGTTGTGTCGGTAGTTAGTTGGGAGTGGTTTTCCATCGGCGGGAAAACCTGGAGCAAGGATTGGATGCTGAATTCTCGGCGGGAGATTCCTAGCCGGGGATTGGTTAAGTTAATCAGCCGTTGGCATATATATATTGGGCTCAAGGACAAGTTCTTCAGCTGACCGTTGTATAATAATAAACGTTACTATTGATTAACCTCACTGTGTATACTCGTCAATCCAAACTTAACACTCTCCATGCGAGGAGACATGGCTTTGTAACCAAAGCATCCTCAGCAATAGGATGGGAGACCACCAGGGAATGGCGAAATGGCAACAGGGCTGCTGGTGGCCAATAGCTAAGGCAGCACTTCCCTCAGACCCTCCCTCCCTCTTATTCCAATCTCCTTCCTTCCTTCCTTCCTTCCTCCCTCTCTCCCTTCCTCCCTCCTTTTCATTCCCATATCCTTCCTTCTTTCCTTCTCTTTCTTTCTTTCTTCCTGTTTCCCTCTCCTCCTTCCTTCCTTCCCTCCCTCCCTCTGTGCCCAGAAAGGGATGAGAGAAGGGGAGAGAGTTGGAAGCTTTGAGATATTTAGTCCAAGCCCCTGCTCAAGCAGGGGATCTATACCATTGCAGACAACGGAATATCCAATCTCTACTTAAAAGCCTCCAGTGATGGAGCCTCCACAACTTCTGAAGGCAAGCCTTTTCACTGGTTAGTTGTTTTCACAAGTCCTTAGTTCTAGGCTAGTTTTCTTCTTGATTAGTTTCCATCTATTATTGCTTTTCTGATGCTTTGGAATTGATTGATTTACCTTTTTCCCCAAAAAAAACTTCCTTTGTTTCCTTTCACATGGCGGGGGTGGATCGTGAAGGAGAAGCAGCACAGGGCTGGGAGTCAGGTAAGGAAAGAAAGGCAGTTTCTGGAGGGAATGAGGATTTCTTTCCCTACCTGCCCCACTTGTTCCAAGGCCGCTTTCTGCTCCGATGCGTTGCTCTTTTGCCAATGGCCCAACCATCCACTTCAGCTCCCACCCTCCCCGAGCCTCAGAGCACCACCTGCTGCTTTGGTCAGGCTGTTGGCCCCCATCTCAATGCCCTGCCCACCACTGCCTAGCAAGGCTGCTCTGGGGCTGCATGGGCTGGCCTGGCATGGGAAGGGCATGCACCCCACCCTCCCGCCACCATTCAGGGTAAGGCTGCTTGGCCCGCCCCCGCCCAGATGCCCTCGCCTCCCCCAAGAGCTTTTTTACTAACCTGCTTTCAGCTGCATTCCGTTTCTTCTTTCGCTTCTCAGCCTTCGCCACGTGTTTGTGGGACAAAGAAAAAAGTTCCATGAGACAAACTTCCAGGTGGCGCTTCAGCGTCGTGGATGGTCGGGATCAACCGCCAGACTTCCAATTTTGTTAGAGCCGCAGAGCAGCCAACGATCAGCTGTTCCACAGCTTAAAGACCCTTCCCCTCAGGCGAAGAGGGGAAGGGGAGTCTCTGGGTAGGGGTAGAGGTCCCCTAGAGCCCCAGAATGTATATTCTGGGGCTTGAAGGGTGAGAGCTCCCCCAAAGCCCGGAAACACTCCGGACCACAGGATTTTTCTGCTTTTAAGCAGAACAAGACACTGAATCCACTCCTGCTGGATTTGTTTGTTTTTTTGAGTAATTGATGCAGGCGGAGCGGATGCGGGAGCAATATAAACAGCAAGTATAAGACCTTAACTCTGGAACTTCAACTTTTTTCCTGTTTCAACGATCATTTTAAAAAGGACGGAAAGATGGCGCCTGAGTGATTCTTTGTAACAAGCATTGAAAGTGTCTTTTTTTTCTTCCCAAAGTGAAAGTGATTGTTTGGATACTGAGGAGGAATATCTAAAGTGGATTTTCAGGACTTTAAGATTTTGTTAAATTTTGGAGCTGTTTAAAAGTGACTATTGTTGAGAGTGTGGTGGCACATCAGCTCTCTCTAGTTCTGGATGAAGCGGATTATCTAGACCCGTACCAATCGAGCTTCAGGCCCGGGTACAGCACGGAGACGGCATTGGTCGCGCTGGTGAATGATCTCTGGAGGGCTCGGGACAGGGGATATTCCTCTGTCCTGGTCCTATTAGACCTCTCAGCGGCTTTCGATACCATTGACCATGGTATCCTGCTGCGGCGCCTCAGGGGATTGGGAGTGGGAGGCACAGTCCTTCAGTGGTTCTCCTCCTATCTCCTGGGACGCTTGCAGTCAGTGTTGGCAGGGGGGCAGAGGTCGACCGCGAGGCCTCTCGTCTGTGGAGTCCCTCAGGGGTTGATCCTCTCGCCTCTCCTGTTCAACATCTACATGAAACCGCTGGGCGAGATCATTTGTGGCTTTGGAGTTGGGTATCATCAGTATGCTGATGATACCCAGCTTTTCATTTTGACCCCAAACCACCCCAGTGATGCCCTCGACATGATGTCCCGTTGCCTGGAGGCGGTCCGGGTCTGGATGGGGAGGAACAGGCTTCGACTCAACCCTGACAAGACTGAGTGGCTGTGCGTACCGGCATCTCGGGATATTCAGGATATTCCACCCCTCTCTATGGGGGGTGAGTTATTACCCCCTGTAGATAGGGCTTGCAACTTGGGAGTCCTCCTAGATTCACAGCTTTCCCTAGAAGACCATATAGTAGCTGTGACTAGGGGGGCCTTCGCCCAGGTCTGCCTGGTGCGCCAGTTGCGGCCCTATCTAGACCAGAATGCCTTATGTACGGTCACTCACGCACTCGTGACCTCTCGTCTGGACTACTGCAACGCTCTCTACATGGGGCTAGCCTTGAAGACCACTCGGAGGCTCCAGCTGGTACAGAATGCAGCCGCGAGAGTTGTGTTGGGAGTTTCCCGACACTCCCATGTCACACCTCTGCTCCGCGAGCTGCATTGGCTTCCAGTTGTCTTCCGGGTGAGGTTCAAGGTGTTAGTAATGACCTACAAGGCCCTACATGGCATGGGTCCGGAATACCTTGGGGAGCACCTGCGGCTGGCGTCAACTTCCCTCTGCCCAGTACGCTCCCACAGAGAGGGCCTCCTCAGGATGCCACCGGTCAAAGAATGCTGACTGGTGGCCCCCAGGGGGAGGGCATTCTCTGTGGGCACGTCAGATTTATGGAACCATCTTCCGGTCGAGCTCCGGATGGCGGCTGATCTCCGCTCCTTCCGGCGCGATCTTAAAACCTACCTTTTTGAACAAGCTGGCCTGGCCTGATGGGATGGGGTTGGGTTTTATAAATCGGTCTTAACTTTTTAATCTGTACTAATTTATTATGGGCATTGCTGTTTAATTACTTTTAATTTTTGTATCTTGTTTTTTATTATGTATTGCCCTGTTCACCGCCCTGAGTCCTTCAGGAGAAGGGCGGTATACAAATTAAATAAATAAATAAATAAATAAATAAATAAATAAATAAATAAATAAATAAATAAATAAAACTTGGATATTTAACATTTAAACTACAACTGCAAGTGGGGCAGAAAAGTGAAAGTGTGTAAAGAAAGTTAATTAGGTGCTAAAATGGCTTCCAAACCGCCTAGAATTCCTGTTTCTAAAAGTCCGGGGGCATCACCTGTTCAGCAATCTGGAATTCAATCTTTGATGTTACCTGCTGCAGCTGCTGCACCTCCACTGACTTTAAAAGACTTACAAGATTCTTTAAAAGATGCTTTAAAACTTCAGTCTGAAAAAATATCTGAGCAGGTGGCAGAACGTATTGAAGAAAAAATAAGGAAATACAGGACATTTTGATGGCATTTCAAGGGCTCTCAGGTTGTATTGAGAGTCTGGATGAATGTGTGGAAGAAGTGAAACAAAATAATCTGATGCTGGAGGCTAAAATGTGTGAAGTTGAGAATAAATTGGACAAAATTGATGATGACGTGGTTATGACACAATATAGAGACATGGAGTTTGCCCTGAGGATAAGAGGCTTAAAAGAAAACCCACAGGAAAATCTGGAGATGTTGGTGGATGCTCTGGCACCTATTTTGGGAATTCAACCGGAAGATTTTTTTGTGGAGATAGATAAAGTATTTCATGTTAATTCTTGGATTGCTAGGCAAAGGAAACTGCCAAGGGATGTGGTTGTGTATTTTACAAAGAGAAAGATCAGAAATGAGATCATTCAAGCTTTTTACAATAATAGATTTAAAGTGGCTAATCAAGAGATTTTGATTCTGAAAGAGATTCCCCCAAGAATTTTGAGAAAAAGGAAAGATTTTGTTTTTCTGGCAGATGAATTAAAAAAACAACAGCTTCAGTTCAGATGGGAAATACCAATGGGGATTGTGGTGAATTATGCTGGAATAAGATATCGTCTTAATACAGTCCTGAAAGCACATGATTTTTATTCTAATGTATTGAAAGCAGGTTCACCGCCATCTTCAGAAGCTAAACGAGGGAAAGAAGAAGTTCAAGGAGGAAAAGAAGAAGGAGAGCGACAGGTACAAGAAGTACAGCAAATTTCAGAAACTGTGAAAACCCTGGTTTTATTAGAAGAATCTAAGACTCAAAGAGTGTCACGTGCTGGATCTAGATGTAAGGAACAACAACAACAACAACAACAACAACAGAAACAGTCTTCTATAACTACAAGTCAGGAATTTACTAGTGAAGCAGTGGGAGGGGCTAGGCCAAAGAGGCAGATGCTTATGGATCTGCAAGAAACGCTCCGAAAGCTTCAAGTCGCAAAAGATGGTGACAAAGTTTCTAACCTGGAATGTTAATGGATTAAACTCACCACAAAAGAGAAAGAAAGTATTTCAGTATTTGAAACAATTTAAAAATGATGTTATATGTTTGCAAGAAACGCATATTCGTGCATCTGATCAAAAATATTTGATAAATTCTAGACTGGGCATACAATTTATTGCATCTGCTCCAGAGAAGAAAAATGGAGTGGTTATCTATGTAAAGAAAGACTTAACAGCTAATTTGATTGAAGCAGATAAGCAAGGAAGATATATTATAATTGAACTATTAATAGAAGGAAAGAAAACACTTTTAATTGGAGTATATGCACCTAATCAACAGCAAGGAGAATTTTATAAACTGTTACATAATAAAATAACTCAATGGGATTATAAATCGAGTATTTTAATGGGAGATTGGAATGGAGTGTTGGATACTCAGAAAGATAAAAAGGAGTTTTTTAAAAATACTCCAAGCCATGCTAGATTGCCAAAATCTTTTTTTGATTTGAAAGATGACTTGGAATTGTGTGATGTCTGGAGAGAACAAAATTTGGAAGAAAAGGATTTTACTTTTTTTTCTGACAGACATCAATCTTTTTCTAGGATTGATTTTATATTAACTACTAATGATTTTTTTCTAGGATTAAGAAGATTAAGATATGCCCAAGAACTTTATCAGATCATAGTCCAGTTTGGATGGAATTGGATAAGGGCATGAGGGATAGAAGATCATGGAGATTAAATGAAAATTTGTTTAGATATGAAGAAAATGTGGTAGAATGTAAAAAGTATATGTGAGAATTTTTTATCATGAATATGCATAAGGGTACTCCCATTGAAATGGTTTGGGATGCAAGTAAAGCTTATATGAGAGGAGTGCTAATATATTTGAATAATAAACATAGATATAGATTGGAATATAAGCGTAAAGAAATAGAGGAGGAAATAAAGTTGAAAGAGAAAGCTTTTATTCTGAACCCATCTGATAAGAGTTTGAAAGAAGTAATTAACTTGTTAAGAGGACAGTTTGATATGCTAATGGCAGATCAAGTGGCAACTAATCTACAATATGCCAAACATAATACTTTTAATAATGCTAATAAACCAGGTAGGTGGTTAGCTTATTTATTAAGGAAAAAACAAAGATCACGTAATATTGACAAGATAGAATATAAGGGTAAAGAGGTGTTTCAGCAAAATCTTATTAAAAAAGCTTTTGTTGAATTTTATTCTAAATTATATGTTAGGGACATAAAGCAAGGTTTAGATATGGATAGTTACTTACAGAACGTGAATATCCCAATACTTACACAAGAGCAACGGGAAGGGATGAATCAATTGATAACTGCTGAAGAAATTATTTTAGCAATTAAACAATTAAAAGTGGGTAAGGCACCCGGTACAGATGGTTTATCAGCTATTTATTTTAAAAATTTACAATCAGAAATGGTGGAGCCATTAAAAGAATTATTTAGAACAATTCAATCTGGAGGAGAAGTGCCTCCATTGTGGAAAACAGCATTTATAACTTTGATCCCTAAGGAAGATCAAGATCTTGTTCAACTTAAAAATTATAGGCCTATATCGCTTTTAAATAATGGTTATAAAATATTTGCAAAGATTTTAGCAAATAGATTAATGAAGGTTATGCAGCAAATGATTCATGGTAATCAAACAGGATTTATAAGTGGTAGACAAATGAAAAATAATGTGAGACATATTGTAAATTTATTATAATTTTTGGAAAGAAATAATCAAGTCCCCGCAGTGTTGATCTTTTTGGATGCCAAAAAGGCCTTTGATCAATTGAATTGGCAATTTTTATTTAAAGTTTTGGAGAAGATGAAGTTTGGTGATAAGTTTTTACAACCTATTAGGGCAATATATCAAAAACAAACAGCTCAAATAATAATTAATGGTAGTTTAACAGAAGCTTGTAAAATTGAAAAGGGAACAAGACAGGGTTGTCCGCTGTCGCCATTATTGTTTGTTTTAACATTGGAAATATTGTTGATCAAGATACGTGATTCAGAGAAAATAAAGGGAGTTAAAATTAAAGATCAAGATTATAGACTGAAAGCGTTTGTGGATGACTTGGTAATTACATTAACTCAACCAACTCACTCGGTTATAAATTTAATGGAAATAATTTTACAATATGGACAAGTTTCTGGATTTAAGGTAAATAAGCAAAAAACTAAAATATTGTCTAAAAATATGACTAAAGAACAAAAGGAAGCTTTAGGAAAACTAATGGGATTTGAAATAGTTAAGAAGATTAAATACTTGGGGGTTTATCTTTCAGTTTCAAATGCGAAATTATATAAAAATAATTATGAATTGTTATGGTTAAAAATACAAAAAGAATTAGATAGTTGGAAAAAATTACAATTATCCTTATTGGGAAGAATTGCAGCTGTGAAAATGAATGTTTTACCTAAATTTTTATTTTTGTTTCAAATGATAGCTATACTTAAAAAGATTCAAATTTGGAGGAATGGCAGAGAGGTATTAATAAATTTGTTTGGGCAGGGAAGAGACCGAAAGTTAAACTTAAGATAATGCAAGATGTACGTGAAAGAGGTGGTCTTAAAATGCCCAATTTTAAATTATACTATGAGGCTGCTGCTTTATCATCAATTAGTGATTGGTTTAATTTAACACAAGGGAGATTACTGAATATTGAAGGATATGATTTGTTATATGGTTGGCATGCTTATTTATTGTATGATAAAAAGTGGATAATGTTTTTAAGACACATATGTTAAGATATGCCCTGTTGCGAGTTTGGGGGGGAAATTGTTAAAAGTTGAATTTTAAAATTCCAATTTGGGCAATACCTAAACATGCGATAGAAAATATAAATGTGGGATTTAAGCATGATGTGACTACAAAAGAAATTCTTAGATTGGAAAGAAATGTGTGGCAATTAAAGCCATTTAATATTTTAAAAGAAGAAAAGATAGTACAAACTTGGTTCCAGTATGGGCAGTCTGCTTGTTAATTTGATTCAATTTTGGCAAATATATTTTTCAGTTTCTTTCATTTGGTCCTTCATTTTTCCAGCTAGTTCTTCATTAACCAAAGTGTTTGCAGTGCTTCAGCAACTTCAGTTTCTTCTACTTGTTGTTCTTCATTAACATCAATAGTATTTCCATTTTCTATTGCTGGTTGCTCACTCTGTAAATTTGTATTATTGTTTGAGGTTCTGAATATATCTGAATTTTGACTTGCTTGTTTTTCAATTCTTCCAATGCAGCATTGGGAAAGAACTTGTGTTTCAAAATTACATATATTTCACCCATAAGTCTCTGTTCATTAATGTCTAAATCCAGATGTCTTTCTTTCCAAAGCAGGTAGATTTGCTTTTGAAAATCTGTATTACAATGCTTCTGATTGGTAGAAATATTCCTTAATTGAGTCATTTTCTTCTTTTGACCAAATACTTTGCTTTTGAATACTTTTCAGTAGGCTTTCAGTTCAAAACCTTGGTTGCCTAGCATAAGGAGTTGAGCCTGTAGCACATTTTTCAATGAGTGCCCAGGAGATATAGTATTCGATGCAACTCTTGTTAATCTGGGCCACAGTCAATCCAGCATGAAATTCAGGCTGTTTATTCTTGCCATATTAAATGGGAGTCTTCCATCTCCATCTCCTCCTTCTCCTCCTCCTCCTCCTCCTGCTCCTCCTCCTTTCAAAACAGAGATGCAGTGACCCTCCAAGGTTTCTGAGCTACAAGTCTCAGCATCCACAATGATTCTCCATAGCAGCAACTGCTGTTGGGGATATAGAATAAATGTAATTGAAAATTCAGTTAGAATACATTTTACAGCAGAGATTAGTACTCTACTGTAATTTGCAAGCTCTCCCTTTGAACCCTGATGTGTGACCTGTCCAGAACTTCCAAAGATCACATTGCCAGACTAGCAAACTGCAATAAGTTACATAAGGTGTCAGGCTGTTTCAATGTACCTAAATCTAATACAAATAAAATCAAATGTTCCCAAACTCTGTTATTTATAGGATGCCATAATACAGTTAATCCTGCCACCGCAGCCCTAGAACTATTCTGTACTATTCTGTATTCTGCCGCGTAACAGAGTGAGCGCCTGTTACTCATCCCAGCTTCTGCCCACCTAGCAGTTCGAAAGCGCGTAAAAATGCAAGTAGAAAAATAGGGACCACTACGGTGGGAAGGTAACAGCGTTCCGTGCTAGTCATGCCGGCCACATGACCACGGAGACGTCCTCGGACAAGCGCTGGCTCTTCGGCTTTGAAACGGAGATGAGCACCGCCCCCTAGAGTCGGAAACGACTAGCACGCATGTGCGGGGGAACCTTTACCTTTACCTTTATCATTTCTAGAAAGAACTCAAGGCGGCAAACATATTTAATACACCTTTCTTCTCCTATTTTTCCCCACAACAACTCTGTCAGGTGGAGATAAGTCACCCAACCGGCTTTCATGGCTAAAGCAGAACTAGAACTCAGTCTCCCACATTTTAGCTCCCAATATTTTTTCTATATATGACATTTCCTTCCTTCCTTCCTTCCTTCCTTCCTTCCTTCCTTCCTTCCTTCCTTCCTTCCTTCCTTCTTCCTTCCTTCCTTCCTTCTTTCCCTCCTTCCTCCCTCCTTCCCTCCCCCCCTCTCTCTCTCCCTCTCTCTCTTTCTGTGCATGCCCCTAATTAAACAAAAATTGCCCCTTTCTACCCTTAAAAAACAGACCAGGTTTTTAAACTGCTTTCTGTATAGAAATGAGCTCTCTTGAGCTGAATAGGACTTCACTCTATAGGTCTGAGCTATAATTTTTCCATTGAAAGCAGGGAAACTTAACAGCAAAAGTATTATAAGACATTTTGGAACCTGAACTGCTTTAATGCAGAACAATCCATGTCTTTCCTTTCCCATTTGAATGGAGGATGAGATTCTACATCTGACAAAGCAGAATATTTAAATAGAACCCATGCAGATGGATGGTTCCCCCCCCCCCGCCCTAGTCTGCATTCTTTACGCAATGAAACTCTCATTGATTGCTGTGAATTATGCAACCAACCTTTTATCTAGCTTAGCTATTTGTTCTATTTTGGTCAGTCAGTTCTCTTGTCTGCTTGGTGTAAATGTTTTATGTGATTGTTATCTCCTATTCAGCTCCAGCTACAAGGTTACATGCTTTGGAAGGCAAATCAGCTCAGTTTTCATGCTGGTACTCTGAGGTCAGGTCAGGGATGGGCAGAGCAGGTGGGTCTGGCATGAGTCCTACTCTACAAAGGGCTGTATCTTTTGACACACATCCAGTAATTCAGAAGAGGTCACCAGGGTCACAAGAAACTCTTTTACCACATCCTCTGATCAGGCTATCAAGTTAATACAGCGTGTTTGCTGGAAATAAGCTATGGGATTGCCTGGAATTTTGAAGCAGGAACAAACAAATATAGTAGTGTCCATCCTAAAATAGTATCTATGAAGATTCTCAGTCATCCAGGTCATGGTTGTCCCAAAGGTGCTTTTTTTCAAGAGGTAACTGGACTTTCTTGTTTTCTTCAGAGCTGAAGAAGCTTCTTGGATGAGAAGCAAAACATTTTCAAAGAAAAACAAGAAAGTCCAGTTGCCTCTTTGGGGCATCCTAAAATAGGTTCTTTATCAGTGTTGTTCAAACTTGGCAACTTTAAGAGGTGTGGAATTCAAATTCCAGAATTCCCCAGCCAGCAGGGCGAAGCAGACAGAAGTAATCCTCCAAAAATCAGCCCTAAGATATGATGTTTCAATGCCCGCTTTGCATCTCATTCAGATGTTTGTACAGCACCATTACATTATGTGGAGTCATCCTTCCCCAAGAACTTGTTGGATGCAAAAAGCTATTTGAACCAACTCCACATTAATCTTCAAAAGTAAGAAAGAAGGGTAGGATTAGTTTTGAGATGGCCCATCACCACTGACCATCTAGGCTAACAGATACATTAGTTTAGCAATCATCCCTGCTAGGATGGTCTGAACTGTATTTTTATTTAAATTACGAAATTTTTGAAACTACATGTTTACATAAGACATTATGTACACAGCAGCTGAGTAGTTGCTATTATTAGGTTGATCTGCTAACTCTGCAAGCAAGTTGCAAACCGAAGCAGTTTCACCAAACATTGTTCATGAAGCTCCTAAATAATGCTGAGATGGTGCCCAAGAGGCTGAAGGCAACTTCTCTTAGCTATATTAGATCAGGAGCTCCATAGCATCCTGGATTACATAAGGAGCTTTGTATGGAAAACAGGCACCAAGTCTGCAGTCTTGAGTCAAACATAGGTGTGGTGGCAGACAGCATAATGCCTTCCATCTCACACTCAACGCTAAGTTACTCCTTGCTCTGAATGGGGAAAATGACGCAGATACCCTATTCCTCTTTTCCATCCTGAAAGGCTCCACTCTCCTGGGGTCTCCTTCTTCTCCCCTCCCCCAATCTCCAGTTGTTGACAACAACTGAAAAATTGCTTTAGCAAAATAATAAAAATAAGAATAGAATAGAATAGAATAGAATAGAATAGAATAGAATAGAATAGAATAGAATAGAATAGAATAGAATAGAATAGAATAGAATAGAATAGAATAGAATAGAATAGAATAGAATAGAATAGAATAATAAATAAAATATAAAATAAAATAAATAATAAAATACTCATGAATTTCATCCTTGACAATCTGAACCTAAACTCCATTACGTTTCTTATTTCCAATAGTGATTTATTTTTAATTTCTCTCTCTTCTCTTCTTTCCTTCTTGCATATCAACTTCCTGTCTTTTTTAATCACCTGTGAGGTTTTTCCCCCTTTATAATCATTATATTGTGCAGGCTCTGTCTTCTTTTGTTTTCCTCCACAGTTGCTGCACAGCCAAAGACAGAAACAGACACTCTGCCAATTTTGCCTCCAGGATATATTCGCTGGGGCCGCTCGCATGCAATGCAAATTGCCTTCTGAAAAGAAAAGGCAGATTCATCAGCCACCAGGATTGCCAGAGAGCCTGAAAGAATATCAGCTCAGCCTGGCAGGGCAGGCAATGGACATGACCTGCACATAGGAAAAACCTGGGCTGAGTCTTTTCCAAGAGGAAGACTTGCATGACATCTCAATTTATACAATAATGAACCTTTCCAAATTTGGTGTAGAAGGTCTTCTAGTAGCAGTTGGAATTATGGCAAATTTAAGCATCTAGGAAAGTATTTTATGCCAAGTTGGACCATAGTTCCATTACTGGTGTTGATGATGGGATTTCGTGTATACGTGGAAGATTCCATATTGGGGAACGTTGTTCTAACTAGGATATGTGACTTTATTTTGGACAAACACCTGCATATTTGCTTTGAGTGACCCAGAGGGAGCAAATGAGAATGGAACAGTACCAAGTGAGCAGGACAAGAAAAATTAAAATGAAATTAATTAATTACAATCAGTATGTGTATTAAACATACTGCAAAGAACACTTTCCCCTCTGTCATTTGAAAAAGTTCGACTTGGTGGGAACAACTGGAGAGTGACTGGAAGCTGTAAGTCATGGGTTAAACTCTGCATCAGGAGTATCTCACCATCCCTAATCCATGGCAAGTGGATAGCCAACACATTCCAAAATCAGTGAGCCTTTCATTTGCATGTAAATAGGTCTTAGGTTTCAAATAATTAAGATAGGTATTTTTCCCCTTTGTATTTTATCATTTTTCCTACTCTATCACACATTTAGTCACAACTTTGAAGGGTCTTGGAGACCTATATCCAAAATCCTTAGGAGCCACATGCAGGACTGGGCTGAGAAGACCTTGGTGTTCTCTGAGCTTGGCTGTTTTCTTGCAGCTATTTCACTACCAAAACTAGAAAACATCATCAGTGCTAGGATTGGGCTGTCAGGATACCTATAACAACTGGTAGCCTTTGCCAGATTTATCTGCTCTCCAGGCATTTCATCTGGGAAAATTCTTGCTGTGCTACTAAGCTTCTGTGTCACTCAGATTCCAGTTCCAGTTTGAGTGTTGTTTATTCAAATCTGATCTGATTTGGAATCTGTTATTAGCTTGTTTCTGGAGCAACAAAAGCTAGTGTGGGGTATTTTTTTAATGTTAAATATTTAAAAAAAATAGGAAAGAGAAAGATTGCTTCTTTAAGTATTGCAAGAGTAGAGATGGACTTGTATCAGCCTTTCCTTTGTGCCCCAGAGCTGTTTCTCCAAAGCTAATTCTATTTCCTGAGGACACGAGCACGATGCAGCCCAGACCCAGCATGGAAGAGACTTCCATAAAAGATGCATGGGACGAGGTCATTCTGAACGTGCCCTCTCTGTCTCTCTCGGGGCCGGGTTAACTTGGCGCTTAAGTGTCTTGAGTGGAGTATTAGGCAATCTTCATTACCACACAGGGCCGGTCTAACCTCTCAAAAGCAGAAGAACCTTTCAAAATATAATAGATTAATAATGGTTGCCCTTTGTTTAAACCAAAGACGCAGACAAAGTGTCTCCAAGTCTACAATGTTTTTGAGTGACACATCCCTCCTGAGTCTTAGCCAAGCTGTTCTCACTAAATGGCTCTTTTTGTAATTTGTTTTCAGGGTGGAGTCAACATGCGCAAGGCCCACATGCCATTTGGGGACTGCATTGTGCAGGAGATCAGTCTGGCTGGAGCTCTGCAGTCTGTCTGTGGAGCCATCAGAAAGCCCCAGCGTGCATCTATGTTGCTGATGCTTTCCTGAGTTTGGGGCAAACACTCTCAGAGCACGAATGGAACCGATGCTCCTTTTGTGGGCAAAACAGAAGTTCACAATCTTCTGGAGAGATAGTGAAGGACACACTGTCCTTTGTGCAGTGGAGTTAGGTGAGCCTTCACTTTGCTAAGCTGATACTGGCAGTAGGATTGGCTCAAGGAAAGATCCTCTGATGCCATCCCAATGGCTCCATCACCCTTCATAATATATTCATTTGTTAGATTTCTGTCCTACTTTCCTGCAGGAACATTGAACACTTGTTCCCATGGAGTAGGTGAGGTTGAGAGAGATTATCTCCATGAACCCCAGGCCACTTAAGTAGAGGGACCCCTTTACATCATTAAGTGTAGTTTCTGCTTGTACACATCAAAGGAAGCGAAGTCCGCTACTCTCCTGGGCATATTGCTAGAACAACATGCAACAACATAAGCCATTTTAGCCATTTTAGGAAGCCAGGTCTTTCTGCTCTGCTTTTGTGTCTCTTATCAGCAAAATGTTGCATCAAAATGTCTATGCTGCGGATCAGATAGAATGCAGCCCTCTGAGTCCCAAACATCCCAATTTTGTTGTTGTTGGGGAGCAAAACAAGGTCTCCCATTTCCACCCTATCAGCCCAGTGACAATACTGGCAACTTTCCCTTCAGACCTTAGAAACCAATAAAAAAAAGCTGCCCACCTCTGCCCTAGCACATTATCAGAGAGTAAAACATAAGGACACACAATTACAAAAACATTTATAAATGCTGTTAGCCACCTTTAAGAGCACTCCAGTCTGCTTTCTCAGAAGTAAGCCATGCTGACTCAGAATTCATTATTTTTTAGTCTTTACTCATTAGGTAAGCATGAAGCTGGTTAAACTAACACAGACCTTTGCCACAACCAGACAAATTACTGTCTTTATCACTACAACGCTTCTTTAGATGAAGTGGGCTAGTTATTCTGTTTCCTGGAATGCTTCTTGCAAACTAGCAAACCAGATACTGGTCCATAACAGTTAAATGCATTGTTTTATTATTCGTTGAGCTTAACTGTTGCTTATTATACATACCATAAGATAGACCAACATGGCATGGTTAAGCCGGTGAAAGAATTGCCAAATCTTACAGTGAAAACAGCTTGGGTGGGGAACTCCCATATTTATTTCCATGTATAAATTAACACTGTTGTGTATCTGGACAAGAAGGAAGGTCTCCTGGGAAAGAGACTTCTGTCTTCTGCTGGACAGTTGCAAAAGGAAGGAAGGAAGGAAGGAAGGAAGGAAGGAAGGAAGGAAGGAAGGAAGGAAGGAAGGAAGGAAGGAAGGAAGGAAGGAAGGAAGGAAGGACAATTCTGTATTCAGACTGAGGCCTATTCCACATTACAGCCTAAGATGCTTTCTTCCCTATGACCAATGAAATCTCAGTCCTTCAAAGTGACAAACCAGTCATTGTGGGACATGGATAGTCTCTTTGCTACCAAGAAGAAAACTGAACTCCAGACTTAGGTCATAAAATGCAGGTTTAGTCACCTTCCCAGCAAAAAATTCTCAACTTAGTAACTAAGCAGAACTTCATGGAAGCAAAGGACTTCTTGTATCTTGTACCATCCTTTTGAGTACAAACTTTGCAAATTCTTTCTGGTACTTCATGCGTTAAAAGATTCTTATGCCAGGCTTCATATTGTCAAAACAATGACTGTGGTGTTTTCTTACTGTTATTATTGTGGGTTTGTTTGTTTTGGGTTTTGTGGTGGGGGGGAGTTTTTGAATTTTGTTTCTATATCCTCTATTGATTTTGGTTCTTGTAGTCTCCAAACAGCTAGCTAAAATTAATACATCCCAATGCAGCATGAATGTAGCTATTAGTTTTCAATATTATATGAGCAATGCAGGAAGAAGCTTTAATTTAACCCTTGCCATGCTGCAAAACTAGAATGAAATTTAGCTCAGAGGAGAACATTTGCTTGTTTTGCCATTGTGGCTCTGAATGTGATATTTTGAATCTGGAATCCAAAAAGCATATGAAGTGCCCCCATATTAGCTCCATGAAACTGTGTTGCAATCATGATTAAAAATATTATATCAAAGGTTTTGCAGCACGTTCAGTCCGGCATGTTGCTAAGCAGTTGTCTTCTCTATTGCAACCTTAAGACTTTTGTATTCACTTTACTAATATTTATTATTTGATATAGGTTGTTCTCACTTATTGACCACAATTGGAACTGGCAACTCACTAAAGGTCACAGTCACTAAGTGAAAAATTATGTGTCTGCCCCAGACATATGATTGTCTCTTCTGTTATACACTGGGATCTTTGAGGCATTGACGAGGCGAAGGTGAAAGTAACAGAACGTTTATTCGGTTAACATAGAAGTGGCTCTAACAGCCACCTTGACATCTATTTAGACGGACCGCCAATAGGTGGCAGCCAATGAAATTAAAGCAATTCTCCCACCCAAAACACAAGCTTGCAAACTGGAAGACAGGCAACACAGCTGTTATTCAATTATAACGGCCCATATAATTTACTTCAATACATAACACCCCTTCCCCCTAGATGGTTCACAAGTTAAAAAGTGAACATAGTCCTGCAAGTACTTTGGTGGCTTCCGTGACCTCTCCAAATGCCTTGGTGCCGCTGGTGGTTCCAGTCTATCAACTCCCTCGCTTGGCTGGGAAGACCGGGGCTCTCTGACCCTCTGGTTATGGGTAGACCCATGTCCCTTTGCCTGGTCTGTCTGGGTAGACCTGAGCCAAAGTCCATGGACGGAGCAGTTTCTGATGAGCTGGAACACCGGTCTGTTTGCAAGTCCCATTCAATGGGTGAAGTCTCTCTGCTTGGGAATGATTCACTCCCAGTTAACGCAACATCCACAACTCCGTGAGTCTTGCCAGCACCCTGAGACTCCATTGCCAACTTGCAAGTGCCTTGGAGGCTTTGGCTGTGCGATGTCTGCGGCAACTCGATGGAGGGAAATTGGAGCTCCCTTGTACTTCCCTAGGCTAGAGCTGAAAACATCAGCATATTCCTGGCAAACAGTCATCAGGACCACTGCTTGCATTCTATGTATGCCAGTCACATGGATGCCCAGGGCATCAAACCAGTCTAACCCAATGAGGCTTGTGTAGTGGCCCTCAACTACCACTACGTTGAGGGATCCCTCAAACTTTGAATTGTACCTTTAACGTAGCTTCTCCTTTAACCGCTACGCAGGAATTTTGAAAATCCATCAACGCCAGATTTGACGGCTTGAGTTTAACTCTTTTGCCACTGTGACTGTAAATGTGGTTAAACGTTCTTTGAGAAACTATGGACAGGGCTGACCCAGTGTCCAATTCCATTGAGCATGGAATTCCTTGAAGCTTGACTTTAAGCCTAAGCTTTTCTTTAAGGGGGCGATGGGCGATGGGCTCCTTTTGCTGGAGCAATATCGAACTCTGTTTTGCCCCGGGGCCCCTGTACCTTTCCTGGGGTATTCGTCTTGTAGAAAGTCCCTCTGACAACCATTACAAATGATGGTGATATGGCCTTGTTTGCCACATGCTCAGCACACTGCAGTACAGAATCTGCACTCAGAGTGCCGATGTCTGCCCCCACAGCCCGCGCAGCTAGTGAAGGGAACTGTCTTCTCAAGTGGTCATCACCCTCTTTCTGGTAGCTTCTGCAACCGGTCGATCTCATTTTCCACATCTAGGTTGTCTGCTCTTTCTGTGTCTTCATGGTGGAAGGTTATTGGACTGGGGATATTCTTGGGGGGGGGGCATAAGGCTTTGACAGCTCCCCCGGCAGCCTCTTCTGTCATTATCTCTTTCAAAGCATCCTGGAACATCAAGGTCTCCTTCACAAACAGCTTCTACTGAAGGTCCCTTCTCCTCAACCCGCATACCAGTCAGTCCCTGAGCCTTTCTTCTAGGTCTGTGAAGTCGCAGAGCCTGGATGCCTGTCGTAGTGTGGCCACAAATTCAGCAGCTGATTCTTCAGATTGCTGTTCTCTTTGTTTGAACAAATGTCTCCATGCAATGACAGAGAGCCTTGGTTCAAAATGCTCTTTGAGTTTTCTCTTGAGCTCAGTGCAGGCAACCAACTCTAGAGTTGCTGGAGCGACTAAGTTTTAGGCTATATCGAACATTGCCTGGCCACACATGCAAAGTAGCATTGCAGCCTTTAAGCCATCTTCACTAACTTGGTTTGCTCTTAGATAGTTCTCGACTCATGAAACATACGAGCTCCACCTCTCTGGGTGCAATACGTCAAACTCTGACAGCTTGCTGACCTTGGCCATGGTTTGCTGTTACTGACCTCTCAATGCCTTGTGCTGCTAAGGGCTTCTGTGTTGATCCCAGGGACGGGTCCCTTAGGCTGTGGATGCCTCCAGCATGGCTTGTTGGCAGGCAGAGGGGGGAACGTGGTTCCTACCAGGGCGCTGATGCCTGGTCTTACCCCTAGTGACCTTTGGCTCTCTCTTCCTTAGCAGCACATCCCACCTTCATCACCACTGTTATTTACTTTGAGGCATTGACAAGGCGAAAGTAACAGAACGTTTATTAGGTTAACACAGAAGCACCTCTAACAGCCGCCTTGACATCTTTTTATAAGGACCGCCGATAGGTGGGAGCCAATGAAATTAAAGCAATTAAAGCAATTCTCCCACCTAAAACACAAGCTTGCAAACTTGCGGACAGGCAATTAATGTTCAGACAACACACCCGTTATTCAATTATAGACGCCTGTGGGTCCGACTTGGCGGCGGCGATGGCGGCGACGGCGTGGGCGTTGGCGTTGCCGCTGGTAGCGGCGTCTCCTGGGGCCGCATTCGACGGCAGAGATGGCCTGCATCCGGCGACGACGGCGGCAGCAGTGGACTTGGGCCGTTCTCAACGACCAGCACTAAGCGGTGGCATTCCTGGGGCCTCTTGGCCCGAATGGCAACACTTGACCTGTTTTTGGGCCACCTCGGCGGCATCAGTGTTTTCTGGCCTATTTGGGCCGCTTGTGGAGGCCAGTGACTGGCTGCGATGTTTCTCGGGCTCTCGGCCCCTCCCGCCGGCGGTGGTGCTTTCATCTCACCCCAGACTGCATCAGGCTGCTTTTAGTGACGCTATCGTCCTCGGGCCGTTTTGGCGGCGGAGAGGGCGACTGAGAGTTATCCTAGCAGCAATGATGCTTCCTGTGCTGCCTCGGACCGCTTGTGTTGGCAACGGCGTCTTTGGACCGCTTCAATGGAGCAACAGGCGGTCTTTATACCACCTTTGGACCGCTCTAACGGCAGTGACGCTTTTAGACCATTTCGCCCATTTTGGCCCGTCTACTCTTCTGCCTGAATATATAATTTTGTCTGCCTCCCCCTCTCCCCTTTGGATTTGGTCGGTCCTGGGTATCAGCCATGGTGGGAGAGTGGCTGACTTTTACATCTGCAGCCCCATAGAGGTGGGAGCTCTATGGGGCATGCCTACCCAGAGTATATCTTTGACCATCCCCAGGTACAGAGTTGCAACTTGCCGTGAGAGGGCGGGGGTGACCTGTTTACTGGGGCACCCAGCTAAGTGGCAGTGCAGCTGGGTGTGGATCCAGATATTTTCTTTTCCGGCCTTCGACCCTCCTATGGACTTGATCATCTCCAGGACTACCTATTCTGGACTTGCTGGACTAACATGCGACAATATACTAGCACGGACTTGCTCGCCCTCAGGGGTGCCCCCCTCGCCTGGGTGCGACCCGCCTCTTTAAATTCTAACCTCGATGAAGGGCCCGAGTTCTGGGTCTCTGAGAGATGGCTGGGTAGGGGTAGGGGCCGTCAACATAAATGTAACAAGAGGCCCCTGATTTTGTTTTTATCAAAATTTTTTACGGGGTTGGGGAGGGGGGTGGGTGATAGGGGTTGTTTGGCTTTGGGGGGCGGCCAATCAACCATAGTTCAGGCCAGACTTGGGTCTGACCACGCGGGGGGAGAACGAGGGGTCGTTGTCTCCGGGGCTCATGAGCGGGTCGTGGGATTACCAATTCCCACGACGGGGAATGGCAGCAGGCGGATAGACAGGGGGCCATATCGTTACCGGGAGCGCCGTCTCCGCTATTTGCAAGCGGTGGGGCGCTCCGACCCTCTGCTTCTTTCCCGAGGTTCCGGGAGCGAGGATGTGCAGCCTCCTGAGCTCCGGCTGGTGTACCTGAATGCCAGGTCCGTGGTCAGCAAAGCTCCCCTTATTAGGGATTTAGTTGAGGGTGAGCATGCGGACCTGGCTTGCATCACGGAGACTTGGTTGGGGCCAGAGGGTGGGGTCCCTTTGGTTGATCTTTGCCCACCAGGCTTCCGGGTGCTACACCAGCCTCGAGCTCAGGGTAGGGGTGGGGGAGTGGCGGTGATCGTTAGGGAGACCTTATGTCCGCGGGAGACCACCGTTCCTCAGATAGTCGGGTGTGAGTCTCTCTTTATGAGATTTGGCTCTGGGGTGCAGTTGGGCTTGCTGCTCGTGTACATTTCGCCTAGTCGCGTAGCGGCAGCCCTGCCCGAGCTGCTCGATGTCCTCTCAGGGTTGGTGGTTGAGTTCCCCAAACTTATAGTTTTGGGAGACTTCAACCTACCATCCCTGGGAGGTTCATCTGAGCTTGCTCGGGAGTTCATGGCTTCCATGACGGCCATGGACCTGACGCAGGTAATTTCTGAGCCAACTCATGAGGGAGGCCACACCCTTGACCTGATTTTCTTATCTGGACGGTGGTTGGATGATCTTGGTGGGGGCTTTCCACTTACTATGCCCCTGTCATGGACCGATCATCACCTCCTGCGGCTGGTCTTCCATTTTGCCACCCCTCGCCGTGGAGGTACGGAGCCAACTAGATGGTACCGCCCCAGACGCCTAATGGATCCTGAGAGATTCCAAGCGGCGCTGGGGTCTCCACCTGCCTCCATTGCTCACAGCTCGGCGGATGCCTTAGTGGAAGCCTGGGAAAGGGCAGCCACTGAGGCACTCGACTGGGTTGTACCCTTGCGGCCCCTGACCCGGCGCAGATCCCAGCGAGCTCCATGGTTCTCCGCGGAGCTCCGGGAGATGAAGCGGCGGAAACGGGGCCTAGAGAGCTGCTGGAGGTCCAGCCGATCTGAACCCGACCGATTGCGGTTAAGAACCTATATTAGGTCTTATCTCGCTGCGATGAGGGAGGCGAGGTGTAATTACTTCTCTACCCTCATCGCGTCCGCAGACAATCGCCCGGCCGCCTTGTTTAGGGTGACTCGCTCCCTTCTTAATCAGGAGGTGAGGGAGGATCCCTTGCAGGGTCGTGCCGAAGAGTTTGGTCAACATCTGTTGGATAAAATCGCTCGGATTCGGACCGGTTTGGACTCCAGCTGGGCAGAGTCTGACGATCAGGACACGGGCGGTCTTGTCAATGTTATCTGGGAGGAGTTCGATTCTGTGACCCCTGATGAAGTGGACAGGATTATGGGGAAGCTGAGTTCCACCACATGCTTATTGGACCCGTGCCCTTCTTGGCTGGTTTACGCAGCTAGGGAGAGGACACGAGGCTGGCTCCAGGCGGTTATATCTGCTTCTTTGAGTGAGGGTTATTTCCCCACCGTCTTGAAGGAGGCGGTGGTGAGACCTCTCCTCAAGAAGCCTGCCTTGGACCCAGCTGTATTGAACAACTTCCGTCCAGTCTCCAACCTTCGCTTTCTTGCGAAGGTTGTTGAGAGTGTGGTGGCGCATCAGCTCCCTCTGGTCCTGGATGAAGCGGATTATCTGGACCCTTACCAATCGGGTTTCAGGCCCGGGCACAGCACGGAGACGGCATTGGTCGCTCTGGTGAATGATCTCTGGAGGGCTCGGGATAGGGGGTATTCCTCTGTCCTAGTCCTATTAGACCTCTCGGCGGCTTTTGATACCATCGACCATGGTATCCTGCTGCAGCGTCTCAGGGGATTGGGAGTGGGAGGCACGGTTTTTCAGTGGTTCTCCTCCTATCTCCTGGGACGCTCGCAGTCGGTGTTGGCAGGGGGGCAGAGGTCGACCCCTAGGACTCTCGCTTGTGGAGTTCCTCAGGGGTCGGTCCTCTCGCCTCTCCTGTTCAACATCTATATGAAGCCGCTGGGTGAGATCATTCGTGGTTTTGGAGTTGGGTATCATCAATATGCTGATGATACCCAACTTTTTATTTCGACCCCAAACCACCCCAGTGATGCCCTCGCTGTGATGTCCCGTTGCCTGGAGGCGGTTCGGGTCTGGATGGGGAGGAACAGACTTCAACTCAACCCTGACAAGACTGAGTGGCTGTACATTCCGGCTTCCCGAGACACCTGGGATGTTCCACCTCTTTCTATGGGGGGTGAGCTTTTACCCCCTGTGGATAGGGCTCGCAACTTGGGAGTCCTCCTAGATTCACGACTCACTTTGGAGGATCACATAGTGGCCGTGACTAGGGGGGCTTTTGCCCAGGTTCGCCTGGTGCGCCAGTTGCGGCCCTATCTGGATCGGGAGGCCTTGTGTACGGTCACTCATGCGCTCGTGACCTCTCGCCTAGACTACTGTAACGCTCTCTACATGGGACTTCCCTTGAAGACTACTCGGAGGCTCCAACTGGTACAGAATGCGGCCGCGAGAGTTGTCTTGGGAGTTTCCCGGTACTCCCATGTTACACCTTTGCTCCGTGAGCTGCATTGGTTGCCAGTTGTCTTCCGGGTAAGGTTCAAGGTTTTGGTTATGATCTTTAAGTCCCTACATGGCATGGGTCCGCGATACCTCGAGGACCACCTGCTGCCGGCGTCGACTCCCCTCCGCCCTGTGCGCGCCCACAGAGAGGGCCTCCTCAGGGTGCCTCCTGTCAAGGAATGTCGACTGGTGGCCCCCAGGGGGAGGGCCTTCTCTGTGGGTGCTCCGGCGTTATGGAATCAACTGCCGGTCGAGCTCCGGATGGCATCAGACCTCCGATCCTTCCGTCGCGGGTTGAAGACCCATTTATTTGAACTAGCGGGTCTGGCCTGATGGGGGTACTTGGGTTTTTTATTGGTTTGTTTTAGTATTCTGGTTTTAACTTGGGCATTAATTTAATTATTTTTTAATGTTTGTATTGGTGTTTATATTTATGCCCTGTGAACCGCCCTGAGTCCCTTTGGGAGAAGGGCGGTATAAAAATCTCAATAAATTAAATTAAATTAAATAATGGCCCATATAATTTACTTCAATATATAACACCTTCCATTTTCAATGCTAAGTGAATCACTGTGGTTGTTAACTATTATGTGCTCCTGGCTACTTTCCTCCATGAGCCAGAGGAAAGTTCATCTGACCAATAACCAGCCAAGGCATAATGAAGGCCTTTTGTTTCATTTATTGCAACAAACAGGGAGAGACGCTATCAAAGCTTGATTCTCTCCAAAGTTTCAACTCAAACTATTCTCTCCCGGCTGCCTCCTTGTTCCCCACTGCTGAGGTACTATGAGATTACAATCCTTCCAACTGCCTTCTACGTATTTCCTGCTACATACTAAATCATACATTCCATGTGCATTTAAATTAAGAGACAATATATGCAAGGTGTGTTAATAGGATTTTGAGCATGCTCTGTTAGCTTGTTTTTGAGTTCTGGGACATTTTATGGCTTCTTAGAACAATAGATTCTTTCCTGTTATTCAGTTTTAGTTTTGCCTTTCATGTTATCCAGTTGTTTTAATTTCGCCTTTCCTGTTATACAATTCCTTTAGTTTCACCTTTCAGCTATTTCCACTAGCAGCTACTTCCTCTTACAATTAATTCCTCTTACTATATTAAATTTTTCTTACAATGTTAAATTTTAAAGATCATTCACTTGATCCTATCACGTGAGACATCATGTGGTTGTAAAATACAATTTCCCACTTCCATTAATTCTGCTCGTTAGAAGCCAGTTGTAAAGTGCATGTTTGGTTCGAATTGACGAGGACTCAGAGTGGTTAACACTGAACGAGTTTATTGAATACACAAAATCAACTGTCAACTGTCAAATGTTGCAACCCTTTTATAGAGGAAGCGTTTGAACTGTAGCCAATACAAGCAGTCTATTTTCCCGCTCCTTGGTTGTGGCGTCCAATGATTGCACCTTATTTTCCCGCTTTAAACCTTGCAAAGCTGCACTGTGTTTGCAATCTCTTTCATGGCTTATTGCTAACTATTTACATACACAACACCCCTTACCCCCCAGTTGGTGTCATTTCTTTACAAAATCCATTAGGTATTTTGGTGGCCTATGTATTCTGGACGGGTATCTGTTACTTTGGCTATTAGGGACCCTTCTTCCTGGTTGACTGCTTGGCTGCTGGGTACTATGCTGGTTACTACTAGACCTGGGCTCAGGGTTACTGGCTTCAAATGTACTGCCTTGTGTATTAGGTTGTGTTTGGGATTCAGTGGTCACTGGCCTACTTCGCAGGGGTATTTCCCAATCAATTGGACTGAATTGTTGTTGTTGGGCCTCAGGGAAAGTGTCATCTTGCCCAACCTCTACACCACTTTCTGGCCTAATGTTGTCTGTACTGTTTCCCCTTACTGAGCTTTGGTCCCCCTCAGCCGGCACACACCCCCTAGATCTTTTCCTCAGCTGGTCTATGTGTCTTTTACAGCTCCTATTCCCTTCCCCCTCAATGATGTATGATAGGGGACCTAAGATTTCAGTTACCACCCCTGGAATCCATTTGTCCCCTTGGGCGTAGTTCCTGGCCCAAATCAAGTCCCCCACTTCAAATGTTCTGTTAGGAATGTCCAATTCAATGTTTGGTTGGAGTCTGTCGGGGTGTAGTCTGTCCAACTTGGTCAAAATTTTCCTGCCCCACCTCATTTCAGCTGGACTTTTCCCTGTAGCCGAACAAGGGGTTGTGTGCTGAGCCAACAAGAACTCAGCTAGTCTCTGATGCCAGTCACCTCGAATGATTCTTTTAAGCGCGTCCTTCGTGGTCCTCACGTTCCTTTCAGCCAATCCGTTGGTGGAGGGATGGAAGGGTGCAGAAGTCTTATGCTTAATCGAGTTGGCCTTGAGGAAATCCTGAAATTCAATAGATGTGAATTGTGGCCCGTTATCAGACACTATTAAATCCGGCAACCCATGAGTGGCAAAGAGGCCCCTTAATGCCTGTATTGTTCTGCCTGCCGTTACTGAACTGACCGGTACTACTTCTAGCCATCTAGAGTAGCTGTCGACCACTACAAGGAACGTTAACCCCTGGAAAGGTCCAGCGAAGTCAATATGAATCCTGGACCAAGGATTCCTAGCTAGCTCCCATTTATGTGTGCGGATGTGTTGTTGTTCAGGCCTGGAACGTTGGCACAGATGGCAATTGGCAACGCATTCCTCAATGTCGTGGTCCAATCCTGGCCACCACAAGTGACTCCTAGCCAGGGCCTTCATCCTTACTATTCCGGGGTGTCCCTCATGTAATTCAAATAGAATAGCTGATTTGTGAATTTCTGGAATTACTACACGAGTTCCCCAGAGTAAGCAACCCATATGAACTGATAATTCATCTTTCCTTCTGAAAAATGGACTGTATTTTACGTCCGGGTTGGCGTTGGGCCAACCGCTCATGACCCAGGCCATTATTCTCCTTAAGATGAGGTCCTTATTGGTTGCCTCAGCTATGTCTTTAGCAGTTAGGGGCAGATCAGGAATATCTTGTAGGGACATTACTTGTCCCACTGGGGCAGGGTCCTCCTCTGTTGTGCTAAGGGGCAATCTGCTCAGAGCGTCTGCATGACCCATGTCCTTACCTGGTCGGTATTGGAGGGAAAATGAATATGCTGAGAGGAAAATGGACCATCTCAGCATCCTGGGAGACATAATTTGGGGAGTCTGTTTATCTGTGGTAAACAGTCCCAGCAGGGGTTTGTGGTCTGTCAGTATTGTAAAGTTCCTGCCATACAGGTAGTCGTGGAACTTTTTAACTCCTGCCACTATGGCTAGAGCTTCCCGGTCTATTTGAGCATAGTTCCGCTCTGCCTTGGTTAGTGTGCGGGAGTAGTAAGCAATGGGTCTTTGCATTCCCTGGGCGTCTAAATGGCTGATTACTGCCCCAACGCCATAAGGCGAAGCATCGCACGCCAGGTAGATTGGTCTGTTTTCTATGAAGTGGGTTACAGTTGAGCTACTGGAAAGGATGTCTTTTAAGGTCTGGAAACTCGCTTTGTGCTTGTCTTGCCAATGCCAAGGGGTCTTCTTATCTAAAAGCCTGTGCAGTGGTTCTGCAATGGCAGCCTTATGTGGCACAAAAGTGTGATAAAAATTGACCAAGCCAAGGAAGGCCTGTAGCTCAGCCTTGTTCCTTGGTTCAGGAGCCCCTTTTATTGCTTTAATTTTTTCAGGGGTAGGGTGGACTCCGCTTTTGTCAATCCTGAACCCCAAAAAATCAGTGGATTTAACCCCTATGCTACATTTTTCCTTTTTTAATTTTAATCCAGCCTTTCTAAATCTACCCAGTACCTGTTCCAGCCGCTCTACTAACATTCCTTCATCTTTTCCAGCTATTAGGACATCATCAAAGTAAGGGCATACTCCAGGTATGCCCTTTAAGGTCCTCTCCATCACTTCTTGGAAGATGCCTGGAGCAGCTGCAATTCCAAATTGCAGTCTGTGGACTCGGAACGCCCCCTTGTGGGTAACAATTGTCTGTGCCTCTGCAGCCTCTTTGGAAACAGTCAACTGTAAGTACGCATGCGCCAAGTCGAGCTTGGCGAAGATGGCGGCGTCCTGGATCGTGGCGAGGACCTGCTTCACCGTCGGGACCGGGTAAGCATGCTTTTTCATTCCAATGTTGAGGGTCGCTTTGTAGTCGGCGCAGATCCTCACATCCCCATTGGGTTTGAGGGGTGTGACGATCGGCGTCTCCCACAAACCGCCCTCAACGGGTTCTAAAACTCCGAGGCCTACAAGCCGGTCGAGCTCGGCCTCGATTTTTTCTTTTAAGGCAAAAGGTACCCTCCGGGCCTTTAGCCTGATTGGATTTACTGAGGGGTCTAGGTTAAAATTAATGGGGGGCCCTTTGTACTTGCCTAGAGATCCATCGAATACGTCTGCAAATTCTTTGCAGACGGATTCAAGGGTCTTATTTCTGATCACTGAATTTATTCCCCCTATCCAAATTCCCAGGGCAGGAAACCAATTAAGCCCTATTAAGCTGGTCCTATTCCCCTCCGTAACTATCAAATCTAAGACCCCCTTAAACCCCTTAAAGTTTACTCTAAGGCTGGTCTTTCCTTTTACGATTATTGGACTTTTTTGGAAGTCCATTAATTGAATATTTGTTGGACTAAGTGGAATTCTTTTTCCACTTAGTTGTTCGATTTTCTCAAGGGTTTCAGTGGAAATTATCGACACTGAAGCCCCTGAGTCGATTTCCATTCTGCAAGGGACCCCTTGCAGAAGGACTGTGATTTTTAATTTTCCGTCCGGAAAATTGTGCCCCCTTCCCCGCCTTCTCCGATTGACTCGGGCCACCTCCCTTAGGGTTGGAAATTTCACCCGGGATCTAGGGGTCTCCTTGCCACTAGCATTGGGGGTTACCTTACCCTCTGGCCACACTTCGACTTCGTTCAGACGGGAGTCCCGGACGCGGTTTCTGCAGATGGCCTGGATGTGGCCGGTCTTGCCACAAGCCCTGCACTTGGCGGTGCGGAATCGGCAGGAAGCGCGGGGATGGTTGCCGCCACAGCTGCCACATCGGTTCTGGGTGTCGTTGTCGCGCCGTCTGGTTGCGGTGTCCCGCCACGGTCGTTGTGCCCCGGTCGGTGGTCTTTGCGGTGTTGCGGTTTGTTGCCGGCGGCCAGGTTCCGGCCCCTCGCTTCTGAGTTGTCTTGGTGCCATCTTCCCGAATCGCCTGGAGACTTCGGCGATCTCTTCCTCCCACTGCTGGTCCACCTCCCCGCAGTCCACATAGCCCTCTTGGTTAATTTCGGGTGCTGCCGCCATGCTACTGCGGGGGGGGTCGCGATACCCGGTTGACTCATACGTTAGGAGTTCGTCGAGCACTTCCTGTAAATCGCCGGTAGGTTTGGCGATTATTCTATTTTGTAATTGTTCATCGCGTAAGCCCAGCACGACTCTGTCCCGAATTCTAATTTCTAAATTATCGTATTTGCAACGTACTGCGGCTTCCCTGACGGCAGCGACGAATTTCTGTATGGACTCCCCCGGTCTCTGATTTCTCTTCTCAAAGATGCGCCACCAAAAGAGTTCGGACCTTCGGGGAGTAAAGTGAACCTTTAGTTTTGCGAGGAGGTCGGCATAGGGCACGCTGGAGACTGGTTGTGGCTGGCACAGCCCGACAGCAACTCTGTAGACCGGTGTGCCGCAAATTGTCAAAAGTGCCGCCGCTTTTTTCCGGTCGTCAGTGATTCCGTTCACTAACAGGAATCCTTCAACTTGACCGATGTATTCTTCCCAATCTTCGGGGAAGTTAGGGTCAAATTCCTTCAGTGACCCGATTTGCGCCATTCGGAGAATTTTTTTCCTATTCTGCCGCGGCCGCTCGGTTGACTGTGACTCGCTCGGAATTTGCCGCCTTCACGACAATTCTTCCTAATCTCTGGTCTTCTGTCAATCCCACCTTCGTCGCCAGTTGTTTGGTTCGAATTGACGAGGACTCAGAGTGGTTAACACTGAACGAGTTTATTGAATACACAAAATCAACTGTCAACTGTCAAATGTTGCAACCCTTTTATAGAGGAAGCGTTTGAACTGTAGCCAATACAAGCAGTCTATTTTCCCGCTCCTTGGTTGTGGCGTCCAATGATTGCACCTTATTTTCCCGCTTTAAACCTTGCAAAGCTGCACTGTGTTTGCAATCTCTTTCATGGCTTATTGCTAACTATTTACATACACAACAGTGCACAAATGCAATGACATGACCATGAACACTGTAATGGTTGTAAATGCATGCTGATTATGAATCACCTGAATAGAAATCACGTAAAAGCAGGACACTGTGACAGCTGTGAATCTGAGGATTAGTCATAAAGCTGTTTTTTCCCCCAACCATAGTAACATTGAACAGTTACCAAACAAGGCAGTTGGTAAACAAAGAGTTCCTGTTTTGTATTTATGACTTTTCCCTAGGATTTTTAGAGGGAGAAGGTAAACTCTTGACCCTGTTGTAGCTACCCTGCAATAACTCTCCCACATAGGCCAGCCATCCAGATCCCTAATTAGGGGAGGACATATCTAAATATTTGCATTTTTTTTACCAATTTTTGGTCATTTTGATGAAACAGAACTTCCTTTGGAATTTCTTTGTAAGAAGAGAAGATAGGTGAAATTGTCCTAGGCTGGACACTGATTGTTTGGCCCTTTTCTTTTATTGGAGACTGGATTAGAGATAGCAAGCGATTTATTTCAGTGTTTCTCAACCTGGGCAATTTGAAGATGTGTGGGCTTCAACTCTCAGAGTTCCCCAATCAGCTTAGCTGGCTGGGGAATTCTGGGAGTTGAAGTCCACACATCTTCAAACTGTCCCAGTTGAGAAACACTGGTTTATTTTGTTTCTCTATCTCTGTTCAGCTTTCCTCTTACTGGAAGATACTTGGGCCTTCAGTCTACTTCCTGCAAATTAAATAAGAGTTTTTTTCTTTCTATTCCCTCATAACTAGGCTGGGCATTACAAGAGATGGAGTTTTTCAATTACATTAGGCACTTTTTTTTAATAAACTTACCTTTCTGGCGTGTCTTAAGCATCTGTTTCTAGGTGTTTTGATGGGCGTGATTCTGTTTGTGCATCTATGTTCTGCTGAAGCTGGAGTAGAAGAGTTCAGAGCTGTTCTAAAAGGCTCCATGCGAAACAATGGGTTTAATTTACATTGGCAGCCAGGAAAAAAATTCCCAATAAAAAGAGCTGTTTTGCAATAACTGTAGCAGAAAAAAGTTGCTGTGGCATTCTTACTCCTAATTAAAGGTCTTTAAACAGAAACTGGATGGTCAGTTTCTAAGGTTGTTGTAGCAGTGGATTCCTACACTGAGTAGGTGAATATACTAGGATCTTGCAACCCTTACATGCTCTGATGCAGTGTCCTAACTGAAGGATTCCAGCCCAGGTTCTGTCAAAATTATTCCTGAAATGGTAAGATGGCCAGAAAATACAGGTAGTCCTTGACTTACAACCATAACAAAGCCTCCCCATTACAGCCATAAATCATGACAGTCATAATGCAGGTCATCAAATGACTGACCCATTTTTATGACCTTCTTTGTGGTGGTCATTAAGTGAACCATCCTGATTGCTAAGTAAATATTGGGTCATTAAATGTACAACACAGTTGTTAAGCGTTAGCTACGGCAAGTTTTTGCTGAAAACTAGAAGTAAACACTGGTTTTCAGCGAAAGCATTTTAATTTTTAAAATAGCTATTAGACTAGCAGTAGATCCTCCCCCAGCCTTCCCCTACACATCTTGCTCCCTCCATGCCATCTCTTAATTCATATTGCTGTACTTACATTGTTTTTTATTGTTTCATTTTTATACTATTTTTATATTTAATATTTTTGAGATTTATTATATTTACTATTTAATAACTAATAAATAAAAATAAAATTGCAGTCATGTGACAACATGACGCTGCAAACAGTCATAAATGTGGCTGGTTCCCAATTGGCCTGAAATGCAAACATGTATGTCAAAAGAAACAAAAAAAAGTTTCTTTCAGCATGTAAAAAAAAAGAAAAAAGTTAAAAAAACGATTGGTCCATTAGTGGGAGGAAAGTGGCAAGAAGGTGATAAGCAACAAGGAGAAAGCAGAACTATTTAACTCGTTTTTTGCATCTGTCTTTACACAAAGAGAAAAAACAGTCCAACCTATCAAAAACAGTGCCATAAAAAACAGAATAGAAACGCAAACTAAGATAGGCAAGAAAATGGTAAGTGAGCACCTGTCCAGCCTAGATGAGTTCAAATCACCAGGACCAGATGGATTACACCCCAAGGTTCTCAAGGAACTGGCAGACGTGATCTCAGGACCACTGAACTATATTTTTCAAAGATCCTGGAGCACTGGGGAACTACCAGAGGACTGGAAAAGAGCTGATGTAGTTCCCATCTTCAAAAAAGGGAAAAAAATAGATCCAGGAAACTACAGACCTATCAGCCTGACCTCAATACCTGGGGAGATTCTGGAAAAGATAATCAAGCAATGAATCAGTGAACACCTAGAGGCAAACAAAGTCATTACTAAAAGTCAGCATGGGTTTGTCAAAAACAGATCATGCCAGACAAATCTTATTCCATTCTTTGACCAAATGACAAAATTAGTGGACCAGAGGAATGCTGTGGATATAATTTACTTGGTCTTCAGTAAGGCATTTGATAAAGTAAATCACAAGCTACTACTTGATAAGATAGAAAAATGTGGGTTAGATAGCATCACCACCAGATGGATTCGTAGCTGGCTGACAGGCCGTACTCAGCATGTGGTCCTCAATGAAACTGCATCTACATGAAGGGAAGTGTGTAGTGGGGTGCCCCAGGGCTCTGTTCTGGGCCCAGTGCGCTTCAATATCTTCATTAACGATTTGGATGAGGGGATAAATGGGGAACTCATCAAATTTGCAGACGACACCAAGCTGGCAGGAATAGCCAATACTCCAGAAGATAGACTGAAAATACAGGAGGATCTGGACAGATTTGAACACTGGGCACTATTTAACAAAATGAAATTCAATGGTGAAAAAAGCAAGGTTCTACATTTAGGCAAGAAAAACCAAATGTACAGGTATAGTATAGGTGGTACCTTGCTCAATAGTAGTAACTGTGATAGGGATCTTGGAGTCCTAGTGAACAATCACTTAAATATGAACCAGCAGTGTGCTGCAGATGCCAAAAAAGCCAACACAGTGCTAGGCTGCGTTAACAGGGAAAGAATCAAGATCATGTGAAATATTAATACCACTTTACAATGCCTTGCTAAGGCCACACCTGGAATACTGCATCCAGTTTTGGTCACCACGGTGTAAAAAAGATGTTGAGGCTCTAGAAAAAGTACAAAGAAGAGCAACAAAGATGATTAGGGAACTGGAGGCTAAAACATATAAGGAATGGTTGCTGGAATTGGGTATGTCAAGTTTAATGAACAGAAGGGTGAGGGGTGACATGATAGCAGTGTTCCAATATCTCAGGGGCTGCCACAAAGAAGAAGGAGTTAAGTTATTTCCCAAATCACCTGAAGGCAGGACAAGAAGCAACAGATGGAAACTAATCAAGTAGAGAAGCAACCTAGAACTAAGGAGAAACTTCCTGACTGTTAGAACAATTAACCAGTGGAACAACCTCCCTCCAGAAGCTGTGAATGCTCCAACACTGGAAGCTTTTAAGAAGAAACTGGACAGCCATTTGTCTGACATGGTATGGGGTTTCCTGCCTGATCAGTGGGTTGGACTAGATGACCTCCAAGGTCCCTTCCAACTTCATTATCATTGTTAAGAGATGTGGCTGTCAGAACTTTGAAACCCATTATAAGTACCCTCTGGGGAGTCTGTTGTAACTTTGAATCATTGCTAAGCAACTAGCTGTAAATCAAGGACTGCCTTATGCAATGGGCCTGCCTTTCATTATTCAATCATCTTCCCAGTGCTCTCTACTCCCCCCCTTCCTAAAATCAAATAAAAAGACATTGTGAATGAACAGAGGGAGGGAGAGACAGACAGAGAAAGTGCCTTTATATTATATCAGGTTCATCTTTTCAGACCAGGAAACTTTGTAACAGAAAATGATGCCATTCTAGCTGTTTCTGCTCCCTCCAGATGTGCCCCTCAGAAAAACTCAAAAGTCCTTTTCAAGCACACCAAGTAAAGTAGAACATTGCAGGCCTCTTTTGCAGGGAAGCAAACTGTTGAGAAGTTGCTTAGCTTGAATTTGTGGCTGCCCAGCCTCTTCAGAGACTTTTAAAATCAAATTAAAAAAAACTCTTCCTATTGCATGCAACCAATGACTCTGTCTTTCCAGAGACTTGGGATATTTATCTGAGATAGTGAGTGTCCAGCAAAATTGAACCTTACGCTAAGCTAAGAATTTTCTTTCATACATGGGTCTGATGTGGATAAGTGATTATATCAAATTGGGAAAAATTGCCTGCATCATCTTTCCAAGGGATCTAAATTTAAATAGAATGCACTGCACTTTTATAGGTTGCATATGTACTCCTAGCTACATACTGACAGTTCAGACAGGCTGGGGGCAAAGCTACCAACTACATCCTTGGTAGCAGGCTAGCCTTTGAGGCTTTTGTTTAGCAGGGATGCAGTTATCACTGACCTTGACAGAAAACATTTCAGAGTACACACAGAGAGACATTCAGGGTCTGTGCACACAAGTTTGCTTCCATAACCTCAGAAACACAAGCAGAGCAGAATTATGGTAAGTGTATAAACAAGGAGGTCATGAGGTTAATGTCTACTTAAGCCATTCCTGAAACTACCCCTCAAACAGGGAAACTGGCAGATTGCAAAAGCAAAATCAAGACAAACAAACCAAACAAAAGTTTGATACCCCTTCTTTGGAAAACTGATAAAAATATATACCTTTTTTATTTTAAATTGTTAAAGATTAATACATCAGTCCAAGAATCTTTGATCTTGTTTTAACTACTTCTAAATTGCCCTTAGAATCAATTGAAAAGGAAGGGCTGTTCAGATGTTACATCTGAATAAAACAAATTTAGCTGAGGTGTCAAGTGCTAGAGAGTATATGAAATTAGCATTGGGCTAATGTTTGTAACTTGATCCGGAATTGACGTAATTGCCAGCTTTCCCAAAAACTCTTAATAACAGTGGAGAAGAAACTTGCTTACTTCATATTTAAATGCAAACTAGCTGCATTTTTCAACCAACAGAGGAATCAAAGAATAAATTACCTTTGATATTCCCTCTTCAAATTTTGTAATGCAGCTTACTCTCCAAGGAGAAAGCCTACACAAACATGCATAATGTCCTGAAAGTAATGTGCAAAACCACATTAGAGTGGGAAATATTTGCAAAAAAAAGGACATTAGACAAAATTGCAAACAAAAATATGTCTGGAAGAAAATGCTTCCAAATACTATTTATTTATTTTTGAATGCTTTTAAGCAGCCTTAGTCGTTCAATGCCCAGTGTGTGTTTCAAAGAGAGAGAGACAAAAACAAACTGAAAATCCAAACGGACAGATCTCTAGACTTCGTCCCAGCTTCCCAATGTTGCTCCCTCCCAGGCATGTAATTTTGGTCCCTTAGGAAGTCATCTCAACAAAAATCTTCAGGCCTTATTGATGAGAGAAACCAAAAGCCCAAAAATTCCTTGCTGGAAGGTTCTAGTTGGAAAAGAAAGAAAGAAATATGGCTTATCAGCTAGTAGAAGTAAGCACGCATCTTATTTAAATGTTTGCATGATGGAAATAGCTAACACTGCTTTCATCATCTGGGTTTGTTTGTCTATGTGATTTGTCACGGCCCTCACAATCAATGTGAATCAACCCCAAGTTGACTAAAGTACATGTTGCAAAGATAGTAGAGCTGTATTTCCAAGCTTGGTGCCAGGACAGTGTAATATTCTGCAAAAGTCTTTCTAATGTGTGTAGCAAAAAGCTTTGAATAATTAAAGACTTCAGGGAAGTTTGGATTCATAACCATGAAGCATGTCCCCAACACACACACACACACACACACACACACACACACACAGTATTCACTGGTCTAACAAATCTAGAAAAGCAAAATATATAGCAGTCTTCATCTGTGGAGTTTAAGAGATAGACAAATAGGTTAAAAAAGCTCCAGTGTTCTCCCCTCTTTCTCCTGCAAAAGGATGTAAATTCTTATCTAGAAGCTGCTCATTTCTAACTGCCCAGTTTTCCCAGAACAGTTTACTTTGGCAGCTACCTTGGCTTTGCCTTTCTAATTAAATGATGAGATCATAGGAAATGGCATCTTATCACTTTGCCTTTTGTTTACATTTTTCCTAATGCTTTGGCCTTTTCCATCCAGTCCTCCCCGTCCTTCTCCTTCACTCCAAAAGCAGGGAGAGTCACATCCAACTAATCCATGGCGTTACGGATCACTTGGGAATCCCATCCAGTGCCTGGCACACTGATGTCCCTGCCCACTCTGCAGGTGCAGGGCAGAGCAGGTAGTCGCTCCTGTGACTGGAACCAAAATGTAGAATATTTGTCCATCTAGCCCAGTTTTGTCAACTCTGATGGGCATGTTGGCAAACACCATGAAATTACTAACCAACCACAATTTCTACGGCTGAGGTTGAAGCATCAAGTCGAAGGCTCTAATTCTGAGCTAGACGGTCTTCCCATTTTCTCCCTTCCCCTAGGAGGAATTTAATAAATTCCTATCTATTATCAAAAGCAATGAGTTTGGGGGCCCAATGTACACACTACACAAACTGTGCTTTCGATTAGCAATTTATGCCTTCCCAGCCCTCATGCTTTATTGAGCAAATCATGAAGCATCATTTAGCATGCTGCAATAGTCAAGTCCATAAAATACTAACATTGTTATAGATTTAGTCTGGACAAACAAAGGTGATAAATACAAAAAGACTTTTTCAGTTTTTACTGATATACCTCAGCAGTTATTACAGATAGTCCTTAACTTACAACTGGTCGCTTAGAAACCATCAAAGTTATAACAGATTCCCCCCAACAGCTACTTACATCCTGATTTCAAAGTTACAACAGTTGCGTGCACACACACACACACACACACACACACACACACACACTGAGTAAAGTGATTGCATTTGGGGCACTTGGCAACTAGTTCACTTTTATGGCTGTTTGCAATGTCTTTGGCCACATGATTGCAATTTTGAATTTTGTTTTCTGACAATTATTCCTGGTTTCTGGCAAAAATTGCCTACTGGGAAAATGAATTCACTTAACGACTGCAGGACTGACATAACAACTTCCATGAAAATATTGTAAAATTGGGTCTGGTCACATGATATTCACTTAACAACCACAACATCTAATGACCATAATTTTGAACCCAATTACAACTGTAAGTCAAGGACTCCTGTATTCAGAGACTACCTGTATTCTGCACTGCAGTAAAGGAGGGTAGCCTGGTTACTAGCATGGGCTCCACTCCCCAAGTACAGCTTAAAGGAGAACGATATTATATGGCAAATTCAGGTAAGATTTAGAACGCCTAACAGAAGTAGGATCCATGGTAGATTTCTGAATCTAGGGATTCAGACTCATCTTTTGAAGAGGCCTGTAATAGAGGAGAGATATCTTATGCTCTCTCTCCTCCTCTTCATTCTATATTTACTTGCTCTGGCCAAAGGAGTGACAGAGCACAAATTATGGCAAAGGAATTAATGCTGATTTGCTTAGGTTTTGCTTAAATAATGGAATTCAGCAAAGACTGAAAGGTTACAAATGGCCCACCTCTGCTGTAGGAAGATCTCTGGATTAAATTATCAGTTCTCAAAATATTCACCTGGTGGGATGGGCAAGGTCCCTAAGTTACTTCTCCTTAACAGGCAGTGATTTGCATAGAAAATTGAATTACTCTGAGTCAGGCCAAGTTTGAGTTTTCTTCTCTGCTTCTGACTGCATGCAGTGTTTGTTTACAAGACAGCAGAACTTTCAAGTATGCGTATCTTGGCCAAAATGTTATTTTCCACTATGGAACTAGTTCGGAGCTGCCCAGGCTAAACAGTTGCAACACAAGCATGGGACATACAATTTAAAGTTACTGAGATTGAAAGACATTGATGTAGACTGAGGTCCCCAAACTCTTCAATTCATTGACCCCGATAAGAAATTTCAAATTGTTTCTATCCCCTAAACACTTATTATATGAAAATAATTTAATAAATGATACTTGAACAAATAGTAACAACAACAACAACAACAATTGATAATCTTACCAACTTTTGGGGGTTGACACTGATCACTTTTGAGAGCTGATTTAGACCTAGCCCTATTGACAGGAGTGGATCTCACTCCAAAAGGAGTATAGGACTGTAACTTTGTTTTCATTGTAAACTTGGGGGGGTTGTAAGTGGTGATTTCGACCCATTTAATGAGGTTTGCTTTTTGAATATACTTCTATCAAGACATTAAATCTGTTTGTTGGACCATGGAGATTTCCAGCAGGAGAAAAACAAATTATAATAAAGCACATTGTATAAATCAAGAGATAAGCCTGCAGTTATGGGTTGTTGTTGTTTTTCAAACACTGACATTATGAACATTGTTGAACTTTTTTATTTAAAGCAAAAAAAATGGTGTTGAGAGGATCTGTAAATAAAGCTTTATTGGCATTGCAGTAAAACATGGTACTTCAGATTAGCTCAGATCATACAGAGTAAATTATTTTTTACCAGAGGAGCCATGGAAGTCCAGCTCAGCCCATAAACCCTTAATCAGTTTGGGCTTTAAATACTTAAGTAAATACTTTTAGAATGTACAAATAACTGTTTGAGCTCTTTACAATCGCAGTTGCCTATCTAGATGGTCTAGCTGGCAGACTTACTGACGGAGAAAGACATTCCACAAGTTGCAGACTCTAGCAATAGATAATTTGGGGGGCAGGAATAAATTGAGACCCCTGAGCTTCTGCAGATTTGGATGAGCCCCAGAGTCACATCAGAAGTTGCCAGCAAATTTGTAGTCATTTTATAAGAGCTAAAGTGCGATAGATTTAATAGTTTATTGTTATTAGCATATGGTAGTTTATGATTGTTTTTTACTTTTATACTTTGATTTTAGCTCTGGGAAGTTGGGGAGGGGGGAAGGGGAGGGGGGAGGGTTGGGCTGGGCTGGGCTGGGAAGGGGGGCTGGGGGTGGGGAGGGGTTTTGTTAAAGATAAAATGTATTGAAAAACTTTTCAATAAAAAAAAAGAAGTTGCCAGCAAATGACAATTCTTGGGTAGGGTCCACAGGTGCTGTTAAACAATCATGTTGTTTGCTTGATTATGGATCAGTATAGGTAGTCACAGACTTAGTTACTACTTAGCTTAGCAACTGTTCGAAGTATTTACCACTCAGATTTGAGGTTTTGATGGTTCCCTCCCTTCTGTGAAACATGACCATACTTCAGGCACTTAGCAACTGTAATTAATGCATTGACAGCCACTTGTAGCATTCCAGGATTACATAAACCTGGAAATTACCTCGGTTCTTCAGCAAAACTAACCCCTTAGCAAACATTAGTTCATGTAAGAGATGACCAGGCTAAACCTGAGGGAGGGTCAAGGGCAACATCATTTTGGAGTCCTTACACATCATGAGACATCTGCGGTAAGTCCTTGCATTCCTCTTATCTACTGCCAACTTACTTTGACCATTAGTATTTATGATTCCTGCAGAGAGATAGCATCAAATAAACTTGTACTCATTTGGTTCCTGATTTCTTCCACCTGACAGCTTAATGAGTATGGCTTTTACTTAATGACCACTATGGCAAAGATTGTAAAACTGGGTTCATCATATGTTTACGACCATCATGACTTATGGCTATAATGGACAGAATCTTTTACAGTCATAACTTGTGGACTACATGTATGTTCTGCGAATCCAACCACTGTGATTCACAATCCTTGATGGAAACTGAGCTATTCCGACTGGGTATTAGTTTGGGGAAACCCACATTAGAGGGTTAATTGTCTTGGATCTCCCAAAATTTGTAATTCAGAAACTGTGGAAGATGACAGTCTTTGACAAGACAGTCTACTGTCTAACAAAATTATAATTCCCATAGTTCCACATGAAACCTCTGGATACCAGATTGCTTAATACTGAAGTGAAAACAGCACAGAAGTATTTACCTTCATTAAATATCCTCCAGTAAATTTAAGCAAAGGCAGCTCAGACTGTTCATGATTATGCAAATTATCCCTGTGGAATTACCCCCTCCCCTTAAATACCTTAGAGTGAATATGCTGATTTTTGTTATTGTTTTAAGGAATTGGATTCTCTGTTTCAGAAACAGTCATAATTCTTTCTGAAGATGAGAGAAAACGAATTAAGCTGCCTTTAAAGAAAAAAGTAAAAAAAACACGAAAAAACCCCCACAATGAGCATCAGTTCCAGATCCTGCTGATGGATAACTCAAAGGCAGTTTAATCCAAGTTACTTGAGCAGCTCCTTCTTCTGTTGAGTGTGTCTTGCATTCATAGGTCATTAATAGAGATTATTTTTGCAGGTCTGCTAGAGACACTGTTCCCTTCCATCTTCCACCCTCCCCGCCCACCACATTATAGGGCTTGCGTGTAATAACTTTTAACATTTGATACTATTATAGTGCTGACTTTGCCAGTTGCAGTATAGCTTTCTATTGTCTGACTCTACTGTTATCAATTAGCTATTTATTTATTTCCCACCTTTATTATTTTTATAAATAATTCCTAAGGCGGGACTAAAAATCACAGTCTCCTGATGATGGGCCTAAAATCACCCAGCTGCTTTCCTGCCAGATTACAACTCAGTGTCCTGGTTTCCAGTATGGTGCCTTCACCACAAGGTGAAGCAGGCCCATGTAAACGTTGTTGTTGTTGTTGTTAGTTGCGAAGTCGTGTCCGACCCATTGTGACCCTATGGACAATGTTCCTCCAGGCCTTCCTGTCCTCTACCATCTTCTGGAGTCCATCTAAGCTCACGCCTACTGCTTCAGTGACTCCATCCAGCCACCTCATTCTCTGTCGTCCCCTTCTTCTCTTGCCCTCAACCTTTCCCAGCATTAGGCTCTTCTCCAGTGAGTCCTTCCTTCTCATTAGGTGGCCAAAGTATTTGAGTTTTAGCTTCAGGATCTGGCCTTCTAAAGAGCAGTCAGGGTTGATCTCCTCTAGGACTGACCGGTTTGATCGCCTTGCAGTCCAAGGAACTCGCAGGAGTCTTCATAAATCAATCAAATGAAAGCATGATTCTCTGGATGTGTCTTTAAATGAATCTTTATAGCAATAAGGCTTAGATTTATATACTGCCCCATAGTGCTTTACAGCCCTCTCTAAGAGTCAGCATATTGTCCCCAGTAATCTGGGTCCTCATTTTACTGACCTTGCAAGGATGAGAGGCTGAGTCAACCTTGAGCTGGTGAGGATTGAACTCCTGGCAGTGAGTTGAATTAGCCTGCGATACTGCATTCTAACCACTGCACCACCATGACTCTATACCAGGAGTGTCAAACTGCCAGCCCACGGGCTGGTTACATCATAAGGAGGCAGCACCCACCCCAACTCCAGCAATGCAAAAATAGCCGCGCTAGGTCGCGACACGCCACATGATGCAGCGAGTTTGACACCCGTGCTCCATACAATTAGAGTTTCTTTAAAACAAATACATGAGTGAAGGAAAAATGAAACAATAGCAAATGTGCATTGGGTTTCCCTCACCTATCTCTATCAAGCCAGGAAGGCACTAAAATAAAATAAAATGAATCCACAAGGCTTTTTCATTTACCTGCAGCCATTTCACCCTATACATAGGCAGCATCTCATTATAATGCAGACTGGTAAAAAAAAGGCACATGGTTTGGGGCAGAGCCACTGCAGCAAACAACCGATGAGATTTCTTGACTCTTGGCAGTTGTACCTTAGAATTAAAAGGTAAAGGTTCCCCCGCACACGCGTGCTAGTCGTTTCCGACTCTAGGGGCTGGTGCTCATCTCCGTTTCAAAGCTGAAGAGCCAGCACTCGTCCGAGGACGTCTCCGTGGTCATGTGGCCATCATGACTAGACGCCAAAGGCGCATGGAACGCTGTTACCTTCCCACCGGAGTGGTCCCTATTTTTCTACTTGCCTTTTACGTGCTTTCGAACTGCTAGGTTGGCAGGAGCCGGGACGAGTAACAGGCGCTCACTCTGTTACGCGGCATGCGGGATTCGACCCGCCAAACTGCCGACCATCTGATCGACAAGCTCAGCGTCCTAACCCACTAAGCCACCGCGTCCCTTTTACCTTAGAATTAGATAGCTATAAATATACGGGACCATCAGCACCACTCCATGCTACATTTCAGCTTCATTTCCTAAAACACAGTTTTGAAAAGCACAGAGGATGGCAGGATCTCCTCCTCTCTCCTACCCCTCCCATCTGTCCCTTTGGTAAGAGGAAGTTATTATCTGCGATAAAAGCCATTGTTGACATTAGAAATACAGATTCAAGGACCCAGACGGGAAATTTAATAAAAAGAAAACAAATGTCAGAGGGAAAGGAGAGGCTAACAGTATGGCAAAGCAAAGCCAGATGCAGTCGTAAAAATCTGCCCCCAGGCAAACTGGGGGTGCCGACATTGGGGCCTGGATTTCTGGCTGGCTTGTTCATTGCCTGGGACAGGGATGACGATGATCAGACAGAAATGTGGGGCGGGTGGGGAGGCATCAAAGGAGGGGGGGTGGACTCATGCCCTTGGGCTGCAGAGAAGCAAGGATCATTATGTCTCTCAAGCTGATGTATGGTGTCACTCAGAGGAGGGAAGATCAACCAAAGACACGTTTTTCACCTTGTGTGGTTTCACAATGTCTTCCCGGATTCACTTTCCTTCTCGGCGCCCCCCCCCCACAGCCTCCTCCCCTTAGCTATTCTTTTATTAAGAGCTTCTGTACCCAGAACTCTTAAAATCTTAAAGGCAGAGTTTCCCTGAGGAAAGTACTAACAGCAGGATGCTTGCTGATGGTTTCAAATATCTCCCAGTCTTTATTGCATTTATGTCTCTCGCATTCCTACCAGCAGATCAAGGCCGAGCGGAAGATTCTTGGGCCCCCATTTGCAGTTATGCATTTTACCCTCAGAACAATCCTGACAGGTAAATTAGAGAGAGAGAAAGCACAACTCTCTTCAGATCAACAACCTGGCTGTGCTGGGATTTGAAACCAGCTCTCTTAGCTCTAAAGTAATATGAACTTTTAGTTTAACTTTTTTATATTAAAGAAGGTAGGCTAACAAAGAAAGAATTTTCTAGTGCAAACTATATTCCCCTACCCCAAATAAATAGTCAAAATCAAATTAAACATTCTACAAACAAAAAAGGCACCTTAGAAGTACACAACATACAAAAAGTACAGTAATGCCACTACTAACACAAAAATGCTTTTTTGGCAAACCCCCCCCCCAAATGTTAACTAAAGGGATTCATGACAACATGAACAAAGTACTCATTATAAAACACCCAGGAAAATAGAAATGCCATTGCTTAGTATTGAAACATTAATAAAGGGGCATGGGGCTATCACTGTTTGGGCCCTGCCAATAAATCTCCAGATTGTATCTAAGAATAAGGAACTTTGACTTCAGATATTAACATAAAAAAGATGCTTTCATGTTAAACTGTATGAAGGTAGAGATTTTTGCAGGTGGGTAAGCTTTGTGGAAACCATGCATATCAAGACAGGGTCACAATAAAAATGAACAAGGCCAGGAATTTAGGAATCTACTTCCCCCACCCCCACTACAAATTTTGAAATAAAGGCTATTTTTTTGCCCGAGAGCTATGATTCTTTTGATTTATTTATTTAAATATTTGATTGATTGATTGAATTGATTGAATTTATGTAGTTGCTCATCTCACATAATAGTGATTTGCCTTTATGTGACAAACAGTGTACAGTGACTTATGACCACAGTTGGGATCAGAATTCCCACTGCTTAGCAAAATGGTTGCTAAGCAAGTTGAGGCTGATTTTATGACCCTTTTGTTAAGTGAATCACTGTGATTGTTAAGTGAATCACACAGTCCTTAAGTGAATCTGGCTTCCCCCATTGACCTTGTTGGTTGGAAGCTGGCTGGAAAGGTTACAAATAGAAATCCCATGATCCTCATGTGCTGGAACTGACATAAATACATGCTGGTTGCCAAGTACTTGAATGTTAACCTCCAGTTCAAGAATCCAAATAAAAATTCAGGTTCATTCCGTCTCCGAAATCTTACTGTTTATTTGAATACATGGTAATGTCAAAGCAAAACTAACTCTGAGGTTCCAACACCAATTCATAGATTTAAACAATAATTTCCCCAGCCAAACCCCCAAAGTCCTATGTAGTCCATATAAACAAGTTCACTTTGTTATGGGAACTGTCTGCTTCAAATCCACACCTGTTATGGTGTCCTTGAAAAGGTTTCAGTCTCTCACGGTCTTCAGTGGAATCATAGAAGTTTCATTTCTCCATCTAAACCGCTTGAAAGTAAATCTACCCCCTTATTCTAAAGGCAAGTTGAAACATAGAGACATGTAGCTGCCAAGTTTCATCCTTGACACTGAAGTTTGATCACTTGACTGTGGGTATCTGCAACAGTTGTAAGAACCTGGACTGGTTGTAACCTCAAATATTGTAAGTTGTAAGTTGAGAACCACCTATAGAATCTTAAACTAATTTAATGATTTTTGGGGGGTGGGGAGGAAGAATCTTCTTCACAGAAAAAACTACAAGTTTATATGTAGGATGAGTCCCACTTATTGCATTCTCACCTATGCCCCAAGATTAAATCAAGACCTGATCACCAAATGGTTTGTAGGCCTTTGAGATGGTAACAGCAGAGAAAGCAACACAGTATTCAGTCTGGAGAAATTCAGACTCAGGAGTATTTTTAATTTCAAAAATTCCAATTCAAAATTCTAATTTAAAATTAGGAACCCATGAAAGCCAAGATCAATTCCTTGAAAGTTCACTGGGTTACTGTGAAGTAACCACTCTATTTCAGCCCAATCTACTTCTCAGGTTAATTTTTCTCTGTATGTTGAGCTGGGACGGGGGTGGGTGGGTGTTTGGGAACTGCAGAAAGAAAAATCTAAAGTCTTGGGGGTAAAACACCACATGAATAAAACAAATTTTAAAAAAGTAAATTCAACACACCTAACCAAACAAAATTATTGCAAATATTAGCAATGCAATTTGGTGGAGGATTTTAGGCCTATAAGAAAGGATTCAGGTGCTACAGAAGGCCGTTCAGGTAGTGGGAAGAAAAAATAAATTATGTTTCATTTTTTTAAAGGCATAGTTGCATGCCACTACTCCAACTCTGCATTTTTACAATAAATCTAAGATGCCAAGCCACTCTAGAAAGGCTTTGATGAGAGTCAAGTCTTCTCATCCCTTCATATAAAGAAAGCCAGATTCTATCGTTTGAAAGTACCTGCTACCAGGCAGGTTGAATTATCCATCATAAATTGCCTTATGCAGTTCCATCTGGAAGCACCCTGCTTTTGCTTGAGACTTCAAACAAACTTTATAAAGAACAGCTCTGGATCCAGGTATTGAGTGTCTTTGTAAGTTGCCTTCTGCAACTTGGAAGCATATCCATATACATTAGAAGGAGAAGGGATAAATGGTGTGACCTTGATACATGGTTGGTTCTGGAAAAGGTACTGAAACTCTTAAATCCTGGAAATGAGAGGGCCAGATTAAAAGTTAGCTCAGACTAACACCTCTCCCTTTTTCCCCATTGTAGAGCTTCAAGAAAAAGCAAAGCAGGAAAAATGTATAATGTTCCTATCATTCCTCTAATCCAGAACCTCCTATTTTCCCTCAGGGCTCCAAAAATAGTTTGTGAGAGTAGAAAACCAAGTTTAGAATGAAAAAGATAAAGCTGTAAAGAAGTGGGGCAATTAAACATAGAGGATTGGCAGTGCCTCATCTTGTTCTTACTTCTTTTTCTGGCATATTTCCCTGCCCTTTACTTTGACACGGAATGAGTAATTTATTTGCTCAGAGATTCTGTTTGCTTCCAATACTGTTGACTTCTTTGGATTAACTTGCTATGTAAGAGCACAAATATAGAAGGACCAGAGAGAAAAACCACCATATTAGAAGACAAAAATATGTAGAACTATTTTTGTGCCATTGACATGTAAATGGTATACATATTTTTGTGTCATTGACATGTAAATGGTAGTCCAGAGGTGGACAAACTATGGCACCATAGACCACTGATTGCATTCCCTGTTCCCAGTTTATAGCGCCCTCAAATCATGCTGCTGAACATTTTGTGAAGACACAACTGATGGTAGTGTTTTCACCTAAAAATAAAAAATAAAAACCTAAAGAAATGCATGACTATATCTCAATGAAGCCTCTATGTAACTAGGCAAACAACATTGTCTGACCTTGTATTTGTTACATGGAAGCATACAACTAGATTACTTGGAGCAGAAATCAGCCTCATAAACATTGCACAGAGTGTCACTTAATTCCCAGCCTCATGATAAAAAATATTGTAGTGCTGCAAAAGTAACGAAGGACAATCCACTATAACACAAGTTTGGATAATCTCCAAATTTCGTGGTTCAAGATAGAAAGTTTGGTATTGAAAAGAAAGGGATATGATAGGCAGCATATCCATGGATTGTTCAAGAATTCAAATGTGGGAATCATTTGAAATTAGGCATCCTTTGGAATCTGCTTTAGAAATTATGAAACTCAGTGTTAGGATCAATTGTTGTAGAACACAGCTTTGATGGCATACAGCATATCTGATGTTGTCCAGAACACTGGTTTTAGTTTCCATAATATTTAGCAGGCATTGGTTGTTTTGGCTATGTCTTCTGGGAATTGGAGTCTGTACTTTGAAGAGTAGAAGATAGGGCAGGTTGCTTTAGAGAGTAACATCAGGCATCAAGCTAACTTTGACATCTCTGTTTAGCAAAAACAAATCAGAAACTGAGCACAAGTTATTATTCTACATAACAGCGCTATTCACACATTGGCTAGCTTAGTTATATATTACACGGGAGTTTCATAAATGAACTTCCAGATATTTTGTTCTTTCTGAAAAAGATGTTTTGTGTCCCACAATTTAATCAACATTACAGTCCAGGAAAACAGGTATCTTACTCATTCCCTTCCCAACTCACATTAAATTGGTATTAGGCATAGGTAAAATGTATGGGTTATATTTGCCTCTCCACAACTAGTAAAAAATTAGATGCTTCAGACTTCAGAAAAGATTCATTCCCTGTTAGTTTTCCCTTTATGTTTTTGGGGAGGAAAAACAAAATAAGATGTTCCCAGCTTGACATATCTTTAATCAACAGTATTTAGTGGAATGTACATTTACAGCTCAGTTTTGATCATTCTGAGCATTTTTGCCAGTGAAATTTCATCTGACCAGAGTTGATGTCGATAATCAAATGCAGTCATAACTAAGAATCAGTTGCCACATTTTTTTTCAAGAGCAATATGCCATGACTGTTGGTTTTTTTCAGATATTATAGGAACAACTCTTCATTAAAAAATGAAAAGAAGATGAAATTAGTTCTGCAACAGCAGTTAGCTTAACCACTTTCTCTCTCCTGTAATTATTCACATAATGAGTTTGGGATTTAAAGCTCACAAACAAAATTGGTCTTAGAAAATGCCTACCATGGGCTGGCTCTGTTCCTCTAAGTTGCTGGCCCACTTGAGAAGGCCTGAGTCAAATGGACTGTGAGAATAATTCAGGCAGAAAGAAGGAGGAAAATGGACAGTCAGGGAATATTTCGACAAGAAGTATCTCAGCACGCAGAAGGAATGGGGAGAAAAAAGCACCCCAGAAGTATTTTCCTCTGTTTAGTGACTGATTAAAGTTCCGTCAGTCACCCTTTCCCCCACTGTCACATGGCTGAACTTTGGGTGCTCAGTAACCGGGCCATGTTTACAGCTATTTGCAGTGTTCCACAATCACATGATGTGCTTTACAAAGGTTTTGCCCCAAACTGGCATTTACCTCTGGTTTTCAGCAAAATTGTGTCCATAGGTAAAGGTTCCCCCGCACATGCATGCTAGTCGTTTCCAACTCTAGGGGCTGGTGCTCATCTCCGTTTCAAAGCCGAAGAGCCACTGCCTGTCCGAGGACGTCTCCGTGGTCATGTGGCCGGCATGACTAGACGCCAAAGGCGCACAGAACGCTGTTACCTTCCCACCGTAGTGGTCCCTATTTTTCTACTTGCATTTTTACGTGCTTTCGAACTGCTAGGTGGGCAGAAGCTGGGATGAGTAACAGGCGCTCACTCTGCTATGCGGCACTCGGGATTCAACCCGCCAAACTGCCGATCTTCTGATCGACAAGCTCAGCGTCCTAACCCACTGAGCCACCGCGTCCCTATGTCCATAGTGAGCCATTAGTTTGCTTAATGACTATGGCATTTGCCTAACAACTGTGGTGGCCTCTTTACAAATGCTAGGTTTGCTTAATGACTGTCACAAAAAGTGTCATGTGACTGGCGCACTGTACAACTATCATACGTTATGCCCATTATAGGCAGGGTCTATAATGGTCACAAGTCAAGGACTACCTGTACTGTAACCTTACAGCTAAGGTAGTATTAATAAGGGGTCTTTGGTGCTGAGCTTGGTTGTTTTCTTGCAGATGTTTCATTACTCAGAGTGAGTAATATTATCAGTGCTGGTGTTAGTATTCATGGTTTTGGTTTCTTGTCCGAGTTATCATGAAGAGTTGACATCTTCCCCCCTTCCTGAACCTTATCCTTTGCATCTTTGGAGAGGCAGGTAAACAGGAGGTCCAGCATGTTCTAATCACAAGTACAGCAGACTCTTGGGACACCAGTTAATAAAAGGTTAACCCATTATCCATTATGCAGCAGGTTCTTTATTCACATAAACAAGGAGTCTTTCTGAAAAGATCTGCACTGACTGGCGACAGCTCTCCAGAGGTACAGGGAAGGGAGACTTTCCCAGCCCTACCTAGAAATTCATGCAGAGCAGGTTCTATTCTACTGAGGGCTTAATTACAAAGTTGATTAAGTACATGCCTTGTAGTCAAGTCAAGGGATTGTAATTAAAAATAATAATCTAGTACAGAAGAGATTGGAATAGAGGAGATTACCTCTTTTTCTCAGGCAATAATATTAGTGTCATATTTGCTATATCCTGTATATTGTGATTTTTAATAGAAAAAAAATCTATGTATGGACTGGCGCAAGTGATTTTCCATTGAGGAGAAAACAGAAAAACAGAGTAAATTTTCTTCTCTTCTTCAAAAACTCTGATCCCAAAGGAATCTCACTCTATTTTTTGGGGGGAGGGAAAGGATCAAATATGGGAAGAGGTCTCATATTTGAAACACTAGAAAAATACATGCTATGCATGCAACAATGAAAAAAAAACAACTCCCATGAAAGGGCTGCAGGCAGTACAAATAATACTGTGGACTGTTAGAATGTCACTTTGACCCAAAGCAATTGTCTATGAAAAGTCTCAAGGGGGGAGGAGTGTTTACTTGATACTGTGGCTTGTGCAACCAGTTTAACCAGGTCAGTTAAAGATCTAGCAGTGCATTGCAACAACCCAGTACACTTGGTTAGTTTTCACTTTGGCCAGTTTTTTTATAGCTTAGTAAGAGCTACCAGGATGCAAAATTAGAGATGACTATTATTAGGACCCCAAAGAATATAGCCCATTTGACCAAATTCTGATTCAATTCCCTGTGTAAAGCCACAAAGTAGGTTGATTTAGAAACCATGTAAAGAATCTTGTCCAAATGTTGGTCATAACTAGTACCTTGAATTGAACCAGAAGCAAACTGACATCCCATGAAACTCACACAGCAGAAGTTATTACATACGGCATTTTTGAGGCACCCAAAATTGCTCACAGGGCCACATTCTGTATCAGCTGAAACTTCTGAATACTTTTCAAGATGTTGTAGTATAGCCACCCCTAATGTAGAGACCTAGAGTCTTGGATGTTGATTTACTGTAAGCCTAACCCTTGCCCAGGGAAGAAAACCATCACGAGACATTCTTCTGTTTTAACTTTTTTTTCCTTGTTGCTTTTTGGAGTTTTCATCCTGCTTTTATGAGATGGCAGCATTTGGGAGGGGGTGTAGCTGCCCCCTTCCCCCCCCCAAGCCATCAGCTGAGCAAGACACCTTCCTGCCCACTGACCCACCCACCAGAGACCGCCTGGATCTCCTCCAACCCTGCCTGGCCCGCACAGGCATCCCTCCCCAGGAGCAACATCAAGCTGGCCACGCCCATCCTGGCCGTGCCCACCCAGTCTGCCAAGACCACTGTAGCCACGCCTACCCAGCAGACCACACCCACCCAGCAGACCACGCCCACCCAGCACCCGGCGATACATAAGTGGGTTTTGGGTTGCAGTTTGGGCACTCAGTCTCTAAAAGTTTTGCCACCACTGCTATATAGCAAATTAAACATTTACAGGGAGCCTTTTTGGAACTTTTCAGTTACAAAGTCCAAGTGGAACTTCGATGAGGATTTAGGATAGATTTGAACATTTTGTTGGGAGGAGGAAAAGTCACTTATTAGCTAATAGTTTCTTAATCATCGGAGTTGTGCCAATGGTTTCTGATGCTCCCTGTGCTTCTAACGTGAGCAAAATAATTATATGTTGCACTCTTTAGAAGACTCCTTACAAGTTTTCAATCCAGGTCATTGGTTTAGTAGTTGAGAATCTAAAATCAATCTGTTGAAGATGTTCTGGGAAAGACCTAAACTGATTTATATGCTCCATCAACTGAGAAAATACTAAGGCTACTGTTCAAGGTGCTAGTCCTGAAACTAGGAACATATGATGCCTAGGCTTCCTTTAGGCATGACAGCCAGCTGGGTGACTTTGGGCCAGTCACCCTCTCCTAGCCCAATCTATGTCACAGGAAAATATGAAGCAGGGATATTAGGTATGTTCACTACCCTGAGATATAAATAAAACTGGGATTAAAAAAATCTACCAACAATTGATTTAAGAGAGATTTGATACCTATCTGATGAGGCAATGGGGCAAGGGATAAATTCAGATCTGCTCGTCACCTGGGGGCTTTAATTCGGTACAGATATTGTCCAAAGATCCAAAATCTGATTTATTCATATGTCTTCCTTCAAATAAGGAACTTTATTAAGGAAATATGTTAAATGGAAACATATACGTATTTCTCTTCAAAATGCAGGCCACATTGTAGATCTGTTTCGGTATTTTTATGCCTAGCAGGTGCTCTCAAAGTAACAATTTGGAAAAAAAAAATCTGGGAAATTTGGTTTACAAGGACTTTACCCTTTTGTGGAAGTTATCCTCTCAAAATGAACCCTTGCTGGATTGCCAGCATGTTGGGTTCAGGAACAGAATATTTCAGACTTAATCCTCCTGCTGTTTAATGGTTGCTCATGAGGGTGAATATTAGATTCTGGCAGTTCTCTCTCCCTTTATCCGCCATCATCCCTCAGTTGGGCAAGCTGTGGCTTCATGAATGAGGACTTCGCCATGGCTTCTAATTGATGATAACTTTATTGTCACTTTGAATGTACACCAATTGGCATACATCAAAATGAAATTTCGTTGCATACCGCTCTCAAAGGGTCACCACCTCCGATATATATTCCTTGTTCAGGGCCCGCTCAAATTTCACATTGTCCATTTTAGTCTCTAGGGAGTGAACGATGGCACACAGGACAGATGGAAATGGGGCTCCATGTGGATTAGCCCTCAAGTTAGCTTGTATTCTGACAACCTCGTCTTCTTTCCTTTTTCTGATCCCGACTCTTCCACCTTTTCCTTTAAGAGGCCTTGCTTCTTTTCGCCCCTGGAGCACGCTGCTGCCGCCGCCACCAACTCCTCCAAAAGCCTCTCTCTCTAATTACAGTTACCAAGCCAGGAACTGATGTACAAATGGGGCATCTAGTTAGAGATTTTTCCTTTCTAAATTGAATGTTTTAAATGTAAAATATCTTGTGACACTGAAAGAAATAAAGCTACAATCTTTGGCTCACTGCCTGAAAGCAGGACCACTGTTTTATTAGCTTTGTGACACATTCCACTTGGCCTCAGTTTTGCTAACCTCTTTTTTTATATAAAGAAAATATATGCTGAGATTGGAGACATGCTGCAAGATTTATATGGGAAGTCAATGACCACAGAAGTGAACGTCTTCCATACTTTGTGGGTGTATTTGCAAGTATCTGTATATTCTCCTTTTAGGTAATCCTTGAATTATGACTACAATTGGGACCAGAACTTCCATTGCTAAGTGAAGCAGTTGTTGAGTTGCACCTAATTTTACAAACTCTTCAGCTGCAGTTGTTAAGTGAATCATGCAGTTGTTAAGGGTATATACTCCATTGACTTTGCTTGTCAGAAACCCTCTGGGAAGGTGACCCCAGGATGCTGCAATTGTCATGAATGTATGCTATTACAAATCAGTCAAATTTTGACCAATTGACCAATGGCTGTAAACCATTTTTTCAGTGCTGTTGTATTGTGGTCACTAAGCAAATGATGTAGTGCATTTTTAAAAATATGCCATAGAACCTGATTTACTAATAGATTGCCTGGATTTCACCCACCAAATAACTTTTTGCATTAAAGGATGTTGTGGAGTGCATAATACATTTCCCCAAATATTAATCAAGGGGGGGAAAGTGAAATCCACAATCCTGAACATAGGGGGACTTTCATGAGTAGAACAGCCCAAACCTTTAGCTGCCTGTTTCAGTTTTTGTCTAGTAATAGTCAAAAGTGAGACAATGGCCAATGATGTGCCCGTCTCCCATGTGAAACAATTGCAGTAATATTTAATAATGAAACTACCAGCCTCTCTTATCTACTAAAGTGAGCAATGATGTGAAATGAAGGAAGAACACCCTGCTTAAAATTTAATGTTCCTCTTGAGCTGTGTTTCTCAACGTTGACAACTTATTTATGTACGGACCTCAAATCTCAGAACTGGCTGTCTGGGGAAGCCTGGGAGTTGACGTCCATACGTTTTCAAGATGCCAACATTGAAAAACAACTAGCTAATGAGAAGTTGGATTTTTAAAATGTGCTGTAAATGCCTTTGTCCCTGCATTTCAGGCAAACAGACAGAAGGATAAAGGCAAAAACTATTGACTTATTTTCTCCTTGTTGTGTGAAACAGTGATAAGGTTCTTGTTGTGTCCATCACCTCGCAAAGCCACCCTCTTTCTTTGAAAGGGAAGGTCTCTGAAAAGGGGGTACAGAGAGTAGCAAGTATTAAGAACAACGTAGAAATAACTTAGTCATCATTATCAAGATGCATCCTGCAAAGATGACAAGTAAGATAAATGTACAGGAATGTTCCTTATTATATAGTCCTCCTCTTTACCATTAAGTGTCTTCCCCATTCTGAGTTGTGTGGGTATGTGTATATTTGTGTGTGCGTTACAAATTAATCGGAACACCAACTTTCTATAAAGGCTATTTATAATGCTTTGAGCCTTCTTTTCCCCCCAGGTTTTTATGGCAAATGTTGCTTTGATTTATTCTATGTATCGTTGCAGAATTGACTTGTGATGCTATCTTTCATGATTAAACATACCCGCACCCGCACCAGCAGCGAAATATCAAGAGGACATGGAGCTGCTGGACGCCATCCAGCAGTAGCACTAAATAACTTATGAAAATGGTTCGTTATGTTTTTGCTGCAACTGAAACTAAATCTGGAGGTGAAAAGACAATCAACAAAGCCGCAATGTTAAGGCTCTTGAAATAGAAAACAGCTGTCTCCAGAGAAAGTGGTGGAGAGATCACTTTGAGGAGCAGATAGAGGCAACAGAAGCAGTTCGGCTCCAGCTATGATTCTCCAGCCCAAAGAACCTTCAACTGATTAGAGGCAAACCTCACCTGAATAATGAAATGTCTGCAAGAAGACAGCCAGGCTCAGAGACCACCAAGGGCCCTACAGTCATCTCTGATCTACAAATAGTTTCTTCTACCGGTACATATTAGGTAAAGGTAAAGGTTCCCCCGCACATGTGTGCTAGTCGTTTCCGACTCTAGGGGCCGGTGCTCATCTCCGTTTCAAAGCCGAAGAGCCAGCGCTTGTCCGAGGACGTCTCCGTGGTCATGTGGCCGGCATGACTAGATGCCAAAGGTGCACGGAACGCTGTTACCTTCCCACCGTAGTGGTCCCTATTTTTCTACTTGCATTTTTACGTGCTTTCAAACTGCTAGGTTGGCAGAAGCTGGGACGAGTAACAGGCGCTCACTCTGTTACGCGGCACTCGGGATTCGACCCACCAAACTGCCGACCATCTGATCGACAAGCTCAGCGTCCTAACCCACTGAGCCACCGTGTCCCTATTACTGGAATAATAATTACATATTACATGTAAACAAAAACACTAAATTTGAAAAAAAAATCTTAGAAATACCCCCCACTACTCAAAGGAAATGATTTGAGGGGGGAAAAATCTCTTCATACACTACCTTTACATACTTAATTAAAATTGCACTAGTTTTAATATAATTAATTTCAATTCATGTTTGTATGATAAATATTACTGAAAAGTCATCTTGGGTATTTATTTATGCCGATAGATACTTTCCTACTCAAAATTCTACATTTTCAACCAAGCAAGCTCATCTGCCCCAACACCCATCTTAGGGAGATATTTACACGAGCGAAATTCGAACAGCTTGACACAATGGTCAGATATGGGAGATTTCATTCTATACCCTACAATGAGCCTCTATGCATCTGCAGAGTAGAAGACCTGGCTCACATCCTATTTGATGTTGCCTGTATAAGAAGGTGAGAGACAGGTACCTCGGTCTATATACCAAATGATTGACCCATTGGGATCCCCATATCAAAACAACTTACCTTATGTTCGGCTTGAAAATAACATTTAACGCAGCACAGTACTTAAACAAACTGGTTCAGTTGAGATCTGCATATGCGGGACTGATTGGGGTAGATTGCAAGGGTGACTCCAAAATATAATTTCATAATATTTTTACCTATATCTTAAATTATTGTACTCTATTACAATTTCATTTTAGATGGTATTTTATTCCAATTTTATTTTAAATCGTATTCTATTCCAATTCCATTTTAAATTGTATTTTATCAAATTCCATTTTAAATTGTTTTTATCAAATTTTAGTACTAATTTGTCACTGGAACTTTGCACTTTGATATGGCCCAAGGGCTAATCAATAAAGACTTATTATTACCAACACCCAATTGATTACACATACCAATAACTGCCAAGTCCAGTCTCCAAATATTTTTTTAAAAAAATATGTCCAAGTCAAAGCCAAAAAGGATGACAATATTGATACAGTTGTGCAGTAAGGTGGAGAGATGGATAAGATGTGTATGGGTCTTCTCAGGGAATGGAGATTGAAAAGTCAAGGTGGTGGCTACAACCAAAATTGTTAATTTAGCAACAATGGCTAAATTAACAGCTCATATGAGAGAAATGTATCTGGAGAAATTTATCTACAACTGGAAGCCTTTTGTCGACATTTTGCAGGAGATGGGACAAATCAAATTATAACTGCTTAAACTTTTTTTTTTTTTTTTGCAAATGGCCGCTATAATATAGTGCTGAATTAAAAGCTGGATGTGTTTATTATATCCTTGGAAGAAGAAGGCAGAAGACATTCTTTGCATATATTTATTTATATCTTTCTGCGCTTTGATTTCTATCTTCTTTATCATTACCTGTCTTCTGGGAGTTTACTTTGCCTTAGTTTTATTTGTATGTTTTGTAAAAATTTAATAACGTTATTATAACAAAGCTGCTCCCTTTTGGATTCAGCTGCTTGTGAAGACCTCTGAATAAATGTTTCCTTTCACCCCATCTCCCTATCTCTGTTGGTTCTCTGTTTTATATTCTGTTAATCAGCATGCAGGGCCTATTCAACACACTCAGTTTTCATTACGAGCTTTTCCTCCATCTGATTTTTCCAGTAGAGGAAGGGAGGAGAAACCTGGTTCCCAATGACTCCAATCATCCATTGTTTACTTTTTCATTGCTGCAACTGCTTCTTAACTCATCTTTTGCATCCATCTCTGGGAACATTTTAAAACTGTTTCTTAGGAAAACCAGAAAGTAATCTCTCCTAGATAATGGATCTTATATCTTATCCTTTTAAATACAGTTGATTCTCATTATTCCTGATTCCGTATTTGTGAATTCCTCCGCTAACATATATTTGTAACAAAAAACAAAAACCCAATACAATACTTTATAGTACTTTCCCAGTCATTCACAAACATGCAGAGGGATGAAAATAATGAGTTGCCCAAGATGCATGTTCCCAGCTGAGGTTTCAGTGTTGAATAAGAATATTTCATTGTTAATAAGAATATTTCGGTGCTCATGGCAACTTTATATAATAGAACAGAAATTACCATTCACAATAAGAATGGACCATATCTCTGTTCCTCCCATTCCTTCTTTCATAGTAAGTTCATTCCAGTGGCGTAGCATGGGGGGTGCAGGGGGGGCCGGCCGCACCGGGCGCAACATCTGGGGGGGCGCCCATTAAGCTCGCCGGAGGGGGACGATTCCGCTTCGCCGAGGGTCGGTGGTAGTGGGGGGACGGCAGCCGGTCAAGCCCGGCAACGCGTCCAATCCCGCCGCCGGCACCGGCACCTCTCCGTCCGCCGACGCCCCGTTGGGATCAGGCCAAGGCGCGTTGGGACGGGGCAAAGAGAAGAGCAGCGCCGCTGCCGCCCTTTCCGTGCCGGATTCGCACCCGGGGCCAAAAAAAACCCAAAACAAAGGCGCCAAGGAGGGCCCGCTCAGCGGCGCTTCGGAAGGCCCGAGTGGGCTCTGCCGCTTCGTCTCCGCGATCGCGCGCGAAGCCAAGCTGGGGATGGAGGCAGCCGGCAAAGGCTCGGCTTACGAGCCTCGCGGAAGATCAGCCACCCACTCGCGGGAGGGGCGGAGCGGGACGCCGCAGTGTCCACGTGGCTCCGCGCCGTGGTTAATCCCCGCTGCACCTGCGGCTGCCATGGCGGGGGGAAAAGGAACGGCGGGTTAAGTTTTCGAGGGACGAGTTACTCACCTTTTTTTTATTTCCCTCCACCCCACCCCACCCCACCCCGCTCGCTTCTTTTTCCCCAGGGAATCTGAAGCTACTTTGCGCACATCAAAAGCCTTGAGTATTTGCGGCTGAACTCTGAAAATCGCTGACCCGAAGGCAGCCCTCTCAAAGCACCAATCCAAACAGAAGCGGGGGGGCAGAGATTCATTCGCCCTGACCCACCTTTATTCAGGGAGGCGTGCATCACACGCCAATTTTTTTTATTTAGGGTTTTGATGAACAAACAACAAGGGGAGCAATAGTCGTCCCTGGCATTCCTTTGAGCCAGTGGTGTAGCGTGGGGGGGTGCAGGGGGGGCCGGGCGCAACATCTGGAGGGGCGCATTAGATGCATTTTACTTTAATTACATCAGTATTTTCATAACAAACAATACATGTGCTTAGGGGGTAAGGGTTTCTTTAACTAATCTAGTGGAAGAGACTCGAGTGTTAAAATCCACGGGTTAGGGGGTGCAAATTACTTGCCTTGCCCCGGGTGCTGACAACCCACGCTACGCCACTGGTTCATTTAAGTTTTCCACTAAACTTTAAAGGATAATATTTACAGTATACCTCAGGGTTGAAAGGAAGGGACTTTGTCGCTCTCAACCAAGTCAAAGAGCACCAAAGATACCCCTCCCCACCCGGATAGTCATTTCTCCCTTCCTATTGGTCAGACAATATTGTGGGATGTGGCAAAGGATTTTCATCTTATAATTCAATATAATTTCACGCCTTGAGCAAGTTCAAGCCAAATGGTTACCTGAAGGATGCTGTTGCTTTCTTGCATGTTCAAGTTGCTTGTCATTAACATGCAAAGATTGAAAATTAAAGACACATTCCAGCTACCATCCCTTATCATCCATTCCCTGCTTTCATTTTCCATTTGCTTGTTTTTTCTAAACAGTGTGTTATTAAAATCAAAGTTCACCCATCTATTTCAATTTCCACTCTCCAACCAACATAGCTATACATATACAGCCTTCCATCCTTCCGAGGTAGGTAAAATGAGGACCCAGATTGTTGGGGGCAATTAAGCTGACTTTGTAATAATGCCGCTTGGGGGTGTGTGTGAAAGCCCTAATAAGCAGGCATATACATAGAATGAAGGCTACTGCTAAGCTTGTAAGCCGCCCTGAGTCTTCGGAGAAGGGCGGGATATAAATGCAATTAAAATAAAATAAAAAAATAAATATACATTTAACAAATAAAAGTAAATAAATACCTTATCCATTAAAATCTTGGGCTCATTTACACTTTTCCTTTACCTAAGAAGTTGTTTAAAAATTAGCTACCTAGACAATGAAATAATTATTATTATTATTATTATTATTATTATTATTATTATTATTATTATTATTATTATTATTATTACATTATTATTAACAGCAACAATAAAAATGACGATGACTATGACGACAACGATGATGATGATGATGATGATGATGATGATGATGATGATGATGATGATGTTTGAAGGGACCTTGGAGGTCACCTAGTCCAACCGCCTGCTCAGGCAGGAAACCCTATACCATTTCAGACAAATGGTTGTCCAGTCTCTTCTTAAAAACTTCCAGTGTTGGAGCATTCACCACCTCTGGAGGCAGGTTGTTCCACTGGTTAATTGTCCTAACTGTCAGGAAGTTTCTCCTTAGTTCTAGGTTGCTTCTCTCTTTAGTTAGTTTCCATCTGTTGTTTCTTATCTTGCCTTCAGGTGCTTTGGAGAATAGCTTGACTCCCTCTTCTTTGTTTTATTCTTTATTTTTAATATCTACTGCAGAAAATAATTATTTTCATGTGGATAAGCAATGCAGGCTTAGCTACAAAGCCACAAACATGAGAAACAGTGAATTATGATTAGAAATTGTTATGGTTAGCAGCACAGTCATCCAAATGTTTAGACTGAATTTGACATTTTTATCCACCTATTGAATCCTTCCTAAGGTCCTGGATAGGTAGATATTGCTTCATAGGGTTAAAGGTATTGCCACAGAATGTAAGCTGTTTGAAATAAAGCTGCCTTTTGCAATTAACTGGTGGTGATTTTGTCAATGCCTATGGTGCTCAAGTGATGCTCAAGAACTTATTATTATTGGGATTACTTTTGCTTTCTTTTGCCACAGCTGTTCTACTTCTATTTACAGATCTTGCATTATGTGATTTTATCTAGTTTTTTTATCTTCAGTTCTGCTGTCTGCAGAATCTATTACAATGTCCGCTATCAAGAATTTTTTTTAAACCTTACTAATCATTGTTAAATCTGGAGTGTTGTATGGCAGACGCTTGTCTGTTTGAATTCTAAAACCCCAGAGCACTTTATGTTCTTCATTTTCTGTTATTTTATCTATTGTGTAGTCCTACCAGTTTTTGCTTGCAAACAAATAGTTTGTTACTACTTTATCTTAAGGTTGCTTTTAGGTAGTCAGTGTGATCTTTTTGCAGGCAGCTAATTTGGTGGTCCACTCTTTCTTCAGATTCTTTTTATTTAGTCAAATGCCATCTTCATAAAAATACCCAAACTATTTTATAGAGCAGCGGTCCCCATCCTTTTGGGCATTAGGGACTGGTTCCATGGAGAGAGGTTTTTCCCCTGACTGGAGGAGATGTGGTTTTGTGTGCTGCTTGTATCCCATGGATGGGACTTCGCTTGTTTGTGCAGCCCAGTTTCTGGCAGGCTGCAGACCATTGCCAGTCCACAGACTGGGGGTTGGTGACCCCTGTTTTAGAGAATGCTGTTCTTTACCACATGTAACCTGGGATTGTGTGAAGGGAAAGACATTGCTATCAGTGGATGGAATCAGACAATGCCTTAGTATGTTTCACTGGAAAAATTTGTAGACTTCTGTTTATTATTTTTATTTTGTTGCCATTGCAGTTGTCAAGGTAATCATTTAAAAGCTAACCAGCTGATGTAATGTGAGATGCATGATGTAATGATGGGAATGACTCAGCAGGGTCTATGTCCCTTTAAGATCATTTGAATAAAATAAAAGGCTCCGCAGATGTGTTCTTTCCCTTCCATTCCCTGCTGTAACTGCTGTGTGTTGGAGCCTGTTGTAGTAACACATGTATGCATATTGTTCCTGATGTAGGATATTGTTGATAGTGTAAGATAAACCACCATTTAATATAGACCACTGTTTACTGTGTTTACTCCTGAGTTATCTCACGCAATAACACTGTGCGCATTCTAACAGCAGTGGTTCTGAAAGGCTTGGGATGAATCAGTAGAGTTCCTACTCAGAAAATGCTCTACAATATGCAGTATATAGTATTGCAATCTGGGGAAACTGTTCAGTTCATGTGATCATTGCATAACATACAAATCTTAAAACAGGAAATGCATTAAAAGGCAAGGAAAGCTGGATTATTTTATATACAGCAAATACCAGAGAAACAAACATTTTCTTTCTGTTTATACAATAATGCAGAGTCAAAGTCTCTGTTTTCATACTAAAAGTTAATGTGAAGTATAATTCATGAAATCCTTATTGTCTTCTATTCTATCTTCCAAATTAGAAAGGATTGCTAAAATGATTCTAAAAATACCATAAAGTAATGGATCAGTTATAAGTGTTACTCAATGATACAAGCCACCAAATGGGAAAGCTAATTTTACATCAAATAATGGTTCAGTTCATTACAAATTATTATTATTATTATTATTATTATTATTATTATTATTGTTGTTGTTGTTGTTGTTGTTGTTGTTGTTGTTGTTGTTTTTGTTTTTATTATTATTAAAAACACTACAGTCTATGCATACATAGAATATATTTTTGAACAAGCATGCAAAAAGTTAAACTGCAAAACAGTTATCAAATTCAAGACAAAGCTATAAACATTATTGAAATGCTAATATTAAAGTCTTGGTTATACTGAATAGAATAGAATAGAATAGAATAGAATAGAATAGAATAGAATAGAATAGAATAGAATAGAATAGAATAGAATAGAATAGAATAGAATAGAATAGAATAGAATAGAATAGAATAGAATAGAATAGAATAGAATAGAATAGAGCTGGATGGGACTTTGGAGGTCTTTTAGTCCAGCCCCCCGCTCAAGCAGGAGAACAAGTACCATCTCAGACAAGTGACTGTACAGTCTCTACTTAAAAACCTCCAGTGATGCACCCACAATTTCTGAATGCAACCTGTTCCATTGGTTGATTGTCCTCAGTGTTACGATTCTGGGCCAATTGCTCCAGGAAAAATACAATGAATTTGTTTGATTCCGTTTCACACTGCTGTCTGTAAAATTCAGATGCTGAATTATTGTTCTTTTTCAGAGACTATATGTTTTGTGTGAAGGATGTGGTTATCTAACAAATATTAAGACTCCTTTAATAATGTCTATAATTTAGAACCCCTTCATGGATTACTGCCTTGTCGTGGTGAAGGCGTTTGTGTAATTCAATGAAGCTATGAGCTATGATGTGCAGGGCCACCCAAGACAGAAAGGTCATAGCAGAGAGTTCTGATAAAACGTGATCCACTGGAGAAGGAAATTGCAACCCACTCCAGTATCTTTGCCATGAAAACCCTGTGGACAGTACCAAAAGGCAAAACGATATGATGATGGAAGATGAGCCCCTCAGGTCAAAAGGCATCCAATATGCTACCGGGGAAGAGCAGAGGGCTAGTACTAGTAGCGCCAGAAAGAATGAAGCGACTGGGCCAAAGCCGAAAGGACGCTCAGCTGTGGATGTGTCTGGTGGTGAAAGGAAAGTCCGATGCTGTAAAGATGTTTTCTCCATAGGAACCTGGAATGTAAGATCTGTGAATCAAGGAAAGCTGGACGTGGTCAAACAAGAGATGACAAGTCTGAACATTGACATCTTAGGTATCAGCGAACTAAAATGGACAGGAATGGGTGAATTTAATTCAATAAAAGAGTAGGAAAAGCAATACTGGGATACAATCCTCAAAATGACAGAATGATCTCAGTTCGAATCCAAGGCAAACCATTCAATATCACAGTAGTCCAAGTCTATGCCCCAACCACCAGTGCTGGAGAGGATGAAATTGACCGGTTCTATGAAGCCCTACAGCACCTTATAGAACTGACACCAAAAAATGATGTCCTTATCTTCATGGGGGATTGGAATGCTAAAGTAGGAAGCCAAAAGATAACTGGAATAACAGGCAAGTTTGGCCTTGGAGTACAAAATGAAGCAGGGCACAGGCTGATAGAATTTTGTCAAGAGAATACAATGGTCATAGCAAACACTCTTTTCCAACAACCCAAGAGACGGCTCTACACATGGACATCACCAGACGGTCAACACAGAAATCAGATTGACTATTTGCTCTGCAGCCAAAGATGGAGAAGCTCTATACAGTCAGTAAAAACAAGACCAGGAGCTTACTGTGGATCAGATCATGAGCTTTTCGTTGCAAAGTTTAGACTTAAACTGAAGAAAGTAGGGAAAAGCACTAGGACACTCAGGTATGAATTAAATCATATCCCTGTTGAATATACAGCAGAGGTGACAAATAGATTTAAGGAATTGGATCTGATAGACAGAGTACCTGACGAACTATGGACAGAGGTTCACAACATTGTACAACAGGTAGCAACCAAAACCATCCCAAAGAAAAAGAAATGCAAGAAAGCAAAATGGCTGTCTGAGGAAGCGTTGCAAATAGCTGAGGAAAGGAGGGAAGTGAAAGGCAAGAGAGAAAAAGAAAGATATGCCCGATTGAATGCAGAATTCCAGAGAATAGATAGAAGAGATAAGAATGCCTTCTTAAATGAACAGTGCAAAGAAATAGAAGAAAACAATAGAATAGGGAGAACCAGAGATATTTTCAAGAAAATTGGAGAGATGAAGGGAACATTTAATGCAAAAATGGGCATGATAAAGGACCATAATGGCAGGGACCTAACAGAGGCAGAAGAGATTAAGAAGAGGTTGCAAAATTACACAGAAGAACTATACAAGAATGAGCTTAACGTCCATGATAATCACAATGAGGTGGTCACTGACCTTGAGCCAGACATCCTAGAATGTGAAGTGAAGTGGGCCTTAGAAAAGTTGAGCAACAACAAAGCTAGTGGAGGTGACAGTATTCCAGCTGAGCTATTCAAAATCTTAAAAGACGATGCAGTAAAAGTGCTACACTCAATTTGCCAGCAAATTTGGAAAACTCAACAGTGGCCACAGGATTGGAAAAGATCAGTTTACATTCCAATTCCAAAGAAAGGCAGTGCCAAAGAATGTTCAAACTATCGCACCATTGCACTCATTTCTCATGCTAGTAAAGTTATGCTTAAAATCCTACAAGCTAGACTCCAGCAGTATGTGGATCGAGAACTACCAGATGTACAGGCAGGATTTCGAAGTGGCAGAGGAACTAGAGATCAAATTGCTAACATACGCTGGATCATGGAGAAAGCTAGAGAGTTCCAGAAAAATATCTACTTCTGCTTCATTGACTATGCTAAAGCCTTTGATTGTGTGCATCATAACAAACTGTGGCAAGTTCTTAAAGAGATGGGAGTACCAGACCATCTTAAGAGCCTTGGTGGAGCAGTGGGCTAATGCCTCCTTAAGTAACACCAGCTGCCTGCAATTAGTGCAGGTTCGAGTCCCACCAGGCTCAAGGTTGACTCAGCCTCCCATCCTTCCGAGGTAGGTAAAATGAGGACCCAGATTGTTGGGGGCAATTAAGCTGACTTTGTAATAATGCCGCTTGGGGGGGGGGGCAAAAGCCCTAATAAGCAGGCATATACATAGAATGAAGGCTACTGCTAAGCTTGTAAGCCGCCCTGAGTCTTCGGAGAAGGGCGGGATATAAATGGGATTAAAATAAAAAAATAAAAATAAAAATCTTATTTGTCTCTTGAGAAACCTATATGTGGGCCAAGAAGTAATAGTGAGAACTGGACACAGAACCACTGATTGGTTCAAAATTGGGAAAGGAGTCCGGCAAGGCTGTATACTGTTGCCCTGCCTATTTAACTTATGTGCAGAGCACATCATGAGAAAGGCAGGGCTAGATGAATCAAAAGTTGGAATTAAGATTGCTGGGAGAAATATCAACAACCTAAGATATGCAGATGATACCACTCTAATGGCAGAAAGTGAGGAAGAACTAAAGAGCCTCTTCTTGTGGGTGAAGAAGGAGAGTGCAAAAGTTGGCTTGAAAATTAACATTAAGAAAACCAAGATCATGGCATCTGGCCCTCTCAATTCCTGGCAAATAGATGGGGGAAAAATGGAGGTAGTGACAGATTTTATTTTCCTTGGCTCCAAGATCACTGCAGATGGGGACTGTAGCCAAGAAATTAAAAGACGCTTGCTCCTCGGGAGGAAAGCTATGGCAAATCTAGACAGCACACTAAAAAGCAGAGACATCACCCTGTCAACAAAAGTGCGTATAGTCAAGGCTATGGTCTTCCCAGTTGCAATGTATGGCAGTGAAAGTTGGACCATAAAAAGGCTGAGCACCAAAGAATTGAGGCCTTTGAACTATGGTGCTGGAGAAGACTCCTGCAAGTCCCTTGGACTGCAAGGCAATCAAACCGGTCAGTCCTAGAGGAGATCAACCCTGACTGCTCTTTAGAAGGCCAGATCCTGAAGTGGAAACTCAAATACTTTGGCCACCTAATGAGAGGGAAGGACTCACTGGAGAAGAGCCTAATGCTGGGAAAGGTTGAGGGCAATAGAAGAAGGGGACGACAGAGAATGAGGTGGCTGGATGGAGTCACTGAAGCAGTAGGTGTGAGCTTAAATGGACTCCAGAAGATGGTAGAGGACAGGAAGGCCTGGAGGAACGTTGTCCATAGGGTCACAATGGGTCAGACATGACTTTGCAGCTAACAAAAACAACAACAAATAATTTAGAAAGAATATTTTAGCTCCAAAATTGCTTGAGACTACCAAGATTAGACAGGATCATCCCAAACCTAGGATTATTAGCTGAAAGTACAAAACATCTCTGTGTTCTTGAAATGAATTAGATCTTGAAGTGATCAATGGTTGGATAAGAGATCCAATCTATGTCTAGAATCTCATAATGAAAAAATAAACTAAATGTAAGAAAATGTAAGAAAGAGTACAATATGTGTAACAAGATAGAACAAAAGAAGATCGTTTTCCCACGTTTTTAACACATTAATTAAACAAGTTGGATATCTGTTTTTCATGCTTTTTTCATGTCTGCCTCTCAGTATATTTGTGCTATAGTTCAACTGATTCTCATTTTATTATTCTTATTTGTTTTAACCATTCATGAGATACTTTGAGAGGACAGACTACCGGGAAGGAGGAGCTGAGTTCTATCTAATAAAAATATGAAGGGCACATATAAAACATTGAACCTGTTCGATTTTCCTTGTATCTGCTCTTCTTTTGGTGGTGATTTTGTAATATGAATTGAGAGGCTTTGTTGAAATAGCTGTGGTAGTTCTCAACCACATCAACACTAAAGTTTCCCCAAGCTTAGATCATCTTTGTCAAGCTGGCATCTTCCAGCCAAGATGATGATATCTAGAAGATGCTGGGTTAGGGAAGGTGGGCCTAAGGCTTCTTCCTGGCTCATTGCTATTCACTCAGGCAAGACTTAACTTCAAAGCTGCGCTTAGAAAATGAAACCACAGGAAGCAATCTTGGAATAAAAATAGGTTTGTTCTATGAAACAATGCCTGTTTCCAATGGGTTTCATAAAATTATGCCAAATAAGATGCATTTGTTTCGTTAGACCAAAAGGTTGAGGAAACCATAGGAAGGGAGGGAAATGCTGGGAGATTATATGTTGTTCAAAGGCTCAAGATGAACATTCAAAGGGGGGGAAAATGAATATAGCTCAGGAATGTCTAAATTACTCTTGGCTAAAATGTTTGGCTTACCACTAAAATAGTATAATTACAAAGCTAGCATGAAGCAGGCTGTGGATCTAGTTACTAGTTCCTTACTAACAATAAAAGCAAACCTCCTTTTCTTTTCTTTTTCATTTCTCCCCCCTCCATTTTTTTTATTTTTGGTCAGTAGCAAGACTCTTGTGTCTTCTACATGATGTGACTTATAGCAAACTGTTTTTAATCAGGCAAATCTCAGACTGGTATGCAGCTGTGGTCTCTACTCAAATGTCAAGCGGAACTAAGAAAGGGAGGGGAGGAAAAGTAGGGGCATGCATTCTGTTTCAAAAAGTGCCTTCAAATGCCCCTTTATATCAAAGCAATTGAGGTGAGGATCGTTTAATTAGGCAATAATATCACCTTGAATATACACCCATGGATGGAATGCTTTTTTAATTTTTAGTTTTCGTCAAGTGTACACCCTTTGCTTTCTTTTCTTCTTTCATGACCGAACAATCCAAACATAAGAAACAAGGATGCCTGCATGGTGGGATTTTCATGGCCCCCCCTCCTGACTATTTTGACCACACCCTGCAAGAATAGCAGCCTCAAGAATAAGGTTTGATGTTTTCCTTGTTCTACCTAATTAATTATATTTGTGTGAGCTGTGGCAGTGTGGATGGACAAAATATTTTTTTAGAAAGGATGGATCAGGAGTGTCTTTTTTCAGATATTTTTTAAACAAACATTATTTTTAAACCAGTACAGAAATCATGGGAAAATAACCAGAAATGGATGTACACACGAAAATTAGCACATCGGTGTTGGTGATGGTACCTCTTAAAAGGCTCCAAACAAGAGTTTTTGGTTTGACAGGTGGATGGAACTAGATTATTTTACAGAAAGCCATGTGAAAGTATCATGTCCACAAATCCAAGATGGAAAAGAATTGGCTTACATCCATTTCGCAAATCTCTCCCTACCCAACATGTATGTAGTGTGAGTTTTTTCCCCTAATTCCATTCTGTGTGGTTTCTACATTTTGGTATCAATGAAATGGCATAAATTGGGGCCACAAAAGACCCATCCAATTCCTGTTGTATCCTTTCTCTTAGTTCAAGAAAAGTAAAGGATTATAATCCACAAAAACTACATTTTTCCCCAAATATGTTGGCTCTCTTAACATTTACAAACTGTAATATTTGCTATCTTTTAATTTTTATTCATAAACTGAAAGGGAAATGAAAATTTTGTCTTCTTTATTTTTTTTCCTTGCAATATGCTCAATGTTGAGGTTTCTGATCACTAAATTACACCAATTATGGAATTCTCAGAACCTTGTTATTTTGATTTTCTAGCTTATACCATGCTCTCACATTTCAAGAGCAAATCATTATAATTCTATATAATGCAAATATTATTTTAATTACATTTCTAATACATTTATATAATTGTCATGTTTTAACTTACTTTGTTTTGGCTAAATGGGTCCCCTATTTCATTATATTTATTCATACAAACTCTGTGTCTGTAGGCTATCCAGTCAGAGGTGGGCGAAAGGAGCCCACACATTTACCTCATCAATGCTGCTAGAACTTTCTTTTACCATAGTAAGGGCACAGAGCATCCATTTATAGCTAATCCTTGACTTAAAACAGTTCACTTAGTGCCTTGTTACTGTGGCACTGAAAATAATTATAATAAAGTTGGAAGGGAGCTTGGAGGTCATCTAGTCCAACCCACCGATCAGGCAGGAAACCCTATACCATTTCAGACAAATGGCTGTCCAGTCACTTCTTAAAAACTTCCAGTGTTGGAGCATTCACCGCTTCTGGAGGCAGGTTGTTCCACTGGTTAGTTGTTCTAACTGTCAAGAAGTTTCTCCTTAGTTCTAGGTTGCTTCTCTCCTTGACTAGTTTCCATCCGTTGCTTCTTGTCCTGCTTTCAGGTGCTTTGGAGAATAGCTTGACTCCCTCTTCTTTGTGGCAGCCCCTGAGATATTGGAACACTGCTATCATGTCACCCCTCACCCTTCTCTTCATTAAACTACACATACCCAATTCCAGCAACCGTTCCCTATATGTTTTAGCCTCCAGTCCCCCAATCATCTTTGTTGCTCTTCTCTGTACTCTTTCTAGAGTCTCAACATCTTTTTTTACATCGTGGTGACCAAAACTGGATGCAGTATTCCAGGTGTGGCCTTACCAAAGCATTGTAGAGTGGTATTAGTACTTCACGTGATCTTGATTCTATCCCTCTGTTAATGCAGCCTAGCACTGTGTTGGCTTTTTTGGCAGCTGCAGCACACTGCTGGCTCATATTTACGTGATTGTCCACTAGGACTCCGAGATCCCTCTCACAGTTGCTACTATTGAGCAAGGTACCACCTATACTATACCTGTGCATTTGGTTTTTCTTAATGTAGAACCTTAATTTTTCATAAGTGACTCATGAGCATTTTTCCCATTTACTGCCATTGCAGCATCCCTGTGGACACATGACTGAAATCTGGATGCTTGGCCACTGGCTCAGATTTATGACAGTTACAGTGTCCCCAGGTTATGTCATCATCTTTTGTGATCTTCTGACAAGCCAAGTCGGAGGGGAAGACAGATTCACTTTACAACCAAGTTACTAACTTAACAGCTGCAGTGATTCACTTAACAACTATAACAAGAAAGACTGTAAAATAGAGCAAAAGTCACTTAGCAGCTGCTTCACTTAGCAATAGAAATTTTGGACTCAAATACATGCATATTATGCAGTTATCAAATTCCATGTGCTAGGTATGTAGTTCACGATGATATTATCCTTTGAAAATGTTAGCTTTTGTCACCTAATTATATTTATATAATCCACTACTTTCTCTCAAAACCTAATAATTATGATACAATGTAAAAATGTGTTTCAAAGAAACACTATCCTTATTACATCTACAATATTAGATAGATATATATAGAATTGAAGCTATTCACTACTAAAATTTTATACTATGCTATTTTTCTCTTTTCCTTTGTCATGTTTTCACTTATTTAAAAGTACTTTTCAAATGCTTTTTCTTTTTTTTAACCAATGTATGCATTTCTATCTTTTTTTGGTGCTTTGTTCTTTTTCCTTTTTTTTTGTAATTACTTTAAAAGCAGTGTAAATATAAAAACTTACGTTGTGTTCTCTGTTATATAAATTAACCATTTTCTGTATAATAGGCATCTGTTCACAAAGAACACTTTAGATTTCTTCTATTTTTAACCACATTCCATTTTATAATGGCTCATAACCACAAATAGAATTTGGGGGGAAAGACCTCCATACACTGTGTTTAATGAGTACATTTAAACATGTTATAATATTAATTTTATCAGTTGTTAATCTAACCTTTTATGAATAAGCTAAACATTTTTATGATGTTTAAATAATTATTATGCTTAATTTTCAGTAGGGGCAAAGTGTGAGTTTCTTAAAATCTAAATTACTACACTGCATCTTTTCTTTTTAACATAAAAAAAATCACATTGTTGGAACATCCCCAGATATATTAAACAAGTTTGTCATTAATTCTTTTGCGATTTATTTGGTAGAGCTGCACACCTTTCAAATCTTGAAAAGCTTCTTTCTTGAACAAATTGGGGTAGGCCACCTCAGCTCTTTTATGACTCATGGACTTCAACTCCCAGAATTCAGCATAGCTGACTCAGGAATTCTGGGAGTTGAAGTCCATGAATCATAAAAGAGCCAAGGTTGCCTACCCCCAGGCTATATGAAATCAAATATCTCTCTCTCTCTCTCTCTCTCTCTCTCTCTCTCTCTCTCTCTCTCTCTCTCTCTCTCTCTCTCTCTCTCTCTCTCTCTCTCTCTCTCTCTCTCTCTCTCTCTAATGGAGTGCAAGAGAGATGATTGTTAGGCAAAAGAAATTATAGTGGATCTATTGATCTAAACAGGAAAGTGTATTACCCATTCTGAAACAAACTAATTATTCACTGCAGAAATATAAAGGATTCCTTCTGCATGGAAAATAAGGACAAACAGAGCATAACACAAATAGTACCATAGAAAAACACAACAATTTTCACACAGTCCAAAATTTACTTAATTATCTCTTCTTCAGCTGGTATTTCTTCATTTTTCCAGTGCTGTGCAAATGTAATTCTCACTGCTATTGATACATGTAACATTAAATATACACATTTTTTTATCATAATTTTCTGAGGTTGTACCTAAAAGAAATAATTCTGGCTTAAAATCTACATGTCTTCTTAACATTTTCTCTAACTCTAATGGACAGGCTAACATTGAAAATGAAAGGGAAAGAAGATACAGAATACTTTCAAACCTGGGATGTATTTTATCAATGGCTAGAAAAAAGGGGTAGACAGTAGGACTTTAAGATGCATTATCAAGTTAAATATGTGGACCCAGACAACACGCTGTTTATTAAGCACTAAAGATTTGTAATTATAAAAAAATAATTAAAAAATTAAAAAAGAAAAACACGAGTAGTCAAAGAAGTTAAAGTGAGAACCTTCCTGTCCCTCAATCTCATTCCACAACATCATCCAAGTTATCCCAAAGATGCTTTTTTAAGAGGCAACTGGACTTTCTTTATTTTTCCTTGAAGACATTTCACTTCTCATCCAAGAAGCTTCTTCAGTGCTTGGAATCCTTGGATGAGAAGCAAAATGTCTTCAAAGAAAAACAAGGAAAGCCCAGTTGCCTCTTGAAAAAGCACCTTTGGGTCAACCAGATCTGGATGACTGAGAATCCCCATAGACATCCATGTTGTTGGATGGTGGGTTAATATGAACTGGACTTTACATCATTCATTGGAAACATAGAAAACTGATGCCAGGAAAAGTTATAGTGGTCCATCAACCTGCCCTTTGAATTTTTTTGTTTTTTGTTTTCTTTTTAATTTATGTTATTCAAATATATGTATTTAAATTAGTGTGTAATTTGTGCATTTGTTATTTTAATTATTATTATTATTATTAAATTTTTGTCAGATGATGGATATGTGTTTATCCCGAGCATGTTTAAACTCAGTTACTGCTCCCCTGGGAATTGGTGTCAAGCTTGCATTATTCCTTCTGTGAAGTAATGCTTTCTAGCATTATTTGTGAACTTCCCTACTCTCAGTCTGAGGTTATGTTCTTGATTTTTGCTGTATTGAAAATACTGCCTTCCAGGTAGTGGAAATTCCACACAGTGGAAGCATTACGAGAATGAAATTAGTCTCCAAAGGAACAAGAAATAAGATCTGGTCATTATCAATGATTACATATCAACTATAATCTTTTCTTTATCCTAGTAAGCCTGCAAAGGGCGGGATATAAATGGAATTTTTAAAAAAAATGTATTTGGAGTAATAGTAATGAACATCAAAAGTACAATCTTCATTCAGTGAAAATTAGCTTAATTTTTTTCCAGTTATTACTTGATGCTACTGACAAGCTCTGTATTAAACAATGAAGAAAGAGGTGTGTTTAGATCAGAAAACAGTTCCTATCCAATCATAGAGCTCCTTTGATGACCTATCCAATGATCTTTGCTCAATATAACCTACTTTACTAATTAGCATATGCAATATTGTAAGATCAGTTAAAAGTACTTATTTAAAAATAAAATCAGAATAATATGTAATTTCACCATGCAACATTAAAGTATGCAATCAGTTTTGCCCAGCAATTAAAGTGTCGTAACTTCCCATGTGCTCTGCTACCAAACATAAACTTTCCATAACTGCTGATGGGATGATACCATGCTGAAATTTACCCATTGATTATGAAGAACAAAAACTATTTATGGTAAAGATATAATTAATGATGGAATATAGCTGAGATACAACAGTTTCTCCTTGGCACTGACATTTGTTTCACTTTTAGTGAGTTTATCACACCATAAAAGTTCCAGGTGGGTTTTTTTTCATTCTCCTGCACTAATGCTGGTCCTTACTCTGCTAAAAAAAATATAATTATCAATAGTAATAGTCCCTAGACTTATATACCACTTCAGAGTGCTTTACAGCCGTCTCTAAGTAGTTTACAGAGTTAGCATATTGCCCCCTGCAATCTGGGTCCTTATTTTACCAACCTCAGAAGGATGGAAGGCTGAATCAACCTTGAGCCAGTCAAGGTCAAACTCCTGGCTATGGGCAGAGTCAGCCTGCAATACTGCACTGTAATCACTATGCCACCATGGCTCATGGCTTAATTGCTTAAACTTCTGAATAAGTATTTATTTGTACTCTTTCTCCAATTTTAGCATTAAGATTGTTCTGAAATGGAATAATCTTTTGAGACAGATGCCTTAAAAAATGTGCCCCAAGTCCCAAAATGTACCAAGGCTTAGAATGAATATGGTAACTCTGATCTATTCAGAATTCAAGTCATTCACATGTATATTTATTTTCTCATCCTTGTTTCTTTTCCCAATAGTATAAGGTAGTTTAGGCTGAAAGAGAAAGAACAACAACAAATTACCCAATGAACTTCAATGGATAATCAAACTTTCCCCAACCCTAATCCTCCATTCTAACCACTCTATTTCTCAAATGCTTTCCAACCTGTGTTTTTGCCTACCAATGTTTGAGTCTCTTGCTTATTATCGACAAGAATGAAATGGCTGGGGTAGACAGAGAAAGCTAAACTCAAGAGAACCTCCAAAATATTAGTAAAGCAGTGACAGGATATTTTTATCTCATGTTTTTGTAACATGGAAGATGACAGAGCTTATGCACAGCCAGAACAAAATATGAATCTGTAGGAGTTTCTTTGTTTTTTCACTCACTTGGAAGTCAATCAACACTCTATCCATTATAAGATGGTGGAAACCTGGACTATGCCAGTGTCAGATTGCAAGTGGGAGAAAGATTCGTGTACCGTACATTTAGGGAAGAAAAATAAACATCACTCTCTCCATGTAGAAATTAACAAGACGTTTATGGTAAAAAAAAGGGAAAGATCTTCCCACATTCCTCACATAAAACTATCTCTATAAACATTTTTCTATCATGTCCTCACAACTTTGCCTATGTCTTATCCTGGGCTCATAGATAGCTAGTTTCAATTAGAAAAAGCAAGGATCTCTTGTTCTATAAAAAAAAACCTATCCATGGTATATCATGAAGCAACAATCTTCAGAATGGGAGTTTCTCCAGATGGGATTTGTTCATTTCAAGAAAAGAAGAGCGGTTGGAGTAAGGCTGGATATCATTCTTCCATGTAGGTTGGTCTTTAGGTCCCATCAGCAATGAGTATTGTTTGGAAAGGGAAAATTGTACTAGATTATTTTTATTCATATAAACAAACTCTGCTGCTCTGGGCAACACATTTTAAAAGGGTAAACCCAAACTTATGCATATGACTTTGACCCTAGATTACTATTCAAGGACCAGATTAAAATCTCATACTATAGCACCACTTGCAAATCCTAATTTTAAGACAAATGAAGTTATTTGTTCCCACAGTTAGTTTCTAAACAAGCAAACCCTATTTGCTCCTGTTTTGTAAATACAAACCTGACCAGCAAAGAAATTAATTAACATTTCCAAAATTGCAGAGATAGAATTGTTTTTTAAAATTTTTGGGAACAGATAGGCTTATTGGCCTGTTGTGGGCAGGTGAGGTAATATAGACTTTTCCTTCACAACAAAGGGCTTGCTCCAAGCACATCCAGCCCATCCTCATGGACATTAAAGGTAAAGGTAAAGGTTCCCCCGCACATGCGTGCTAGTCATTTCCAACTCTAGGGACCGGTGCTCATCTCTGTTTCAAAGCCGAAGAGCCAGCGTTTGTCCGAGGACATCTCCGTGGTCATGTGGCCGGCATGACTAGACGCCAGAGGCACACGGAACACTGTTACCTTCCCACCATAGTGGTCCCTATTTTTCTACTTGCATTTTTTATGTGCTTTTGAACTGCTAGGTTGGCAGAAGCTGGGATGAGTAACAGGCACTCACTCTGCTATGCAGCACTCAGGATTCGACCCACCAAACTGCTGATCTTCTGATCGACAAGCTTAGCGTCCTAACCCACTGAGCCACCGCGTCCCTTCATGGACATTAGGCAGCCTCATAAAAACCTAATTCCTTAATTTGGTGCTTCTCCAATCTTGTGATATCACGCGGGGTTTGATCCTGATTAGGCATTACGGCAGGAACAAGTTTAAACGCTATCAGAGGGCCCTTGTACGTTCCAAGGCTAGTGTCAAAAATATCCATGAACTCACATACTGACGCTAAGTTTGCCATTTGTGTCCGGTTGATTCCGATGACCTGGATGCCCAAAGCATCAAACCAATCAAGCCCTATCAGGCTTGTTTGCTGACCCTCCACTGCAATAATGACCAGAGGCCCTAAAAACCCATTGGATTTGATGGCCAGTGTGGCCTTGCCCTTGACGGCTGCTCGAGAGTTCTGGAAGTCAGTCAGGATGATGTTGGATGGCCTAAGCTTGGTCCCCCTCTTGCTGTGGTTGCAGACGAAACAGAAGGTTTCAAGTGAAATGATGGACATGGCTGATCCAGTGTCCAGTTCCATCTTGCAAGGGATGCCTTGCAGCTCGACCTGAAGTCAGAATTTAGGCTTAAGAGGGCGGCGAGCTCCCGTACGGCTGGTGCAAAGCCCTATGCTAAACTGTCCAGGGGCCCTGGTACCTCTCCTGATCGGAATGTCCGATTGGTAGTCCTTCTGGTGATCTCTACAGACTGAAGCAATGTGGCCAGTCTTCCTGCAGGCCCAACACATGGCTGTCCGGAACATGCAGTCCATGTGTTGGTGACAGCTGCCACAACCAGGACACCTAGAGAAGGGAATTGCCTTGTAAATAGCCCTCTGTTATTGGTCATTGGGCCGTTGTTGGTTGTTGTGCCATTGAAGCTTGTCCACTTCATGGTTGCTGTCGGTGTCTTCTGTGAGTTTGGCATCCTCGTGGTGGATGGCTTCCTCGTGCTGAGTGCTTTTGGTGGGCCACATGGCTTTCACGGCCTCGCCGGCAGCTTTGTCCACCATGATCTCTTTCAAGGCTTCCTGGAGCAAGAGAGTCTCTTTGGCAAAGAGTTTCTGCTGCAGCTCTATGCTCCGAAGCCCACAGACGAGTCAGTCTCAAAGACTTTCTTCTAAATCGGTGAACTGGCACAGACGTGAAGCTTGTCTCAATGCCACGATGAATTCCGTGGCTGTTTCACTTGGCTGCTGAACTCTCTCTTTGAATGCATGCCTCCAAGCTATTATCAAAAGCTTGGGCTGGAAATGGTCGCCAAGCCGTTTCTTCAGGTCCGTGAACATTACGAACTCCAACTGTGCCGGTGCGACCAAATTCTCCGTGATGTCGAATGTTGCAGGCCTGTAGACACACAGGAGCATTGCAGCCTTCAAGCCATCTTTGGTGACTTGGTTGGCACAGAGGTAGTTTTCGACCCTTGAGATGTACGACAACCATGTCTCCAAGTGAGTGACATCAAATTCTTCTAGCTTTCTGACCTTCACCATCTTGGGAAGTCTTCACAGCTGGGGCTCATCTTCTTCCTTGTCCTGCTCCTTCGTAGGCCCAGGGACTGGTCCGCAGGGCTGGTGGTCACTAGCGTGGCTGTGCTAGGCCAACTGAGAGGGAGGATGCGTTTCCTGTCAGGTGCTTAGCTGGCCTCACCCCCTGGTGACTTTCAGCTCTTTGGGAGGAGCAGGATCCCACCTTTGTTGCTAGTGTTGTGTACTGGGTTCTTTGCAGCAAGCAGGAGACGAGGCGAGAGAGTTCAGGCAGGAACATGCTTTATTGAATGCAGGAACTGAACTGTTAACCAAGGCTTTTATGCAGCTATTTATACTCTGGCCACTAGGCGGCAGCCAATGGGTTTAAAAGAACCTATTGCTGCCCTAGAGCCAACCAATGGTGGTCCTGGAGACAGCTTGTTACCCAACTCCCTGCTTAAGCAATCTCACAGCATTCAAAACCCACGTGGTACAGTTCAAGTAAAACTAGGCCAAATATATTACAATGAACAAATTCCCTTGAGCCTAAAAGATGTTGGGGTGTGGGTCTATACATACGTTGTATATAGTATGGTTAGGTGTGTGTCATGTATGTGTTTCACTTTAAGAGCAGGCAACTAAATTTCATTTTTTTATCTCCAGATAGTCTCAAGACAAATTATCCATCCATAGTGGTAAAACAGATGTTTCATTCTATACCCAGGGTCTGGCTATGTGATAGTGGAACATCTGTGAGCAATCTAAATGGCCATTTCATCCTGGCTTATTAACGATCGTTCATATGATTTTATAGGAGACCCAAATTAGCCTGTAGCAGCCAAAAAATAAGGACTCTTATAGCACCTTCTCAAATTTACAAATGCTATTAAGCTTTAACTTCACCTGAAAGGGTAGTACTAATAACAATAGATGCCTTGGATACAACTGGAACACCATTTGAATCGCCATCAGACAATTGTAAAAGGCAGGTTTACTTGGAATAGCTTGTATCCTGGGACAATACAATACTTTTAATATTAAATAATATTTAATATTATTAAACAACAATATCTCCCTAGCCCATATGCTTAGGAAGGACTGGATAGGTGTATAAAAATGCCAAATTCAATCTGAACATCTGTCTGATTGTACGATCAACAATAAATAGTATGATTATGCCTTATGTTTAAAATAACTGTCTCCTACTACATTAAGAATTCCTATTTGGCATTCATTAATGTTCATTTTACTTAATTAAATATGATTAATATGGCTACCCCTCCTTCATGTATTACTAATAATTTTCTTCTTGCGTCACATTCTAAATTACAATTTGGCAGTAATTTTTGGAAATGTTCTTTTTGTAGAGGAAGGTGAGCACAATCCATCATGTATTTGTGTGCCTCTGCCTTAAGGTTGCTCCTGTAATTGCTCCCCCCCCACCGCCGCCAAAAACAAATCTTGGAATCAATGTTAAGAATAGCTGTGGGGCATCTAATTCCAAGTACATGACTTGTGTATTAAGCTAAATGATCCACTGACAGTCAGCACTTAAAAGGGACCTACTCTATGCATTACTTGTCATGCTGAAAAAGATAAAGGATACCAGGATTCTCCGATAAGAGGGTCAGGTTTAGCAGATAACATATGAGTGGGAGGAAGGAAAGAACCCAGGAAAACATCTGCTTCAAGCACAGGGGGTGGGACCTTTGGAAAGAGAAAGCTTCCTTTGATTTAAGACTTGTAGATGGACTATGATGGCGCAATGGTTAGAATGCAGTATTGCAGGCTAATTCTGCTGACTGCCAACTGCCAGCAGTTCAACAGTTCAAGTCTCATCAGCTCAAAGTTGACTCATCCTTCCATTCTTCCAAGGTCAGTAAAATGAGGACCCAGATCGTTGGGAGCAATATACTGACTCTGTAAACCACTTAGAGAGGGCTATAAAGCACTCTGAAGTGGCATATAAGTCTAAGTGCTATTGCTATGATGTAGATTCGTAGACTCATAGGAAGGAAGAGACCTTGGAGATCTTCTAGTCCAACCCCCAACCCATGGCAGAAGACTTTATATCATCCCAAACAAATGGTTGTCTGATCTTTTCTTGAAAACCTCCAGCAATAGTTTACCCACAACTTCAGGAAGCAAATTATCCCATTAATTAATTCTCATTGTTGGGAAATTTATCTTAGTTCCAGGTTGTATCTCTCTGTAATGAGTTTCCATCCATTGCTTCTTATCCTACCCTCAGGAGCTTTGGAAAATAAATCCTTTCCTACCTCTCTGTGGCAGCCCCTTGTTTTACCAGAAGACAGCTCATTCTTCTATTCATTAGGCTAGACGTACATAGTTCCCTTAACAGTCTCTTGTACAATTTATCCTGCAGACCTCTAATCATCTTAGTTGCTTTTCTCTGCACTCTTTCTATGAACTCAGCATCTTTTTTGTGACCAGAACTGGGTGCAGTATTCCAAGTGTGGCCTCACTAGTGCAGTATAAAGCAGTAGTATGATTTCTTGTTATCATGATGCTATTCTCTCTGTTGATGCAGCGAAGGATGCATTAGCAGTTTTTGGTAGCTGCAGCACACTGCTAGCTTATAAAGTTATATTTCTTCCACAATTATTATTGTTGAGCCAGGCACTTTCTATTCTATATGCATGCCTTTGATTTTTCCTGCATACATGCAGGACCTTACATTTCTCACCACTGAACTGCATCTAGTTAGCTAGGGCCAGGGCTTTTTTTCTCATAGAATGCTCAGAACGGAGTTCTGGTACCTTTTTTGGATGGAACCTTGTAGGGTAGGCAAGCCGGGTTGTATGACATTTGTGAGTTCTGGCACCTTTTTTTTTTTACAAAAAAAGCACTAAGTAGGGCCCAATGTTCAGTCTGTCAAAATCCTTCTGAATCTTGAGTCTATCCTTCAGTTGTGAGCAATTATCCCCAACTTGATGTTGTCTGCAAATTTGAGCTCTCCTTTTGTCCATTCAACTACTAGATCATTGATGAAGATTGTAATGTATTGGGCTTTGTCTTGTTAAGGGAACACCACGTGGGTTAATTACTGGAAGGTTGCTTAAGCAGGGAAGCTGGCTAATGGCTCCCAGTTCCTCAGACAACCCGTCTCCAGCGCTGCTATTGGTTGTCTCTAGGGCGGCAATAGGTTGCTTTAAACCTATTGGCCACCGCCTAGAGGCCAGGGTATAAATTGCTGCATCCGCAGCCCTGTTTCTCAGTTCAGATCCTGCAAGCAATAAACAATGATCTTTGCTGAACTCACTCGCCTCGCCTCATTATTGAAGCAACGAACCCAGTAAATAACACTGGCGATGAGGATGGGATCCTACTCCTTCAACTGAGCTGAAGAAATCACTAGGGGAGAGGCAGTGCACGCCTGGCAGGAAAAGCAATTCCCCCGCCTATGGTCAGCTAGTACAGCCATGCTAGTGACCACGCTAGGACCAGTCCCTGTGCAACGGAAGAGCAGGATTCAAAAATGCCGAGCACCAGCTGTGAAGACCAGCAGAAATGGCTACGGTCAGAAAGCTGGAAGAATTCAACACAGCTCAGCCAGAAGGGTGTTCTTCATACCTGTCCAGGGTCGAGAACTACCTTCGAGCAAACCAGGTCACCGAGAATGGACTGAAGGCCGCCACACTACTTTGTGTGTGCAGCCCAGCAACGTTCGACATAGCGGAGAACCTGTTCATGCCAATGCCATTGGAGTCCATATCATTCATGGAGTTGAACAAGAAGCTCGAAGACAACTTCCAGCCCAAGCTGTTGGTAATCGCTTGGCGCTATGCATTCGAGCAAAGAGTCCAGCAACCAGGTGAAACCGCGGCCTAGTACATCGCGGCCTTAAGGCAGGCCGTACGCCTGTGCCAGTTCTCCGACGTTGAGGAGACGCTACGAGACTGGATTGTTTGTGGTCTCCGCAACCAGAGCTACAGCAGAAGCTGTTCGCCAAAGAGACTCTGTCATTCCCACACACACTGAAGGAAGTCGTGATGGATGAAGCCACTGGTGGAGCCGTATGAGCCATGCAGCCCACCAAAACTTCACAACATGAAGAAGCCATCCACCACGAGGATGCCAAACACACAGAAGACCCCAAAGATGACACAGAAGTTGACAAGCTACACAGACACCTCGACCAACAGCATCGCAGCAACAAGCAACATGAGGCCACTTACAAGGCAGATCCCTTCCTTAGATGTTCAGGTTGTGGTGGCCACCACCAAGGCTTGGACTGTAGGTTCCAGACAGCCATGTGCCGGGCCTGTGGGAAGATGGGCCACATCGTGTCCGTCTTCAGAGGTCGCCAGAGGGACCGGCCATCGAATCGCCAGTTGGAAGATCCGACCAGGATAGGTACCAGGGCCCCGGGACTGTATAGCGTGGGGTTTTGCTCAAACCGCAGAAGCATTTGCTGTACCGGGGTTCGTCACCCAATTAAGCCAAAGTATAGACTTCAGGTTGAGCTGCAAGTGGTCCCCTGCAAGATGGAGCTGGACACGGGCTCTGCTGTTTCTATTATTTCCCTTGAAACATTTAATTTCGTTTGTAGTCACAGTAAGAGATGGGCCAGGCTGAGGCCTTCTGATATTGTACTAACTGATTTTCAAAATGCCAGAGTTGCAATCAAGGGTGAGGCCACACTAGCCGTTAAATTTGAGGGGTTTTCTGGGCACCTGGATGTTGTTGTAGTAGGGGGTCAGCGAACAAGCCTGATCGGGCTCGATTGGTTTGATGCACTAGGCATCCAAGTAACCAGAATCAACCGGACACAAGTCGCGATTCTAGTGACAGTATGCGAGGAATTTGCAGATGTGTTTGATTCAGCTCTGGGGACATACATGGGCCTGCCAATAGCATTTAAACTAGATCCAAATGTAGTGCCAGTCAGGATTAAACCTCGTAGGGTTCTGTTTGTGCTTAAACACAAGATAGACACTGAACTAGATAAACTTGTTGAACAGGGTGTACTGCAGCCAGTAGATGGGGGTGAGTGGGAAACCCCAGTCGTAACACCACTAAAAGTCAATGGGGAAGTTAGAATCTATGCAGATTATAAATGCACGATTAACCGTGCACTCAAACAGCACGCATACCCAGTACCACTAGTAAGCCACATCCTGGCATCCTTGCAGGGTGGCACCATTTTTGCAAAATTAGATTTGGCTCAGCCTACCAGCAGCTCCCTGTTGATGAGGCCACAGCCATGGCACAGACAATTATAACCCACAGGGGGGCATTTAAAGTAAAGCGCCTGCAGTGTAGCCCTGGGCATTTTTCAGGGCATCATGGAACATACACTCAAGGGCATTCCGAGGGTTTGCCCCTATTTTGATGATGTGCTCATCACCGGTGAATCCACTGAGGTGCTAGCAAGGAGGCTCAGAGCCGTCCTGCAAAGGCTGCATGAAGCAGGCCTCAAGCTTAAAAAGAATAAGTGCAGTATTGGAGTTCCCTCAACTGAGTTCTTAGGGTTTCGCATTGATGCTAACGGCATCCACCCTGCTGAATCTAAAGTAAAAGCCATTCAAATAGCACCCAGCCCTAAAACAAAAGGAGAGCTGCAGGCATTCCTAGGCCTCCTAAATTTTTACCACATGTTCCTTCCTAACAAGGCCACAGTGGCAGAGCCGCTACACTGGCTCTTGGATAAAAATGCTACATGGAAGTGGACTAGTGTTCATGAAAAGAGTTTCCAGGAATTGAAGTCCCTTCTATCCATCAGTTCCACTATCACTCATTTCAAAGAGTCAAAGCCCGTTTGCTTAGCATGTGACGCATCCCCATACAGGGTGGGTGCAGTCTTAAGTCACTTAGAGAGAGATGGAACTCAAGGACACTGCCCTCCACTGAGTGTAATTATGCTCAAATTGACAAAGAGGCACTGGCCATAGTTGCTGGAGTTAAAAAAATTCCATGACTACTTATATGGCAGGGACTTCATGGTCTTCACAGACCATAAACCACTATTGGGGTTATTTACTACAGACAGACAGACACCCCACATTTTATCCCCTAGAATGCTTAGATGGTTCATTTTTTAATCAGCCTATACTTTTAAGCTAATTCACAAACCCGACAAGGATATAGGCCATGCAGATGGCCTGAGCAGGCTTCCACTGCCTCAAATTGAACCAGATCTGGCCCCTGCGGCCCATGTTTTGTCCATTCAGGACTTGCTGGAGTTTCCCCTCCACGTGGGGGCAGAATTTCAGGCGTTCCTGAGAGCAAACCTCATTAGGCATGCGACATAAGCTCCATTTCACCCATCTACTAATGGTCAAGCCAAACGTATGGTTCACACCACAAAAGAGTCATTGAGGCATATAGTGACTGGGGACTGGCACCACAGACTGGCCGACTTTTTGCTTTGCCAACATTCCACGCCATGCAGGCTACAGGGAAAAACCCAGCAGAGCTGCGCTGGGGGAGGCAACTAATCACAAAACTGGACAGGTTGCACCCAGACAGGGTGGCAGCAGAGGCCTCTTGCCCAAAACCCCTGAGGGGGCTGCAAGTGGGTGACAGGGTGTGGGCCAGAAACTACGGGCATGGGAACCTGTGGGTGCCAGGGAAAATCACCAAAACGTCAGGCCCTCTCTCATACCAAGTGGGCCTAGAGGGCGGGTGAGTTGTATGTTGCCATATTGATCAGCTTAGGAAGCATTTTCCAGAACGGCCAAAAAGCGAGGACTTCATCACAGGTCCTTTTCATGGACCACAAACCAGCAGCCAGGCTGAGCAATTCTTAGACTCTGAGTGCCCAAGCAGCCAGATCAACGAGGAGATAGCCGTAGGGGAGGAAAGCCCGGGAGTGCAACATAGGTCCCCTGAGCAAAAAAGCTGAGCAACAACAAAGCTAGTGGAGGTGACAGTATTCCAGCTGAGCTATTCAAAATCTTAAAAGACGATGCAGTAAAAATGCTACACTCAGTTTGCCAGCAAATTTGCAAAACTCAACAGTCGCCACAGGATTGGAAAAGATCAGTTTACATTCCAATTCCAAAGAAAGGCAGTGCCAAAGAATGTTCAAACTATCACACAATTGCACTCATTTCACATGCTAGTAAATTTATGCTTAAAATCCTACAAGCTAGACTCCAGCGGTATGTGGATCGAGAACTACCAGAAGTACAGGCAGGATTTTGAAGAGGCAGAGGAACTAGAGATCAAATTGCCAACATACGCTGGATCATGGAGAAAGCTAGAGATTTCCAGAAAAACATCTACTTCTGCTTCATTGACTATGTTAAAGCCTTTGATTGTGTGGATCACAACAAACTGTGGCAAGTTCTTAAAGAGATGGGCATACCAGACCATCTTATTTGTCTCTTGAGAAACCTATATGCGGGTCAAGAAGCAACAGTGAGAACTGGACATCGAACCACTGATTGGTTCAAAATTGGGAAAGGAGTCCAGCATTGCAGTTCACATGGTTGTTAAGCGAATCTGGCTACCCCCATTTACTTTGCTTGCCAGAAACTAACAGGGAAGATCACAAGACTGTGAGGCTGTTGCAACCATTGTAAATACATAATGATTGCCAAGTAGCCAAATTTTGATCACCTGATTGTGGGGAATGCTGTGATAGTCAGAAGTGCAAAGGCCAGTCCTAAGCATTTTTTCAGTGCCATTTTAACTTCAATCACTAAATGAATGGTTATAAGTCAAGGAGTACCTGTATTCGTGTGAACAATCAAGAAAATGATTATAAAAGTATTATTTGTCAAAACCAGTCTTGATTTTGTTCCTTTTTGAACAATATTGTTGATAGCACACACAGTCAATGAATGAATACAGCAAGCAATTTTCTATTTTCTAGAGAATATTTTCTAGAATATAGTATTTCTATATTCTTGACTTACAGCCACTCTCTTAGCAACTGTTCAAAAGCTACTTACAACCCAGTTCACCCCATAACAAACAATGGGCTTGCTTTATGACTGTAACATTTGTATAATGACCACTGCAAAAAAAAAATGGTCGTAAAATTGGGGCAATCATGTGATGACCAGCTTTATGACTATCATGACTTATGAACATAATTGGCAGGCTCCATTGCAGTTGTGAGCCAAGGGATACACTAAGTAATCTTCCTGCTTGAAGTGTTAAAATAGGTGTATTATCTGCAAAGCTCCACCCGCTGCCTCGAAGCCTAACCCCAACTGTCTGCATCAGTGTGCCTCTCCAGAGGTTCTGCTGGGACAGAAAAAGTTTGCCTTCGAAGCAGACCTGTGAACCTTGCAAAATATGCTCTTTTTTACATTTCAAAGAAGGAAGATTCACACTGGCACACTTTTCAGAGCCTCTGTTTCACATCGTCCCATCCCTTCCCCTGAGCTTCAGGTGAAATATGGGAAGCTAGGGAAGCTAAGACTGCTGAGATGATGACTGAACAAGAAAGACAGAAAAGTCATGTACACACCCTATAATGAAATCTGTGCATGTACTCCACCTATGAGCATTTCATCAACATTTTCTCCCTTTGGAAATAATTTTTCAGAACAAGTACTTTCAGAAGACTTGGAAGGGTAAAAATGTGGAGAATGCATGCATTGCATCAATGATCACCAATTCTCAACATTAGTAACACAATTCACTGTTTTCTCTGTTAACAACACATCGGCAACGTGTTTATAATCTTGCTGTTTTATTCAAGATCTCTGACACATAGCCTTTAACATTGCACAGAATTATAGCCAGGAACATGCTATGGGTTATAGCTAAGAGAGTGGAATTGGGACACTGATGGCATGATGGCATTCTATTGAAAGTTACTCATTCCTTGAGGACTTAGAGATCTTTCTGAATTGGCAGATTGTGGCAGTAAGGAAAGTTGCAATGGGGTTAGAGGCAAAATTCCTCAACTTGACCAGAGGCTCTTTTAACAAATAGCAATCTGGTCTAGCAAAGCTGAATCCATCCAACATTTGGCTTTCAGGTATGTTGTAATAATATGTGAATAATACCTGGTTTCTTGTGAGAAGAATATGTATTTGTGCAAGGTATGGGCTGCTGTGTTTAGTGGTGCAAATACCTCCTCAGTAAGTGAGCACTGAAGCCAGATAGTTCTCCTGCTGGGCTGGTTGCCATCTGTTCATTCATCCAGCTCAAACCCTGAGATTACATCATGCAGCTACTCTAGTATTTCAAAGCAAGCAAAGTTCAAAATCAGATCTGGTTTGCCAGAAGGCACATTTGTGTTCAAAAGTGGGGATTGGTTTTTGTCTCTTTCTTTTCAGAACTTCTGTTGAAAAAGAGGACTTTATGTAGAATAATACATCAGGTCAACACCTGAAAAGCTGATTTAGATGGCTTTTTGACCCAGGAAACTGTTTTGCCATCAGCTTGCAGATCAAAGCAAAACAGACTTTCTGTATTTTGTTCCATGTAGGATTATTGAATTAAAAAGGTTAGATAATGACCATGTGAACTCTTGACTTGGAGAAATTTTGGCAAAGGGAATTGTTCTCAGAAGCAAAACAAAGGACACTTATTTTTTTATTAAAAAGGTATACCAAAAAACCGAATAGCCATCCAGATTTTTGCAGATTATTGCATTTAAATTCACCACTCAGATTGAATACCAGAAAAACGTAGGAGGGAGGAGGAAGGACAGAAGGAAGGAAGGAAGGAAGGAAGGAAGGAAGGAAGGAAGGAAGGAAGGAAGGAAGGAAGATACCATTTTTAGCATCTCATATCAATTGGTCAATTACTGCCAGAGCCATAGTACAAACATAAGGATGTGATGCATCTGTTCAGATCACTAAAACCAATATCTTGTTCAAAACACTAATAAATGTAAATATGGTTGCAAACTTCTAAAGAACAAAAGCTGAAAGTGTCCCTTGTTTTTACTCTCCTTAAAGCTAGGAAGAGTCCCTTCTGAGACACTTTCTCCACATCAGGCTCAGATTTCATTTATCAAACCATTGTCTAGATTACAGTCTTTCCTCCTGTCTTCCAAGGTCAGTTTCCATTACAAAGGGTCAAGCAAGGCAAAGCCAAAAATATTTCTACTTCATTAAAATAGGGTGTCTGCCAATTTCCTGTATATCCCTGCTTTGAGAGATAGTCAAACTTCAGAAAAAGAATGCTGAAAGAATGATGGTTACATGTTCTTATTCAGATTTATTTCACATCATTCATCTGAGAACTCACATTAACATACATTGTTGTCTAATTTCATCCTCACAACAATCCTTTCAGCTACAAAGAGATAGCAACTGTCCCTCAGTCACCCAGTGAGGTTCCATGATAGTGAATTGAGTTGTAGGTCTCCCAGTGGTAGTTCATTAATTTAATCTCTAAGCCAAAGAGAAGAAAAATTACCATTAGATAGAATGATACTTTATACAGTCACATTAAGTAATAGATCTAGGGCAGATTATAGTAGACCAGCATTTATAGATAAAAGAATTGCTACGTATATTTATGGAGGAGGAAAGTTGTGATGCATGGAAAGCAGGCTGTGTTAAATGAAGATTTACATGCCAGTCTAGTAGGAGAGACAGTTTGTCCTTCGCCTCAGGCAGCAAACTGTCTTCTCCAGCTTAACCAGGAACATGAATGACAGGACTTGTGAACAGACATAAGTTACATAAGTGTAGATTTATGCTAAACATTAGGAAAAGCGTTTTAAGAGTAAGGGCAATTACTTCTGGGAATTCTTCAAGCAGAGCCTGGGAAATCATCTCCTGTAGGGCAAACCTACATGAGAATTTGTAGCCAATTTGTTTGGTTAGTTGGAAGGAAGGAAGGAAGGAAGGAAGGAAGGAAGGAAGGAAGGAAGGAAGGAAGGAAGGAAGGAAGGAAGGAAGGAGGGGGAGGTGATGGCGCAAAGGAAGAAAGGAAAAACTATCATTTTAAGCACCTCTTATGGAAGTATCTGCAGTGTTACTTTCAAGAGGTAAGAATAAGACTATAAAGCATCTACTCAGATCACTATTTTTATTTTTTATTTTTTTTATTTTAATTCCATTTATATCCCGCCCTTCTCCGAAGACTCAGGGCGGCTTACAACTAACATCCCATTCAAAAACTAATAAATTGTAAAGCTAGAAAAATGTTGGAATCACTTAACAAGGGAAAATATTTCCAAATGTTATTTATGCCACATCTCCAAATCCTGGGCACTTTGTATTTTGGCAATAGCATTCCTAGTTCATGCTTTTTGTAAAAATGTGTTTTTTCATACTGGAAGATGGAAATGACTTCTAAGAAACACATCCACATTTTTAAAAGTATGTTATTAGTAGTTCCCCCGTTTATACTTCCAAAAATAGCTTTGCAGCCAAGAAAGCTTCATGCTGTAGGAAATTGCTAATTGCTTGTTGCAAAGCAAGAAAAGGAAAAATCACTGCAATTTTAAATCTAAACAAGCAAAGAAGAAGAAAATCATACACTATAGCAGGGGTGTCAAACTCAATTTCATTGAGGGCCGCATCAGCATTGCGGTTGCCCTCAAGGGGCCGGGTGGGTATGGCCAGGGTGGGCATGACCTACTGGGTGGGCGTGGCTAGACTGTGTATGGCCTACTGGGTGGGCATGGCCAGCTCTACATTGTTTGCATCAAGGGCGCCTATGGGGGCCTGGGCAGGAATGGGACAGATCTGAGGGTCTCTGGCAGAAGGAGGGTCTATGGGCCAGGGCCAAGGCAGTGGGGGCCATTCCCTCACTGTTTCCAGGATGGCTTCGCGGGCCACATGAAACCACTTCGCGGGCCGGATCCGGCCCCCGGGCCTTGTGTTTGACATGTCTGCACTATAGAGATGTTGCCCTAGTGAACTAAGGATCTTGCAGCTTTTTCTGATTTTTTTTCACATATAGTCACTTTACAAGAAAACAAAATCAACAATCAGAACATCAAAATCTTTGAACAGATAGGTTCCAGACAGAGCAAATGTGCAGATTTTCTTGTAATTCTAACATTATTAAGTTAGTATTTTATTTATCTCCATACCTGCAGCCACACACATCTCCAAAGACTCTCCAAACTGTGGATATTGGTGCTTCTGAGTTTTAGAAAACAAAGGATGTATATGAATAAGCAGTGGTGTCCACAGGATGGGACCCCAAAAGTCAAGATGGTATCCACACAATGGTGCAATCAAGGCTTCACCTGTATTTTATGTGTATCACATAAAAGAGGTTTTTGTTTTACTATAATCCATAGATGCCTTGGTAGAGATACTAGATATATGTTGCTACACCCAGATATGATAGATGGATCCAGCATTCTCAGTTGCACAGATTCTAAAAGGGTTTTTTTGTGGAAGGAAGGAAGGAAGGAAGGAAGGAAGGAAGGAAGGAAGGAAGGAAGGAAGGAAGGAAGGAAGGAAGGAGAGAGAGAGAGAGAAAGAAAAAAAGAAAGAGAGAGAGAGAGAGAGAGAGAGAGAAAGGAAAGAAAGAAAGAAAGAAAGAAAGAAAGAAAGAAAGAAAGAAAGAAAGAAAGAAAGAAAGAAAAAGAAAGGAAAGGAGTTATTATTACCATATACATTGTCATCTTCATATTATACATCTATCTATCTGTCCGTCCATCTATCCATCCATCCATCCGTCTCTCCGTCCATCCGTCTGTCTGTCTATCTTCAGTTCCTTCTATCCAAGCTATAAGTACTTGGTTATTTGACATTTGCGAATCTTATGTAAGTAGAAAGAAAATAGGAAAGCTGTACAGAAAAGTAGAAAAATTGAAGTTATCATTATCATGTCTATCAGCATCTGCTAATTATCTACACATACACAGGAATACCCAGTAATGCGCACTTATATACATCCTGCAACCAGGGTTTGTGTTTGTATTTTGACCTATACAATGCCCTCTGTGTCTAAAAGTAGCAAATGTTCTTATTTTCCCTAAAAGCAAATCTTTAAAGTCTAGAGGATCACTGAAAGCCAGATGAAATTGCTCTGGGGGGGATCAGACCAATTAAAACAACTTTTGCCTATGTCAGAGATGGGATTTAGAGCTGGTACAGTTTGAAACACGGCAATTGTTGGTGTGGGGAGGGGAAACCTTCATTCTGCATTTCAGGAACTTGACAGGAGTCTTTGAAGTCTTAAAATTAAAATAGTGAATGTAAAAAAAAATGTTTACACCATTCCTCCCTTTTCATTTACCTCTCTGAGCTTTTTTTTTTAAAAAAATTAAGAACCAGTACTTCTTTCTACAGGTTTTCACAAGGAAGATTCTACATTAATTAACTGTAATCTTCAGAGATTGTATTTTCCTCAGAGTTTTAAAAGCTAGCGGGGGGTTGTGCCGAGGCAGAAAGGAGATTATTAAAACTTTAATAATGTGTGCCTTTGAACTTTCCCAAATTCTTTACAGTTTTTCCTCACATCTCTACCCGGGATGTCTGGATTTTTAAAAATACCAATGCCAGTAAATTTAAACTATTTGTTTCTATCTTAAAAGTGGTTGGAAAAAGAGTATCTAGAGTTCCTGAGGATCTTGACAACACTAAGTGCTGCTTCAGACAGCCATATTACATAGCTATGCTCTAGTCCAGGGGTGTCAAACTCAATTTCATTGAGGGCCACATCAGCATTGCGGTTGCCCTCAAGAGGCCGGGTGGGTGTGGCCTGGGTGGGCGTGGCCTACTGGGTGGGTGTGGTTAGAGTGCGTATGGCCTACTGGGTGGGCGTGGCCAGCTCTACATTGTTTGCATCAAGGGTGCCTATGGGGGCCTGGGCAGGAGTGGGACAGATCTGAGGGTCTCTGGCAGGAGGAGGGTCTCTGGGCCAGGGCCAAGGCAGTGGGGGCCATTCCCTCACTGTTTCCAGGATGGCTTCGCGGGCCACATGAAACCACTTCGCGGGCCGGATCCGGCCCCCGGGCCTTGTGTTTGACATGTCTGCTCTAGTCCTTGAGTTGGCAGAAAAATATGTCAGTGTAATTGTGCCACCTTATTGCCACTCCTGATGGCAGAACAGCAACATAGCTGTCCTTACAAGCTGATTGGAGACCAGGATAAGGGAAAGGATAGATGGATGGGAAAGCTTTATTTCTTGTACCATCAAACAAGAGCAACTGGCAAGAAAACAACCACAGATCACAGGTGCAAAGTAAGAGTTGTGCAGAACAGGGCCATCAGGTGAATTCCATCCTATTTCATCCTATCACCTTCCATTGCCCTTTTGGCCAGAGAGGTAGGTTATGTTTGAGCATGACTTCTGTTCAAAATAACCCCGGTGACAGGTGCGGTGGATGGCACAGAGCGGGGTGTGGTGAAACAAACTGAATCTGAGCAAATAACAAAGACACAGACTGGTGTAGACTTTCATGGCTGGTATCTGTTGAGCAGTGTTGGCCTTCAAGATTTAGTGACCATTGGGAAATCCTTTGCCTAGACCATGACATAACCGTGAAGTCTAACGCTGCCCAAAATAAATAAATAATGTGAATCATCACTATAGTATATAATGTTGCTAAACTAGCATCTCTCCTAAGTAAGCCAAGTAATTGTAATGCATTATAACAGATACTCATTTGAACTATAGTGATAAGATAGTGGTCCTGGGAGTGTTGGCCAGCAAATGGCAGTTGTATTGTTTGTGCGCAAATCTTCAAACATAAAATTCAAAAACTGAATGAACAGAATGAAAAACAAAATATAGCCACATAAAACATATCAGCCTAAGTAGCAAAAACCATTATTGCAACCAGTGTTGACAAGAACTGGCAACATACATTTGATAGAACCTGGCTTTTTTTCCTAGCTTATATTGCGTGCAAGCACAGCCCTTGCACCTTTTTGAAAGGTCTAGATCTGTGTTTTAAACATGCCTTTATCACACTTTTGTGTTTAGAAAACATGTCTGCAAGATGTCCACCTAGGAGTTAGTAGGTGCTTTGGAATGATCAGGTATTATGTATGCAGATAATTATTCAACCAAACTGGTGCTGAGCATCTGTGAGTCTTCCCAGAGGTGCTTTTTCCCCCCCTAAAGACAATTGGACTTTCTTGGGGGGGGGTGTTTTCTTTGAAAGTGTTTTGCTTTTCGGTTCAGAACTGAAGACGTTTCTTGGATGAAAAGTAAAATGTTTTAAAGACAAAAATTCAAGAAAGTTCAGTTGCTTTTTCAAAAAAACAACAACACCTTTCTAACAACCATGACCTGGATGATTCAGAATCTTCATAGACAACATCTATGTTCTAACAGATCTGGAACGCAGGAGGAGAGAGACACATATCTGGGTAGGATCAAACAGTAAAACAGTTTGAATTATGAAACTCCCAAGTAAGTTTCCAAAGGAAGTCCCAAAGGTGCTTTTCCAAAAGGCAACTGGAATTTCTTGATTTTTCTCCTTGAAAACAAAAGCGAAATATTTTGAAGGGGAAAAAACCAAGAAAGTCCAGTTGCCTTTTGGAAAAGCACCTTTGGAACAACCATGAACTGGATAATTGAGAATCTCCATAGACATTGAGGATCCTTGTACTGTTTGGTGGATAATAATAATAATAATAATAATAATAATAATAATAATAATAATAATAATAATAATAATAATAATAACAACAACAACAACAACAATAACAACAACAACAACAATAACAACAATAATAATAAAGTTGGAAGGGACCTTGGAGGTCATCTAGTCCAACCCCCTGCTCAGGCAGGAAACCCTATACCATTTCGGACAAATGGCTGTCCAGTCTCTTCTTAAAAACTTCCAGTGTTGGAGCATTCACCACTTCTGGAGGCAGGTTGTTCCACTGGTTGATTGTTCTAACTGTCAAGAAGTTTCTCCTTAGTTCTAGGTTGCTTCTCTCCTTGACTAGTTTCCATCCCTTGTTTCTTGTCCTGCTTTCAGGCGCTTTAGAGAATAGCTTAGCTCCCTCTTCTTTGTGGCAGCCCCTGAGATATTGGAACACTGCTATCATGTCCCCCCTCGTTCTTCTCTTCATTAAACTAGACATACCCAATTCCAGCAGCCGTTCCTTATATGTTTTAGTCTCCAGTCCCCTAATCATCTTTGTTGCTCTTCTCTGTACTCTTTCTAGAGTCTCAACATCTTTTTTACCAATTCTATCTAACTGATAGAATTATTATAATGATTTTATAATTTAATACTTGGAGAGAGAAGAAACATGGAATACCATAAAGAGTCCTAAGTTGTTTGGAATAAGACTACTGACCTTTCCAAGCCAGCATGCTTTTACATCATCTTAGTACTCCATTGAAAAAAGTTTTGCAAAATTTTGCCAAGCTCACTATCAGAATCACCAGCTTTGGTTTGGTGCCTTGCCAGCATTCCATCATCAGTGGGAAAGGGAAGGAGGAACAAATAGGCAATTTATTGTATACCTTTATGGCAGGAAATTGGGAGGGGGGAATTGACAGTTGAGGAAGAACAGAGCTGTTTGGAATCCGGTTCGTGCTGGTACACTGGCATCTTCAAGGCCATTTGCCCTAAATGTGTAATTTCACCAGCGCAAACACCTCAGAGTTTCCCATAATATCATGGTGGTGCTGGATTGGCTACACTCAGACGGACCATGGGGAGAGGCTCAGGGAAATCAGGGTTTTAGTTCTGTATTGGCGTGCAGGAATTTTAGATTCCACTTGACTCTCCTGCAATCAGAATCTCTTAGTAAAAGTTCCTTTTCACCTCAAATAGAGGTAAAAGTTTTACTTCTCTAAGAGATCAGACTGGGGCAGGTCTGATACTCACAGTGATTGGAAACATCCAAATTTCCATGTGAAATTTCAAGGTTCTTTCATGAAAACGTGTGAGGTTTTTCCCCCCAAGTATTATTTAAAATTACAATTAGTTTGGGAAACTGTCCTAATTCTTACCAACACTATGTTTTATGCTCCTGTATTGGAAAGTCTGAGTTTAAATCTGCTACCCATGGCCAACTATAATACATTTAATTGCATCTCCTGACTTCCAAAAGATAGACAACGCCTCACAAGACATCCAGATCATACTGTATGTGTGGTTGCAGAAAGTCTGTTTGAGATCTTCCCCTTTTTTATTTTTAAAAAAGAAATCTTTAAAGAATCTTTAAAATAACCTGATCTCTGTGGCAGCATCCAGAACTGTGCAGTCACTCAAAAGATTGCTGAACTCAGTTTCAGGCACAAAGGTTTTAGAGTATGCTACTTTCTTACTTATTTCATGGTTGTGAAAAATTGAAGCTAGAAAAAGAGAAGACAGTTCCCTGAAATATCTCAGCCATTGGGACAGCACATCACAGACATGTGAAACTCTGTTCACATTCAGACAAGGAGAGGGGAAATGATTGACAGCAGGCGTTCTGTGTTTCATCAGATTTGGGGGGAACTAAACACCATTATGAACAACCATGACGCCAAACTCCCATAACAGCAAACTTGGGAAAATAATCAGGAGATTTAAAGTGCTGGTTCTGGAATGTAATTATAGAGTTGGGTTACCACCCATTCATAATTTTTATGCACAGTTCATATTTTGGGAACTCTGCCCAAAGTAAGTAGAAAACTTCATTATAAACAGAGTTTGTTCTCCCTCCTCTCAACCCCCTTTTTGTACATTTTATAGACAGACAACCATTTTTTGGAGAGCTGGAAGTGGTTTGAGAAACATTTCACTTCCTATGGATTAAGATGCATTTCTTTTAGCTAACTGTGGTCTTTGACCAAGCAGGGTTGGCAGGCTTCTCAAGCAATATCTGCAAAATCTATTTACTCAAGCAAAAATGAGATGAGTAAATATTTTATTGTATGTGCTGTGATCTCTCATACCATCTTCAATTCAAAATCTGGAGAGAGAAAAAGCATTTTCTCTTTCCTTCCAAGTAGTAACTAGCAGGGAAAAAAAGGAAGAGGACAAATGGAATTCTCCTTTATTGGAAGAGGACAATGGAAGGAAAAATTTGCATTGCATAATGCTACAAAATTGTCTGTTGTATTTATAATGGGTTATCACATGTGCTCTAAGATATTGTTGATGTTAGACAGAATTCCCCCTTCTATATTTACATCAGATCTGCTGGCTGTTAAGTTCTACAATTGTAGCCAACCTGGAGAAATTATGACAATTTAAACACATAGGTTGTGAGAAACTGCATGAAACTTTAGCAGCTAGTCTTCCAATACCAATTACAAAATCATCTTGATAATATTTGGCATCAATATAGCATTCAACACTGTATGCATTATCATACAGCACTGCTTGCAACAGCCCAGGAAAAAGCAAATTTAATCTGGCTGTTTGCAGGTATATGAGTCAGCCATAGTGAGTAGATTGCCTTAGGTTACAAACAAGTTCTTAAAAAGGAAACTGGGGGTGTCTTTCTATATAATTTAGATGAGATTTCAGTTTTTGCTCCCTTTATTCAATACCTACTTGAGATGCACATTATCTACTTACTATGGCTGACTCAAACCTATTAAAAAATAGATACTTTTCATTAATATCCCAGCTCTTCTTTTTCTCCTAAAACCTATTCATAGTATTTGTCTCACCACTGAATAAATTTAACAATCATATTGCCAAAATGTTGATTTGCATTGCTTATGCATTTCTTCCTGTATCTCTTCTAAGCCTTATAGAAGACTTATGTAATAGCTTGATAAAATATAAATAAGCTCATAAAAACAATCATATCAAAATCACACAAACAGATAAATATAGCCAGCAGTCTTTTCCTATAATAACCACAATGACTATGGGAATATACCAGCAGATAAGATTCAGTAAAGTTTCTTCTGTCGCTCATCTTGTCCAGCAAGTATTACTCAGAGATATTTTGCATTTGATTCCGGATGTAATTTATAGCCATCATGATTAGCATTGATTGATTGGTTGGCTGGTTGATTTATGCCCAGAATTATGCTGCCAAGTGAGATGGGCAGCATATAAAATAAATAAATAAAGTCCTAAAATTTTCTATTCAGTTTTTTAATATCATCCAAAGTTGGTGGCCATCATTATATTTAGGGTAGTTACTTCCATAATTTAGACAGAACACTAAAGTGAGAATTTCCCACCATTCCTGATTCTCAATGCAAATTCATGTGGTGGGGGGGAGAAAAGAGAGTTTGGGAGTTCTAAGTAGTCCTATCAAACACAGAAATAAATTCCAAATTCATTGCGAAATGGACTGAAAAGCTAAGGAACATAAAGGTCACCTGTACTGAGAATGTGAGAAACTGAAATGAGTACTTTGTGTTAAAAAAACAAAAACAGAAGGCAGAGAAAGCAAAGGCTTTAGGACAAAAGCTGCCTTGACTTTAATTTTCCTCCAACTGCCTCTAAGATACATGTGTCATTCCATCAGAGAGGAGGGATCTTTAATAAAAGAAATTCTACAGACAACTTTTCTTTGGTCTAGTTGCCAGCAGTCTCCTGGAGGGAATAAATAGGAAGGAAATTAAGACTGATTTCAAACTGTTGGAGAAGAATGATCAAACGCAGTAGTGCTCCATTGGTGTGAGCATTGCTTCCTAAATAATTCTTTTGATCCAAAAGTCTCAAAAGAAATGGGAGAATTTTTGGGACTTCCACATGTAGAAGAATCCATCCAAACATGGTTCTATATTTCAAATGATCAGATAGATCAATAATTGTAACCTAAGGCAAAAAAAACCCCTCTTACCTAATTAAGACATAAATCCCCAAAGCTATTCCAAATATAAAGGGTTATGTGGATTAGGGGTTTTTATGCTATGGATTTTTAATGTTGTAAGCTGCCTAGAGACCTTATGTGAGAGCACCCATTTAAATTAGTTTAATAAATAAATAAGATATTTCTTACATGACTCTTGTTTACTGGGCTACTGATTTCAAGGGACAATAAAAATGGAAGAGAAAATACCAATAATAAATTGCAGAAAGAAAGAAAAAAAGATTACTCCTCCCAAGTCTGTTAGGATTTCGAAAGGTCAGACCTGATCCTCTAAGAGAAAGTCAAATCTGAGCATTAGGGATTTAATATTTTCCTTAATGGCAGCACCAATTCCCATGAAGAAGCAATGGTGGTTTTGTCTAGTTCAAAAATGCAAGATGGAGGTGATGCTCATGTCATTATAACTCAGTCAAAGGTTGCTCCATCATCTTTTCACTGGAAGGAAGGGATTTGGGATCTTGAGTTTGTACAACATGCAGAATGCAAGGGTACCACACAGATTCCAATTCTTAAGCTCTTTCTAACTCTTCCTTTCATGTTAATTCACAGTTGGTTGGGGGGTGGGGGTGGGGGGAACCCAACTTCACTGCAGTAATTAAAGGGGAAAACACAACAAACCCAGCTCAAAGATATCAATAAAAGCAGTACATTTTCATTCTAATTGGTGCCCATAGAGGCTTCTAGACCCCTCCTATAACACTCTGCTGGTGTGTGATTTCATTAAATGAATAGCTGACTTGCACAATAATTACAACCTTTCTCTTGCTCAAATTTTCTTTCAAGTTTCCACCTCCCTGGGATGATAGGCTTGTAACCTCTCTCCCACTCAGCCACTCGTCTCCACGTTTCCAATCAAAGGATGCCATGGAGTCATTAAAAACATAGTCTGATGTTATCATGCTCTGAATGGGGGTAATTTGGTACAGAATTAGTAGCTGTGCCTGTCAATTTGAGCTTTATTTCATCTTCCAATCCAGGTGGCAATCTTGATTCCTTAATTTTATGGAAGAAACTCACTCCAAAGGATGAGATGTGAAGTTTCTAATGAATTTTGTTTAAGGAAGAGAAATTAAGCCACCTAAGAAAACTACAATTAATGGTATAGCAAATACCAAGTGCTATATTTATCTAAAGTCTGTAGACATCATTGCTAAGGATGCCTTTGCAGGATTAGCCTCCCAGCCAATTTGAAAGAAACAGGATTGTTCCTGCTGCTAGTAAATGTTAACCATTTTCAAAGGCATAAATCTTATTCCTTTTTTGGCTGCTCTGACCATTGACTTCTTCACATGACTTCTTCTAAACCAAATTTTGCTTTCCCCTTTCTCTTTTTACCCTTCTAGTGAAGCCTTCCTTACCCATTGGAACATTTCTCCTTCTGTTTTTCCTTCTTTCTGCCATTTCTACTGGAAGAATGGATGCCGAAAGACGAAATGCCAAACCGAAACAATATCAATTGTGTTTCAGGAATGAGAACAACCATTTTATTTTCTCATGCTGAAGCAAGAGAAGAAGATGCTGAAGTTACCACCATACCTCAAATCAAGCTAATAAAACATTTACAGCAGCTAAACTCACGTGTGTGTATATAGTGTACTCAACAGCATGCATGGGAAGAGAGGTGCAAGAAATCAAGGATGATAAAAGCATCACAAAGCAAGTCACATCATAGTCTACATATAAAAGAGAAACTTCCAGCCCAATGCCACAAGTCCTTTTTTTCCCCCTTCAAATGAAAGCAACAATTTTGTGCAGAAGTCCACATATGCCTGGCTACAAGTTCTGTCTCCTTCCTATATAAGTTCCTATCCCATATGGCAGTGTTTCCAACCTTGGTCACTTTAAAACATGTGGACTTCAACTCCCAGAAATCCCCAGATCGCCTTGCTGGCTAGAGAATTCTGGGAGGTAGGGTCCACATACCTTCAAGTTGCCACGGTTGAAAAACACTGCAATAGGGACTCATCTAATCTGTTTCTGACTGTAACATCGTAAATTCCAAACAAGCATAGTTGGGGCTATAGATGCCATTCCTGAAAAGTTGGCTTTCAACAAGTAGAGTAAGTTTTCTTAATATTAAGAAAAGACTATCTGATTGATTGATTGATTGATTGACTGATTGATTGATTGATTGATTGATTGATTGATTGATTGACTTTTGCAGAGAATATTTGAATGTACATTCCAAACTCTGTGAAAAATCAATAGCACATGGTTCTCTGGCATTTTTGAGATTCACTGTCAAGCTGTGTTTTTAGTCTGGGTCCAATGGCTTCTGAATCTTGTTAATATTGCACAGAAAGAAAAGAAATATTTTGCATTGGAATGAGCTTTTGAGGCAATGTAGTAGGTTAATGTAATTTACAGATGCAGGAAATACCAAACCAATACACACACACACACTCTATATATATATCACATTGTTTTGGAAATGAAAACGTCTGTTTTATTTTCTAGTACTGAGGCAAAAGAAGGAGATGCTGAAATACATATACACACCAACTCAAGGTGATGCAACAGTGGTAGCAAAAGTAAAGGACAGTGCTGGGAAAAATTTAAACCCAAATTATTATTTTTTTCTGCTTCAACTAACCACTTGCTTCTTTCTAAAACAGTTTCACTTCTGCTGTCATCACTCCCCTCCACTAATTAGCTTGCATCTGTTTTGCAGTTTGAAATTTACAACACTTGCCTGCTCTAGCTATGGTAGTTTGCATCTAGCACTAAACATGTGTTAGTGTTTACTACAGACAAGGTCTGAATGCTTTTGACTTCCAACGGCATGCCTTTCATGTCCCCAGCAAGAGAACATTTATGAGAAAAGCCTGGGTTTGTTAAAAATGGTGGAAAGTGGATCCATTTAGATGCCATCACATGACTGCAGCTTGGCTACATGTGAGCAACTAACAGCAATATCTGACTGTTTCATTGTCACTGGAAAGCAAATCTGTAGGAGATTCTGCAAAATATCTTCTGGAAAAATTACAAGAACAAATGATCAAAGTGAGGTATTAAATTCTGAGTTAACACTAGATAAAATAGCCCTGCTCCGAGTTTCTGCACCATTGCTGGAAATGAAGGAGGTACGGTCTGGAGGGCACATGGTTGGGGAACATTGATGTAAGAAAATACAGCCCAATTTTTTGGACAGCTATTAATTTTTAATTTAATTTTAATTCCATTTATATCCCGCCCTTCTCCGAAGACTCAGGGCGGCTTACAAGCTTAGCAGTAGCCTTCATTCTATGTATATGCCTGCTTATTAGGGCTTTCACACACACACCCAAGCGGCATTATTACAAAGTCAGCTAATTGCCCCCAACAATCTGGGTCCTCATTTTACCTACCTCGGAAGGATGGAAGGCTGAGTCAACCTTGAGCCTGGTGGGATGCGAACCTGCACTAATTGCAGGCAGCTGGTGTTACTTAAGGAGGCATTAGCCCACTGCTCCACCAAGGCTCTTCTAATATTGTTATCAGTGTTGTTGGTATTAGTATTATGTGTCTATGGCAAATGATTGTTTTGCTTTACCAATTTCTTAGGACATAGGTCTCCTGATAGAAATACGTATCTAAAATTTCAGGGCCAGATTATGTGGGGAGATTTAGCCACAGTTTTTCCAGTCTTAATCACATAAATGGCAATGTGGGTGCAATTTTTTCTATTGGTCTCTCATTTGTAAAGAAGCTGATATTCAGCCTATATAATTTTGTTAAATTAACATTAGATTAAAATTAACATATTTAGAAGTCAGGTTAGCATGTTATATATAATTCATGCCTTGTAACTAAGTCCATCATTATTTAAAACATACTTCAATGATTTAATAAGTTCTAGTGTTTTTTTTAAGGAATGAACAAATAAAACCAAACTCCTTCAAATAAAACCAAACTTCTAGTAATCTTATTGAAATATTTGTGTTATTTTCTTAGTCAGCAATGCCTTCTTCTAGAATTTGGATGTCTTGGTCTAACCCACAATCCTGGGATTCCTGGAAAACTCCCACCCAGGTGCTCATTTCTCCCAATCCTGCTTAGCTTTTCAAAGTCAGCAATCTCTCCTCATAACAAACAAACAAAAGTCATAATTTGTGCCTGTGTGTCCCTATCTAAATCAGTCCTTGAGTTCCAACACATTTCAGGATAACTGAGTAGTAGCTTTTGCTTTTAAAAAATGTTATTTCTACAAAGGCAAGCTACTTCTACATTTTAGATTTTGGAAGCAGCCGGTTACTTTCTCCAAATCCATCTCCAAATTTCAGGAGATTCAGAGATCAACAGGAAAGTGAGAAGGCTGTTTGTCTTGGGTGGGGCACTTGCTCTCTTTCTTTCCTAGTGGAGTTGCCCCCATCAAGTTCACAGTCAAACTATACATATGGTAGATATGTTGTGAAAGATGCCATGGTGTCACTTCATTTTATCTGAATGAAAGCCAGTTTGGTCTAGTGGTTAAGGCACCAGACTAAAAAGCAGAAGATTTAAGTTCCACGTTAGCTATGAAAAGCCAGCTGGGTGACATTGGGCCAGTAGTGTTCCAATATCTCAGGGGCTGCCACAGAGAAGAGGGAGTCAAGCTATTCTCCAAAGCGCCTGAAGGCAGGACAAGAAGCAACGGATGGAAACTAATCAAGGAGAGAAGCAACCTAGAACTAAGGAGAAACTTCCTGACATTTAGAACAATTAATCAGTGGAACAACCTGCCTCCAGAAGCTGTGAATGCTCCAACATTGGAAGTTTTAAAGAAGAGCCTGAACAGCCACTTGTCTGAAATGGTATAGGGCCGTGGTGGCGAACCTATGGCACGCATGCCACAGGTGGCACACAGAGCCCTCTTTGTGGGCACACATGTTGTTGCCCCAGTCCTAGGCCTTCAGCTGGTTTTTATAAAACCTTTCCACTTTAGGCTTCCACCACCGTGTGCAAAAAAAAAAAAAGGTCCGATCAATTTCAATTTTTCGCGGGGAAAAAAAAGAACTCGCAAAGTTGGAATTGATTGATTGAACTTTTTAGTCCCACCCAGTCTGCCATTACCACCTTAGCCATGCCCCCCACAGGCCACACCCACCCAATGGGCCACGCCCACCTGGCACCCGATGATACATAAGAGGGTTTTGGGTTGCAGTTTGGGCACTTGGTCTCTAAAAGGTTCGCCATCACTGGTATAGGGTTTCCTGCCTGAGCAGAGGGCTGGACTATAAGACTTGCAAGGTCTCTTCAGTTATTTATTCTGTAACTCAGCCCATCTCACCTCACAGGATTGTTCTGTGAAAATAGCAGGAAGGGTGTTAAATATGTTCACCGCCTTGAGTTATCTGTAAAAAATAATACAGGCAGGATGCAAACAAACAAAATCTATGGTTTTCCCCCCCACGCCCAGAGAAGAGAACCTGCATCAGGTTGTCTGTCCCACGAAAAAAATCCCTCCAAGGAGACCAAAGGTTCATTTAACTACAGAAGACAGGCTGCTCGTGAATTACTCTAGTATGAATAAGATTATCTGCTGTGGACAGAAGCTCTTAGAACTAAGTTATTTAGCATGTGAATAATTTATTACATGCAGCAAAACCTCTTGCCCTTCATTTGACTATGGTCTTCTTTTGCTTGGTTGTATTTTTAGTTGCCCTCCATCTTTAATGAGTGAATGCCTGGATCCCCCCATTTATTTTTATTTATTTTTACTGGTAGACAAAGAACAGAAATACTCTCAGCAAGAATTGCTGATGTGTCTCTTCAGCTTCCTGTTCTCTCTCTCATTATCCTGTATTTACTTTTTCCATGTTGCTTTATAGAAGCATATTCATTTTCATAATTGCCTTGCCATGCCATTTTTCTCCTCTTTTCCTTAAATAAACATGCAATATTTCATTTTCCTGAAATGATGCTTAACATTTTTAGGAATCTACTTCTAATTTACTTACGACATGGGTTTGGCCAGATACGGAGCAGGGTGGATATGCCTTTTGGATGATAGAATAGCATTGTTATTTAATCTTCTCAAACATCTTTCTTCTTCATATGAATTTAATGGACTGATTAAATATGCATGTTTTGTTTATGAACAAAGCAGAAACAACTTTTCTTGGGAAGTTTTAAAGGAGACATTCTTTCTCTTCTTTTAAAGTTTTTGCTGGTAGATGGGGACATCCATGGGAAAGGGTCAAAATCTGCACAATGGCAGATGTGATGTTGTGGTTGAAGTCTTGTCCCTGCAATCCACGCTGAACTTCTATCCAGGTAAAACTTCATTCACCATGCTGCGCCTGCCATCTGGCAGATTTTGGCCTCTCCATGGACATCTCTGTAGAAGATACTGAATATATTAAAATTTTAATTTGCAAAATGTTACCTAATTATGAAGAAATATATTCTCATTGGTCAAAAATATTTATATAGGAAAGAATATGGGAAGATGACATGAACTAGACCAAACTCAATCTACTTGGTGACTTAAGTATAGGTTTGATATATAAATACACATTATTGGAAGTGATCTCTTGTTCTTCATTTTGCCCAGCTAAATTCTTTCATCCACTCTCAGTATCTCCATTCTTTTTTTTAAAAGATTTTATTGGTTTTTATAGGGTTGGGAAAAGGGGTGAGAAGTTAGGGATTATGGTTAGGGTACAGGGGAGGTTTGGGTAAGGGTTGGGGTTTCCCCCAATAACACTGAATATTTGGCAAACAGCATATTGTCTCGGTAAATATATATATAAAAATGAGAACAATAAAGCTAATGATTGATAATAATAAGTATAGTAAATTAACATAAACAATGTTAAGTTTTCAATCCATAGTATTTTTCTTACTAAAATGAAATCAAAATTCCATATCACATTCTTTTCTCTGTAATTCGTTTATCTAGCCATTGATAAAATTTATTCCAAGTTCTATAGTAAACTGAATGCTCTTTCTCTTTAATCTCTAAAGTTAATCTATCCATTCTGCACATCTAATATTTTTTTAATTAATACTTCTTCAGTCGGTAAATTTTCATTTTTCTATTATTGGGCATACATAATTCTTACTGCTGTTAGTATATGTAATATTAAATATCCGCTTTCCTTATCATAGTTGGGACCTATCATTCCTAACAAAAAACAATTCTGGCTTAAATTCTATTTGTTTTTAGTCATCTTCTTCAACCATAAATGTATCTTAAGCCAGAACCTTTTAGCTTTAGGACATGTCCACCAGATATGATAATAAGTACCTGGTCTTTGGTTGCATTTCCAACAAACATTTGAAGTATTTTTAAACATTTTCGCTAATCTCACTGGTGTCATGTGCCATCTATAAAACATTTTATACAGATTTTATTTATATGATATTGCTGTAGTTAGTCTAATATTTCTGTCCCATAATTTTTCCCATTCTTCAAGCTCTATAGTATGTCTGTTTTTTGCCCATGTTATCATTGTTTCTTTAACTTGTTCTTCCTCCATCTTTAAATTAAGCAGAAATTTATAGAGTTTTTAAATCAGCTTTTCATCTGTTTTTAACAATATAAGATCAAATTCTGTCTGTTCCTTGTAGAGCCCCATTGTTTTCACGTCTTTGTCATAACTTGTTTGGATTTGTAGGTATGACCACCATGCTTGGTCAATACTGTTGTGTCCATAGTATGGGAGTGGTTTCCCCTTCGGCGGGAAAACCTAGTGCAATCATTGGATGTTACTTCCGGCGGGAGATTCTGAGCCGGGGATTGGTTATGTTTGAAAGGAACCTAGCATATAAGGTAGGGTTCAACGGCTGCTAGCCAGTTGACCCATGTGAATTCAATAAAAGTTCTCTTGTTCTACCTCGCTGTCTCCGCTCGTCATTCCGGACTTAACAGTGGCGACGAAGGTGGGATTGACGGCAGAACAGCGAAGGAGCCGCGGAAGCCAGCAGAGCGAAAAGCGGGAAAATTTGAATCGCAGTCAACCGATCAGCTATCTAACTGAACTCACAGGATGGCGCAAGTTGGTTCCCTGAAGGAGTTCGACCCAAATTACCTCGAAGACTGGGAAGAATACGTTGGTCAAGTCGAGGGGTTCATGCTGGTCAACGGAATCACGGAGGACCGGAAGAAGGCGGCGGCTCTCCTAACCATCAGCGGCACCCCAGTTTACCGGGTGGCCGTCGGCCTGTGCCAGCCCCTGCCGGTCTCCAGCATATCGTACGCCGACCTGTTGGCCAAGCTAAAGGTCCATTTCACCCCAAAAAGGTCGGAACTGTTCTGGCGGAGGATATTTGAAAAGCGGAACCAATGACCGGGTGAATCAATTACTCAGTTTGTGGCAGCAGTCCAAGAAGCAGCCCTGCGCTGCAAGTACGACAACCTTGAAATCAGAATAAGGGACCAAGTCGTTTTGGGCCTACGCGATGAACACTTGCAGAACCGAATAATCGCGAAGCCCACCGGGACACTGCAAGATGTATTAGACGAGTTACTCACTTACGAGTCTACCGGCAGGCGCGACCCCCCCTACAACAGCATGGCGGCCTCGGCTGAAGTCAACCCTGAGAGCCATGTGGACGGTGGGGAGTTGGACTACCAGTGGGAAGCCGACGTTGCCGAAATTGCCCGACGGTTCGGAAAAATGGCACCGAGACCACCACGCACCGACGGACCCGACCAGGGTAGAAGACAGCAACCCCCTGCGTTCCAACGACCCCAGAGGGACAACCCAACCAGGCCTCACGACCCAGAAACGAGGTGTGGAAGCTGCGGCGGAAATCACCTCCGATCAACGTGCAGGTTCAGTAATGCCAAATGCCGAGGGTGCAGTAAAACGGGCCACATCCAGGGCATCTGCCGAAGCCGACCGCACGACAACCGTCTCCACGAGCTCGACGCATGGGCCTCAGGTGAGGTAACCCCCGAACGGAGTGGCGGAGAGATCCCTAGACCCAAGGCACGCACTTCCAACCCAGGGGCAGGGGTGGGGGTCAATCACGTGGGAACCCCTAGATTAAATCACACCCCTAGAATTAATCACATTTTGAGGCCTAAATTAAAAATAGAAGTCCAACTGCAAGGCATTCCTTGCAAGATGGAAGTGGACTCTGGGGCCTCAGTATCTATAATTTCAAGGGACACCCTTAGGTACATAGAAAACAGAAGAGGCCGTAGAATTCCCCTTAAATCCACTAAATTACAGTTAGCCGATTTTCAGAAAACACCTATAGAATTAGTGGGCGAGGCTACCATTAAAGTTAAATACAAAGGGTTTAACGGATTATTAACTGTCCTAGTCACTGAGGGCCAGAGAACCAGCCTTGTAGGCCTTAACTGGTTCTCGGCCCTGGGCATCTGGGTTGGGGGAATTAACACTATACAAAGTAAAACCCTAAGGTCTGTCTGCGATAACTTCGCAGACGTGTTCGACGGGTCATTGGGTAGGTACAAGGGACTTCCCATTAGCTTTAATCTAGACCCCGCAGTCAGGGCCATTAGGCTTAAGGCCCGGAGGGTGCCTTTCGCCCTTAAACAGAAAATCGAGGCCGAACTAGATAAGCTAGTAGGCCAGGGCGTTCTAGAACCCGTAGAGGGAGGCCTTTGGGAGACACCGATCGTCACACCCCTTAAGCAGAACGGGGATGTGAGGATCTGTGCCGACTATAAGGCCACCCTGAACTTAGCCATGAAAAAACATGCTTACCCAGTCCCGACGGTGAAGCAGGTCCTCGCGACGTTCCAGGACGGCGCCATTTTCGCCAAGCTTGACTTGGCGCAGGCGTATTTGCAACTTACTGTGTCTAAGGAAGCCGCCGAGGCTGAAACGATAGTTACCCACAAGGGGGCGTTCCGCGTTCACAGACTTCAGTTCGGGATAGCAGCAGCTCCAGGCATCTTCCAGGAGGTGATGGAGAGGACCTTGAAGGGCATTCCAGGTGTATGCCCTTACTTCGATGATGTCCTAATCGCTGGAAAAACTGAGGACATCCTAGCTGAGAGGCTGGAACAGGTATTGGGGAAGTTTAGAGAGGCAGGGCTAAAATTAAAAAAAGATAAGTGCTGCATAGGTGTAAAATCAACTGAATTTTTAGGATTTAGAATTGATGCACTAGGCATTCACCCTACAGAAGGGACGATTAAGGCAATTAAATCAGCTCCTGAACCCAAGAACAAGGCGGAATTACAAGCTTTCCTTGGCTTAATTAATTTCTATCACACATTCCTGCCTCACAAAGCAGCTATAGCTGAAACCCTTCATAGACTTTTAGATAGGAAGACCCCCTGGCTGTGGCAGGAAAAACACAGGAGTAGTTTTCAAACACTTAAGGACATCTTGTCCAGCAACTCCACAGTCACTCACTTTATTGAAAACAAACCTATTTTCTTAGCGTGTGACGCTTCTCCTTATGGAGTGGGAGCAGTCATTAGCCACATGGATGAGCAGGGTCAACAGAGGCCTATAGCATATTATTCCAGGACCTTAACTAAGGCAGAACGGAATTATGCACAGATTGACCGAGAAGCATTGGCCATCGTGGCTGGCGTAAAAAAGTTCCACGATTACCTGTATGGTAGGGACTTTACCATTTACACTGACCATAAACCCCTGCTAGGGTTATTCACTACTGATAAACAGACACCACAAATTATGTCACCCAGGATGCTCAGATGGTCAATTTTCCTTTCTGCATACACATTCTCAATTAAACACAGACCAGGCAAAGAGATGGGGCATGCTGATGCTCTTAGCAGGTTACCTCTAGCTGATACTGGCACGGACCCTGCACCGGTGGGGCAAATCATGTCTCTACAAGAACTCTCTGAATGCCCCCTGACAGCCAGGGACATTGCAGCAGCTACCAAAAAAGACCACATACTTAGCAGAATAGCAGCGTGGGTACAAGGGGGGTGGCCTAGAAAAAACCCTGACCCTAAGTTCACACCGTATTTTAGAAGGAAGGACGAATTGTCATCACACTTAGGATGTATCTTGTGGGGAAACAGGGTTGTTATTCCAGAGAGTCATAGGAACACAGTGATGGGGGAATTACACGAAGGGCACCCCGGAATTGTTCGTATGAAAGCCCTAGCAAGGAGTCACTTATGGTGGCCAGGGTTGGACACAGCAATCGAGGACAGAGTAGCTGGGTGCTATCAGTGTCAGCGATCCAGACCAGAGCAAGCACACACGACGGTACACAAGTGGGAAGTGGCCAGGAACCCGTGGTCTAGAATCCATTCGCTGGCCCATTCCAGGGCCTCACATTCCTAGTTGTGGTGGATAGCTACTCCCGGTGGTTGGAGGTCGTGCCTGTTAAGTCCATGACTTCAGCCAAAACCATACAGGTCTTACGGGGACTCTTTGCCACTCATGGGTTACCTGACGTAATTGTTTCTGACAACGGGCCCCAATTCACATCTAATGAATTTCAGGACTTCCTCAAGGCCAACTGGATTAGGCACGCAACATCAGCACCCTTCCACCCCTCCTCCAACGGATTGGCTGAATGAAACGTCAGAACAACCAAGGACGCCCTCAGACGAATCATCCAAGGCAACTGGCATCAGAGACTGGCTCAGTTCCTATTGGCCCAACATACTACACCGTGCACGGCCACAGGGAAGAGCCCAGCTGAAATGAGGTGGGGCAGACGTTTGATAACAAAATTGGACAGACTACACCCTGACAGGCTACCAGTGGAACCTGAACCGGTCACCCCGACCCGGTCTCTGAACATTGGGGACACTGTGTGGGCTAGAAATTATGGACAGGGGGACAAATGGTCACAAGGAGTAGTCATTGACAAAACTGGTCCTTTATCTTATTTAATTGAAGGGGAAGGGAATCAGCTGATCAGGAGACACATCGATCAGTTAAGGAAAAGGGCCCCTGAATGTGTACAGGCTAACAAAGAGAGGAAGATCACTACATCTGACACTGTTTGTCCCCCTGCCCGGGTTAACACAGCACCTGGGGGTGAAGGGAGGGGAATACAATTCAGGACAGTGGAAGCAAACCCCCAGAATTGTAATGCAGAGATAGAACTAGCTTCCCCAGACAGCCCACCAGGGTCCTCCAGTCAGTCCAATGAACCCCAACAACAACAACCCACTAGGGAAATACCACCAGAGCCAGTACCACACACAACAGAGTCTGAGGCATTAGCAAATGGCGGAACTGAAGACACCCCAGCAGTTAGTACGGCCAGCAGATACCCAGCCAGGAATCAGAAGCCTCCTAGCTATCTGAAAGACTATGTCAAATAGTAATTTTCATCCAGGGGGGAAGGGGTGTTGTGTCCATAGTATGGGAGTGGTTTCCCCTTCGGCGGGAAAACCTAGTGCAATCATTGGATGTTACTTCCGGCGGGAGATTCTGAGCCGGGGATTGGTTATGTTTGAAAGGAACCTAGTATATAAGGTAGGGTTCAACGGCTGCTAGCCAGTTGACCCATGTGAATTCAATAAACGTTCTCTTGTTCTACCTCGCTGTCTCCGCTCGTCATTCCGGACTTAACAAATACCTTGTTGTTTTAAGTCTTGTCTAGATTTCAATCTTCCTTCATAGTCCAGTAAGTCTTTGTATGTTACAAGTTTATCATAGTTAATTAAGTTTGGTTAAACAAAGGCTTCCCTCTTGAAATGTTCATTATTGTAGTGCACTGAATTTACTTTTAAACAATAAAGTTATGCCACTCAGGGATTTCCCATGACAAGAAATATGGGGTTTCCAAACCTTGTGTTTGGACCCTAGTTGGCTAGTCTATGGATCACACCAAATCACATTAGGTTGAGCTCCAAATGATCAAATCAGGATCCAGACAATATTCTAGATCTGTGGAGGCCTATGGCACGCATGCCACAGGTGGCACGCAGAGCCCTCTCTGTGGGCACACGCGCCATCGCCCCAGTCCTAGGCTTTCAGTTGGGTTTTATAAAACCTTTTCACTTTAGGCCGCCGCCGCTATGTGCAAAAAAAAAGGTTCAATCAATCAATTTCAACTTCTCACGGGTGGGGGGGGAAGATCTCGCAAACTTGGAATTGATTGATTGAACTTTTTAGTCCCACCCAGCCTGCCATTACCACTGCAGCCCCGCCCACCCAATGGATCACAACCACCCATTGGGCCACAACCACCAAAGGGCCACACTCACCCGCCACCTGATGATACATAAGTGGGTTTTGGGTTGCAGTTTGGGCACTCAGTCTCTAAAAGGTTCGCCATCACTGTTCTAGATACAGTACACACCTTTCTTACACTATCTGCCCTGATTCACAAAAGTGCAGTATGACTACAATAGGACATTTGCTACTAGTCCCCTTTAAATGTTGAAATTATCATTGGGGAAAGTGCCTGCAGGTCAGTCCTGACTCCTGACAACTGCATGGATAAGTCCTTGCACGTTTCTTGGCAATATTTTCAGAATTAGCTGCTTTTACCTTTGTGTTCTGGTGGCTGAGAAAGATGGCTGGCCCAAAGTTACCATCATTTGGTTTTGATTCTAAGGCAGGATTAGCACTTGCAACCTCCCAATTTCTAGCTTAGAGCCTTTAACCTAGTGGTTCTTAAACTGGTGGTAATTACCCCCAAGAGGTAATGTAGGCTTATCATGGGGTTAATGGAACAAGTTGTAATTACTTGTCTGTGAGTGTACCAACAAGCCTAAGACTACAGCTGCTGGGTATAACTACAGAAAATGGGGTAATGATGTTATTCAAGACTGGGGAAAAGGTGTAAACATGTGGTCATTAATATGTAAGCAGTTATGTTTTGATCCTGAATCACATGAGAAATTAAACACTGTAGAATAACCTAATTCTGAAAATAGCAGGAGGAAATACTTTACTGAAATGTTTGGACTAAACAGGAGGCCAATACTTTAGATTGGTTGGTGTTTAATGATTGTTTTAATGCTTTTGAGAAATTGCACACTGAAGATACCTGCCTAGAGTTTGCACTTTACAATATACATCACTGAAATATGTACTACTCAAACGATATGGAACAGATGCTTTTGCATCCCCAGAGGGACTTGTAATGTTAGGATCCTTAAGACCTGTGGTGCTTGAACCGGTACCAATAATTCAATTTTACATTATTATTGATTTTGTGCCACCGAGTATTGCTCCTAGCAACACATAAATTTTGCCTGATATGAGTTTCCTAATCTGTTCTTTCAGGTCTTCCAATGATGCACCCTGTACCTGAGTCCATTCACCTGGTTGTCCTCTTCTTCTCTTTCTTTCTATCTTTTCCAGCATTACAGCTTGGATTTCATATGGTAGTTAAATGATGGTTAGTATTAATTACATCTCAGAATGAAAATTTTGAGTATCCAGGCATGAAGAAACAATGTGTTGGGCGTTAAGAACTGTGAAATAATTTAAAATTTTAAAATGAAATTATTTCATCTGGAAATATTTTGTGTTTACCTCCTCCCCAAATAATGTTTAAAAAGGAATGGAGATTGGATTTTTCCCCCTGTGTGTCAGCATTATACAAAGTGTGAAGTTTCTGCAATTCATATTACTTAGTCTTGTCCCAGGTTTCCTGGTCAAGTCATGGAGGATGCTGGCATGCCATACAAACAGATCAGTACAATAAGTTTTTGCCTACCTGTGCTGAAAAGCACATACACTAATCATGAGAGTTATCAGGGGTGGTTAAAAAAATCAAGGTGGCAGTCAAAATTCATCAATTGAAGCTCTGCATGTTTCTGATCTTTATTGCAATAATGGTGCCCCATTAAGCTGTCCTGATTTCTTGCACCATCCATTTGATTATCTGTGGGGTCCTTGGTGCTCTCTGAGCTTGACTGTTTTCTTGCAGACATTTCATTACCCAGCTAGCACTGACATTACCTAGTTGGGTAGTGAAATGTCTACAAGAAAACAACCAAGCACAGACAGATGAAGGACACCACAGTTTAATCCATAGCTACAGATATTCTCTTGGTAATGGCTTACTTTACAGAGATCTTCAGCTGGCACTTATTTTATTAATCAGATTTATACACACACCCCCATCTCTCTCTCTATATATAAAGGATTCCAGGCAATTTACAATTAAAAATCTATAAAATCCACCTAATGGTCCACACAAAAATAAACAAAGTTAAAAAGACAGAGAAAATGCCCCCTATTCAGTTGCTGCCAATTTGGTATGTTACAATCTTTGTATACCAATGGGAAGCAATATACTGGCTAGTAGTCCAATGGGCACAGAGTAATCCACTTTGAATGACTGAAGCAAGAATTGGACACTAGCATTATACACCTCTGCTTGTGAAACGTTTTGGTTCATTAAAAACCTAAGGAGCCTGTTGAGTGGCAATAATTCACTGCCGATAGCCATGGAAAATAGCCAGTAAATCAAAGTTGCATAAATCTTAGGAAGGGCTCTGTGGAAAAGTATACCACTCCACAGATGGTAGTAAGCAAAGTAGCTATTTCAGAGGAAGTTTGAATACATTCAGAGGGGGGAAAGACAACTGACAAGATAGCTGAACTATTAGCTGTGTTAGGTATCCCTTGTTATTCGCAGCGGAGACGAGAAAGAGGGTTCCCACATGCTTGCTGGGACCACATTTAAAGAAAGCTATTCAAATAAGTATTCCATTAGCATATCTGCTCTCATTTAGTAACCTATATACATCCACGTACAGCTCCTATCATTACATAAGACAAGACAAATACAGGCAATCCTCATTGAGCGGTCATAACTGAGAACAAGTCAGTCATTAAGTGAAGCAATTTCTAAATGAAACTGAAACAGTGCATACTTTAATTTTTCTTCATTTTACAGGGCTGAATCCTGAGGTTCAGTTGGAGAAAACCACTGACTACTATTCTTCAACATGAGTTTCAGGACATGAATGTTGGGTTTGGACTATTTTATTGAAGACAATTCTAAGTATTCTCTAATTGTTCTAGTCTTGAGTTTGGCTTTCCAAGCTGACAGTTTTACCCACTTTCTTCTAAACAGCAGTTTAAAAAAACAAAAACAATTTTTATTAGTCCACACACTGCATAGGTGACACTTCATCTGCTCTTATACCTCAATCCTCTCTTTAATTTGTCCTTCCTTCCTTCCCTTCCTGTTAGCTTACAGCAGATAGTTAAGTATGTACATAGTCTCTACTGTGCCTACACTATTCTAGCACTAGAGCCTGTAAACATTCTCTCTCTCCTTTTTTCTGTGTGTGTTTGTACACTCATACTTGGAACGTAAGTTACCTTGAAATGTTTTATTTTGAATAGCAAGTATAAGTACTTAAAATAAAATTTTACCACTAATAATAATCCTGGAAGATTTATCTAGCAAAATGCCTTTCAGTCTACGTTTTGGAGGACAAAGGTTTTGTGTTCAATAGCCTGCAAGAAGGGGAGAGGGAAAAAAAAACTTAAGCTGGGATGGGGGCAGCTCTCACTCCTTTGTCCTAAAACAAGGAAAAACAGAAACTCCACCTTGAAGCTTTCATGCACTGATGCTGATCCTTTACAAGAGAATTAATCTGGACTGAATTTATTGGCTTTGGCAGCTGTAAACACTGGAATACCAAGAGCCAGCCAGCCCCAGATTCGCCACCCAGATAAGTCTGCCCAGCGCCCCAGCTACCAAAGGAGGCTGGTTATTTTCAACCTCCTTGCTCAGCTTGTAATCACTCACTGTTGTATTGAAACCAGATTTACTGGCCCTTTTGAGGAGGGGAGCTTTGTGATTTCCACAGCAGACACAGTTGGAATTTTCAGAAGAAGGTCAGCCACCCCCACCTCACCCCACAACATACACAGGATAGGGGCTTTTTAGCAGAACCAGTTAGGCAGGAGTGAAGAAGAGACAGATAATTGCTGAAGAACCTGGAATTGGAAGACACAAGTATTGTTGCTTTGGAAAGGAAAAACACAAAAATGAAAATAAGAGGTAGAATTGAGAAAGGGCCACTAAGAAGACGTGCAGTTACGCTCATTTGCAAGCAGCTCAGTAGGGGGGAAAAATGTTTTTCAAGCTCTGGAATGTAGTTTCTTTGCTGAGATACCCAGTTCCTGGATATGAAAATTCACTCATTGCATGCAATGTCTAGCACTGTTACATATCAGTTCAGCTTAACTTTGGGGAAAGTATATAAGAGAGCAATCCAATAGATTAGATCGAACTCATGATTACCTCCCATTTTATGCACTCAGTCTGTATTTAAGAAAAGTTTTGCTGTATACTGTTTTAGACCATAGGACATCTTGTTTGATCTTAGCTTTCCTATGGTAAATTTTTAAATGATTAAAAATCAGCTTCCACGCCTTCTGTGGATCTGCAGAACCCATGGATACAATTATTATCCAAACCACACAATTTGTTTTTTAAGGCCAATGAAAAGCCAGGGAAGCATATGGTATCATTTCCCACCAACCTCTTCTTCATATTGTTATGCAGTCCTTGTGCATAACAGCATAGATTTTTCAAGCTTCTTTTGATCTAAATGCAGAAACAGGCATTTAGAGATGGACCACAGCGCCTGTAAGAGATCTTTGAAGGACTCAGACAAAAATCTGATGGGAGGAATTGCCCAAGATCTGGAAATCTGTGACACTAACAATGTAAACTTCTTGGTACTGTGTTTTTTAAAATTTTCCAAAAACATTTAAAATGACTTAACGTTGCCTCTATGTACTTTGGGATTTTTAATAGGTTGATTCGTCTCATTTTTAATGTTGGTTTATGTTGATTTTACCCATGCCTCTGTATAGTACCTTTCTTTCAAATATATACTGCTCAAAAAAATAAAGGGAACACTTAAACAACACAATGTACTGTTATGAGCCTTGGTGGAGCAGTGGGCTAATGCCTCCTTAAGTAACACCAGCTGCCTGCAATTAGTGCAGGTTCCCATCCCACCAGGCTCAAGGTTGACTAATCCTTCCATGGTAGGTAAAATGAGGACCCAGATTGTTGGGGGCAATAAGCTGACTTTGTAATAATGCCGCTTGGTGTGTGTGTGAAAGCCCTAACAAGCAGGCATATACATAGAATGAAGGCTACTGCTAAGCTTGTAAGCCGCCCTGAGTCTTCGGAGAAGGGCGGGATATAAATGTAATAAAAATAAAAATAAAATAAAATATTTAATAGTAGGATGTCTTATTTTCTGTTCCCTTTATTTTTTGAGCAGTATATTTTAAGCAATACTAATAAGTAAAATAAAAATAAAAATCCACCTCCAGTTCCCAAATTTTAATTATTTGCTCCACAGCTGGCAGTTCTGCTCAGGAATTGTAGCAAACCAAAATGATGAGGGCAAAGAATGCCGCCATTACCTGTCTGGGACAGCTAGGTAAGGTATGGTATTTGGATAGTGAATATTGTCGTACACATTTGATGATTCTCTTCCCCCTCTTTCCCATGCACACTTATGGGGATGGGGAATCTGCGGGCCTCCAAGTATTGCTAAAGTGGGACTCCCAACAGCTCTAATTAGCTCAGCAAGGAAACCTCTTCAGGATTATCCATTCTCTGGCAGCTAATTCTAGAGCTTTCTCCATGTTCAAAAGATGCAAGATTGTTTGCGTTTCCAGACTATACAGTGACATGATGTTCCAAAAGGCACCTTATTTTATATTCAGTTTTCTACAGGTACTATTCCTAGTGACAAAACTGTAGAAAGAATAGCAAGATTGCAATAATCTGCCGACCTATCTAAAAGGAAAAGCCAATGAAATAAGATGGCAGGGCCTGCCCTACTCGGAGCAAAAGATTCTCCTGACTGAGGCCATGCAGCTCACATAATTTGTCCTGTTCTGCCGAAAGTAAAGTAGGCTTTGAGCCACTTCTACCTATAAACATAGTCAGACCATAAAAAGATTCTCCTGACTGAGGCCATGCAGCTCACATAATTTGTCCTGTTCTGCCGAAAGTAAAGTAGGCTTTGAGCCACTTCTACCTATAAACATAGTCAGACCATAAAACCCAGGTTGTATTGTCATAAAACCAAGCAATAAAGCTGTTCCAAGATAAAATCCGGAGCAATTCTCTCTCGTTCTGGGGGTATGAAAAATCCATGAACAACAAGCCTAATTTTCTTCCTGACTTACAGACTTTTTATATACCGTAAGTCTTGACTGATGGCTTGCAAGCCAGATCCTGCCATAGAAATGCTTTTAATAAGTGTTCTTGCATTACAGTAATTGTGTCATCTGTAGTCTGGAAAAAAGGAATCCTGCTCATCTCTCTCTGAACAATCCTTATTTCGGTTTTGGCCCATAATTCATTCAAGGAAGATTATTTTTAGTCTGGTATCATGCAGCAGCTAGGTGCATACAACCATTTTAACATAAAATGGAGTTATGCAGTTTGTGGTTTAGCATGCTATGGAAACTAGGTTATGTTATATATTTGGGTTGGTGAATAGAGCGGTTGTATCAACCTAAATTGTTTCATGGTTGTCTGTGTTAATGCATGGGGGGGGGAGAGGAGAAGTTGTATTAGCTTAGTCTTGATCTTACCACACAAGTTACTCTTTAACCATATAGTTATATGTAAACTCACACTAATCATGAGCATTTTTTCCAATATCCATTAACCTTTCCTGACAAGCATTGCTATAACTTGGATTTTTTATTTTATTTTGGAGAGTAGAATCTATCCAATTTAATCCTAGAGATGTCCTAGAAATCTTAGGAATTATATTTCTTCAACATTAGAATGTGCATTCAGTATGATGCAGAAATTGTAATATTTATCTTCCAAGCTATACGTAACGTAGTAGAATGAATTCATCCATCTTTATAGCCAGAAAATCAGTGACTGACAGAAGAAAACTCCTTAGATCATTCTAAAAAGAGGATGCACATTAATTTATGTGATCTTACCAAGTCGAATAGCTGAGTTTATCTGCCACAAACCATATCAAAGATGAGTTGAAAATCTATATGGAAACTGTACGCTCAAGTACCTGTTTCCCTAGTGCGATATTTCATCCACAATGCTACAAAATAAGTTTCAGGCAAAATATATATCTATATATTTGTGTGGTTTTTTAAAAAAATCTTTACATCAGAATGTGCATACCATTTAATAGTATAATTATTCTCCCATTTCCCTACAGCTCAGACAACGGTGGTAACAGCATGTACAAGTTCTCAAATTGGCTTTCATAATGTTAAAACAATACATCAGGTGTATTTACTCTGTGCAAATAAGATCTCTTTTGGAATCCTTCAGAAGACAAATCTGATGTTCCGTCTGCAGACGTCCTTTTTTTTCTTCTTTTGACTAATGACTGTAGGCTTCCCTGCCAACCCCATATAAAGTGCTCCTGTCCAGCAGAACCCAACAGCCTTTGAAAAAAAAATTCCTAGTAATTTAAAGGACAACACATACATATTGATATTTTAAAAAAGAAAAAAATAAGTGATCACACAAATTCCAGCTTTCCATGCCCTCCATACATGCCCCAGTGGACTAGTGAAAGTATTCTGTCATTACTGAGATCCGGCTGTCGCATCTTCTCACAGGTCATGCAACAGTTCTCAAGACCAGTGACAGGCACCATGCATTCCAAGTCTAGCTTGGCCATTTGTCCTTTTTTGGAATGATGTCCATGGAAGCTGTAGTGTAACCGTGAGAGCATCTGTTGCCGCTGGTCCTGCAGTTGTTTGTTTTCGCTTCGGAGCATACGCAATGCCAGCATGATGAGAAGCACCAAGATCAGTCCACCTGCGATGGGGACAGCAATGACAGCAGCCCTGAACCACAATTCCTTTGAGGAGGTAAGCTCCTGAACTTTAGTGAGGAGGTTTCGGCTGTTGTCATGTTGGTATCTGCTCCCTTGTCCTGCAAAGAAAGAAGGGGGGGAATTTAAAGATGGGAAATTTAAAAACTAGTAAGCCACATCGTTCAATAAATGTTCTAGAAAAAAATCCATTGTTACTCCCCATCAGTTGAAATCATAAGATATTACAGGAGATACTTGATTTATGACAGCAACGGAGCCTACTCAATGCAGCCTCAAGTTTTAAAGCAAGTCATTCCATTTTATGACCCTGTTTTTGCGGCAGTTGTTAAATGAATCACTGTGATTGTTAGACAAATGTTGTGGTCATTAAGTGAACCCATTGTTCTCTATGGGGCATTTTTGCCGAAAACCAGAAGTAATTCATTTTAAAAAAATCATAAACTGCCGTCCCATGAATAAATATGGGCCAGCTATCAAGCACTCAAAATGCAGTCACATGACCACAGGGACATAACTTTGGAATGTGTGAGTATTTTGGGGGAAGGGGGCCCATCATAACTTCCACTGGTCGTAACTCAAGGAATACCTGTAAAGATTTCCCTCTATAATTTGTGTACTAACCAAAACTTGATGAACCTAAAGCTTTATTGTACGACTCCAGAAATACTAGTGGGGGGGGGGTGTTTGCTGCATCCCAGGCTGTCCTATTTGAACAACAATGCACCCCTGTAAGCAGAATTATAGCAAATTGGAAGGAGAGGGGACTTCAGTTCCATCCTCTCCAATAAATTATAGATATACCTTACTGAAATTCAAACAAATTATGTACCTAAAACAAATGTGCTTATTAGAGATGCAACAACTAGCTGGAGCAACTTGATCTCTTCTGCACAAGCAAGAAACCCAACATAGTTTAGTGAGTCTGTACAAGTTACCGTCTCAGCCTGATTTGATTAGAATGATAAATTAAATATGTGAAATGCTTTGCAAATTAAGAATGCTTTAGATCGTATTTTAGAAGAACTTGAACATGACACTACAAAGTATTTTAGCAGTGATTCTTTAACTATAAATAATTATATACAGCATAAAAGCACAAAAGGAATTGAAAATCCCTAGAATTATTTGTTTGGAGCTTATAGTAAAGCTTTATAGTAGATTATTACATTTTATTTTCTATAAACTAGCACAAGTATAGATTTGTGTCTCTTCAAAATTAAAAGGTTCAGCATTTTCCTAATTAAATTAAGCTTTTGCTTTATCAGCCCAAAGACAACCAATTATGACTACTGGTATTAAGATTTTTTAAAACAAAAATGAGAGTTTCTATATGATTTATATAGTTCAGGACTGAAATAAAATTAAAGAAGATCTAATTGTCACAGAGAATATCTACAGTATGTGGTTCCTAAGTTGACACCAAATTGATGACAGATGATCAAAATAATAAATATATCACATAATTTAGTTAACAGGAAACAAAAAGCCTCGATTTTGCTGAACTCAGCAGCTCATGGGTACAATATTAAATTCAGTAATATCAAGAATACAGTTTCACACTCTTTTCCCAACCGGATATGTTTTAGTTTGTGATTTCCTTCATGATATAAAGTAAAACAACATAATGTAACCCATATGAAAATCCAGACATTTAGAGAACAGAATATGCAATTGAGGAAAATAATCACTAAATTTGAAACAATTAGAGGCATCCTTGAGGACTGCAGTTCAACTAATGTATTCTTCCATTTATTAAAACATTGCTTATGATGCTGGGGATACAGCATCAATTAAACGGATATCCCAGTAGCTATGAACTTCCTCAATCTGCAGAGCATCAACAGAGTTGCCCTACAAGGTCTGTTGAGTCAAAGGAATTATTTGTGTATTGTTTTCCTATCTCTGATCTGTTTCAGCACTGATTAGTACAAGGAACTGAGCTTCATCGTTATAAAAGTAAAATTTTGGTTATTTCCTTTTCATTAACCTTTACACATACTATAATTAATTTTAGTCTAATAGTTTATTTTACCCAGTCTATAATGCACCACATTGTGATGAAAGCAAGCACTCCACCCAAGACATGGATCCTCTGGCAAAATGCCAGGTGAGATACAAATAAAAAAGCAAGCTTTGTGTCTGATGCAAATGCAGATGTAAAAAATTTTTGGCAAAGGTTTTCCTGCCACATGCTTCCTTCTCCACTTTGCTTAAGCCTAAAATCATTAGTAGGCTAACAAGATCTTGTCTGCTGCCAATAAAGGATAAGAATGTGACTTACCCAATGGGTCACCTCTGGAAGTAGACAGAACATCATAGAGGCCTCTGTAATTGCACATATCCTCATGACAACACTCCAGCGTGGGTATGGCAGTGCCAGAGTGGTTTTGGGCTATGTCAACTTGACAAATATCCAGGGTGCTTGCAAAGGAGTCCAAGCAACCATGAGTCAGTGGAGAATGGCTGTTTTGTGGGTCAAGTAGTCTAGAGAAGCAAGCACTGAGCTCCGATTTGCACATATAGCCTGTTGCAACACAATGTGCAGCATCACAGTAGCATCTGATTTCACCTGTTACAAAATAAAAAGCAAAGCTCTTTAGCCAACAGGTATTTGACTTTTATAGAAGTCTTTGCCAGGGATTGAGATATTTATTGCATTCAATGCAGAAATGTTAGGGAAAGTGTACAGCAATAGAGTAGCATAATTTGATCATTATGAGCCATCAATCCTAGGACCACATGGATAATAGCAATCTATCCCTAACCAGTTGTTTTAAGTGTCCCAAGGTGAAAGTAGCATAACTGTTCTCTTTGAAACACTTCTGGGTCAATTTATACCAGCATGGTACTTTCTTGGTCAACAAAATTAATGGTTCTGAGAGTTGTAATCCCAGAGCAACTAAAGGGGAAGACTTGTGTGGTTTGAGCAGGATGTTAGAACTTCAAGATACTATAATTAGATTTCAGTTTTTCCACCGTAAAATAAGCCATCTATTATTGGCATACCAGCATGAATTAATGATGGTCAACAATTAGACCATCTGCTAATGGCTGCCAAGTATTTGAGGCATTCTTATGGAGCTCCATGGAAAACAGACTGATACTAATGTGAAATAACATACAAATACTAGGCAAAGTATAAAGAAGCTGATATATCAATAATATTTGCTGTTTCCAAACAACAGAATCTGTGACATACAGATAAACCACCCAATGGGACAAAGAACTTGACACAAATAGTGCTTGAATAATGAGGGGCTTTAAGAAAAGAATTTAAGGGTTTCTAATAACACTACAAACATACACATATACTCCAGCTGTTGAACACCAGTAGCAGCTTAAGCTCTCACAGCAATTACATATAGAGACCAAGTTACTTATAGTATGTCTTACAAAACAGATTCTCCACGTCAAAAAATCTGTTAAGCAGGCCATTTATTAACACTCAGTATTTCTGTCTGAGCATAGGATTGCATTCCGACTGCTATTATTTCTGCCGCTTTGCTATATATGGCAGATGTTCCATAGCATCCAGCATAGCATCCACTTATTTGAATTAGCTGGTCTGGCCTGATGGGGGAATATGGGTTTTTAAATTGGTGTTTTTTAGTACTTTATTATTGTTGTTTTTTAACTGGGCACTGGTTTAATTTCCTTTTAACTTTTGTATCGTTATTTATATATGCCCTGTGAACCGCCCTGAGTCCCTAGGGAGAAGGGCGGTATAGAAATCAAATAAAACTAAACTAAACTAATAAACTAATTAATTCTAAGATCCATTAGATTAATTTCAAATATGACAACATTTTATTACTGAAGGCACCAGGCTAGGAGACCGTACTCCTGTCTTAAGCATAAAAGCCATTTTGGGCCAGTCACTTTCTCTTTACCCATCCCATATCACAGGGTGGTTGTTGTTGTTGAAAAAACAGGAAAAGGAAGAATATTAGTTTTAGTTATGTTCTCCACCTTGAGTTATTTATAAAAATAACAAAGGTGGGATTAAAAAATTACATACACACAATGGACACTGCATTCCTCACAACTATATGACAAATGAAAAAATACTAAAATAGAGACAAAGCCTACAATCATCTTTCTGAACTTAATTGAGAACTTTGCCCCTAAGGAGAAATTCATCCATGAGACAAAAAGAGAAGCATTAGATTCAGCAGAGAATCTTGTTTTAAAGAGGATTTTCTCATGTAGAAGTGCTTTTTACAACATTTTAAAACAGGAAATTTTGTTTACAAGTGTAGTTTCCACTTGCCAAAATCAACTTCCTTCAATGGAAGGAAGGATGCAATGGTAAAATTAAACTTTCCTCTACCGCCACCAGCTCCTCATTCACTCAACCCATCATGTGGTCAAAAAAGGTAAACACTTAACCTGAAAAACCTCTGCTCTTGGACTAAAAGAAAAACGCACAGGAAACCACAAAGATTTCTAAAGGAAGTTAAAAAAGAAGTTTCCTTCATAAAAACATCTTCGTTTCATAGTCTTTAAAAATGAGGTTCATTCTATTACACACAGAAACGTTTCGCTTTTTAAAATGTATTAGCTTAAATCTGAAAAATGTATGAAAGGAAGTTGGAAGAAAACTGGTTTATTCTCAACTTTGAGAAATTATCGTTATAGAAAGAACTATATGTTTTTCTTAACCTTTAAAATCAACCATAAAGACATCCAATACATTTTATTAAAAAAAAGTTTAGAATTCTATTTTCCAAAGTAATTTGGAGATTACAATGCACACATCCATGCACATCTTACTAGAGAGAGAGAAAAAATACTTCAGCAGACCTATTCTTTTAGGATTAGATGTGATATCAAATCCACTGAGTTTTAAGCATTGTGTACACTTGTGTGTATCACGCTCCAGAGTCTCTGCCTATTGAATTTATGAAGTTCAAAAACAACTAGCATTTGGAGAGCTATTTTGACAGAAAACATTTCACCTCTCCTTTGCCTGGAAATGTTCATTTGGTAAGCAAAACAAACATTAAGGTTCTTCACTCAAATGGATAAATGTGACAAGAAAAAAAAATAGAAAAATGAAAATGGAAGGTTGTATACAACATGGGTGATAGTTAAAATTATCAGATTTTGTTAGTGATGTTCTGAGGCTGAAGTCCAATTTTCCTAAACTTACCTTGATCTTTCTTTCTCTCAAAGTTTTGTTATCCCAATTTTGCATTCCCACTTTTTAAAAGGTCATTGAAGCAAATGTTATCTAACAAGACAACTGAACATCTTTCACTGACAATTCATGAATATAAAAACACTTGAGAAATTATACAAGAGCCCTCTTCCACAAGCTGTCTCAGAAAGTAACATGCAGACCCCTGTTCCTGTTTTAACAGCTTTTATGACCTTGTTTGAAAATCTTATCTGTTCTCTTGATCCAAAATTGGCTCTTAAACAAAACCTGATAGGGCAGTCATCAAGTTATTACAGTTTCGTTTTAATTAGACTCATGCTTTCACATTTTTTAAAAACCTTAAAACCTTTCCAATAGAAAAGAGCAGAGTTTTGTAATATTGTAATTTTATTTTTATTTTTTATTTTTTTTTTGGGGGGGTAGTTATTTCTATCAATTCATAAAAATACTTTCTGAAATATGCAAAAGGCCAGAAAGGGTATTTGATATTTTCAAAGTGAACAATGCCTTTCTGTTCACCTCGTCTTTCTTGTTACTGTATGTAGTTATTAAAGAAAAATGTCTGCTTTTAGTCAAGGTGGCTTCAGGAGAGACTGCAGACTTCTCTTAAAAGCGTTTGAAGTCGACAGCAGCCAGAAGTCTGTGATCCCCTAATTATATCATTATCAGGCACATAGTTTCAGTATCTGCAACTGTACATTATTCCCAGTCACTCCATTCTTAGTCTCTCTTTGATGGGGCCAGAAAACTTCCCTCTGCTGGCTTCAAGGGCTGTTATTTGGGGTTAATTACACCCTTCTTTCCAAAATAAATAAATACTATAGCACATCAACCCTGTGCTTGCTTATCCTTTAACCTCCTCTCCATGAAACATGGCAATTATGGGAAACGTCAACTTTCCCATTCTCCTCTCCCCAGCTTGAACAGTACCTTTTATTTCTAAAAAGGGAGGGAGGAAAAAAAAAAACATTTTGTGCTGACTGTAGTAGGAACACCCCAAAAGTCTGAACTTTTGCGATTGTCTAAGAAACAATTTGCCCTTAAATGCTACCAGCATCACAAAATCGCTGAGTGGTGTGCAGTTAATTTGTTTCAAGTTAAGCCTGTGGCTAGCCAACATCAAGGAAACCGGTAAGGGATGGTAGTCTGGAAAAGGCTGGATCTGCACATTGTACTGCTTTGTGGTTGTGCCATAAACAACCATTTATGGCATAAATCCTTGGCAGGCAGGTTTTCCCCTAAGCCAAAAGCAAAGCAAATTATGTCTGACTACAAGCCTGGATCTAGGTGGTTTTTAGATGGATCTGCCCTTGGCGCCCCCCACTCTTCCAGAGAAGCCTGAAACAGAAGAGTGCAGGATCGGGCCTTCTCCCCAGCTCCTCCTCAACGGCAGGAATCTCTTGCTCTGCTTGCTTTGGGAGGTGAAAATGGGACTCGCGTCTCAGCTCCAAAGAGCTACTAAAAAAGTTCCAAAGCGCACCAAAGATGGCCTAAGCAAAACATTTTGACAACCGCTTGCCCCGAAGGTTGTTTCGCATCAATGAAGCCGGGGGCGAGGAGGGAGGAAGCCACGCGGGAGGCGGAGAGGGAGCGCAGGAAATCCAAGCCTCGCCACCACTTCCAAGAACAGGCGAGCTTGTTCTGGCCTGCGCGCCTCGGCCCGAGAAGAAACCCGACACCCGCACAAAGCCTTGGCAGCGCTCTTCAAAGGCCGCGCTGGGCCCAGCACATGCAACTCGCCAGCCGGGGAGGGAGAGGCCGGCCAAGGGGAGAGGAACAGCCCCGGGGAAGTGGCGAGGTTGGACGGCTGGCGGGGTGCTACTGGGCTTACCCGCTGCGAAAGCGGCCTACACTGGCAACCCCGCCTGGACCGGTAGGAGCCACTGAAGGGCGGCAACGCACTGAGCAGTCCCTTTCGTAAGACCCTTCTCCAGAGCGACCTCTCGCCCTCAACGTTTGTGGCTTGCGAAGGGGAGAGGCGGGAGGCCGGCTCCTCCGGATCTTCCCTGCCTCGGATCTTTTCAAGTCGCCGCACTGCTCCGCCCGCCACTTAGCAGGACTTCTCGCCAGGGAGCGCGGCTGGGTTCGCCGGGTCCCGCTAGACAAGGCGGCAGTTCTGCAGGCTTGGAGGATCCCGTGGCGCTACACGGTTGCGGGCTTCTTCGCATGCATCCTCGAGAACAAGTCCTGTTGCGCGCCCAGAAGTGGAAGTTAAGGCCGCAGCCTTGTAAGCTCTTAGCTGGCATTAGAAGTCCCCCAAGGTTGGACAGGACTACACAGGAGGCAAGACCTTCCCGCACTTAAATTACAACCCAGAACCGGAGATGCGGGTGGAGCCTGATTTCAGATCTCCAGGACTCCTCTCCCTCCGCCCTACATATCAGCGTGGCCAGTTTCTCGGGGACGCCTCTTTGATCGTACTCAAAATGCCCGCCACCTCCCCAGTCAACTCCCAATGATCTTCCCAGTCGCTTTTTGAAGTTCTTCTGTGGAAGCGACCGTCGGGCAAGCGCATCCTAAGCCTTCGCTGTCCATTTCCTTCTCTCTCCAGGGGTTGCCCTACGTCCGAGCGCCTTTTTCAGAATTGCCGCTTTAGAGAGAAAGTACCTGTCATGTGGGCGCGTGCAGAGCGCTTGAAAACCCCCAGTGTTGGGCAGGTTCGTCGGACGAAGGCACCGCCACTGCTTTGGCACGCAGGACCCCGGTTACCTTCACTCATCACAATTAGTCCAATTCTCAGGATTCGCACCGCGCACCAAACTAAATACGAACCATACCGACTGCGTTCCCACCATGCGCTGAACGATGAAAAACCGTAAGTTTAAAAACACGTTGGGCATGGTGGGAAATGCAGACTCCACTCTGGACCGCGATTCACCCGCTGGTCGGCGAGCTACGCACGGCCCCTAAAGACCGAGCGGTACATCGACCCTCAGCCACCCACTTCTCTCGTCAGCACCCGCTCCGCAAGCGCGTTTCTTTCCCCCTGTTCTTTTCGCTCCAAGAACGACCCCGCCACGAACCCTCCACGCTCCGAACCTTGACCCAGACTAGGAAAAAGAGGCACCTCCACCCCCGCGCGATCGGGGGAGGTTCCCTTGTACGCCTCGTCCTTCCGAAGTACCCCGGCGCTGGAGCTCACCTTTGGTCAATAGGATGGCCATGGCGCACAGCTCCAGTTGTAGCCAGATGAAGAAGAAACTGGAGTGACGCTCCATTGAAGACCCTTCTGTCTGGCTTTTTTTTTTTTTGCCGCCGGACGTACCGAGATCGCTTCACCTTGCGACACCGCAAGGAAGGGCTCCGATCGGACAACGCATCGACCCTTCCTAAGAACGAACCGCCTTCTCGCGTCGGCCGTCCTGCAGTCCTAGATCCCAGCAGGGCCCGATGGACCCTGGTAATGCCGGACTGGCGAGGAAGCCCCTTCAGCTGCAACCACACCGGGCGCGCGGAGAACCGATCCTCCGGCCGCTGCAGCGCTCTGTCCCGCGCAGACCTTGTAACTCGCCACTTTCCTAAAGCCAGCGCGCAGGGTAGACAGTACGGCGTCCACACTCCCCTTTACGCCCGGTTCTTGCTCTGTAAATAATGCGGCCGCCCCGCTGCCTGACCCCACCTCGGTCCGCCCTCGCCCCGCCCACAGCCATTGTCGTAGGCGGGGCCGCGGTGGCGCTCAAACTAGGGGAGCTTGGCGATCGAAGGGTTTAAAGGCTGATTCTGGAAGAAGGACCGTTCTTACTCGCTTTCTTCTGGGTTTTTAGGGTCGGAATTAGCCGTGCAATTTCAACGAACGGTTCGCATTCTGGGAAATGCACGCTGTGTCCTTTTTTTTTGGTTTGCATTGTTCTTAACTTGGGGGGGGGGGTCAGAATCCCCCTGCGCGCCAAGTTCTGTGCCAGGAATGCCTGCTTCCGACGAAATAAAGCTCGCGGATAGGTTGCTCCTAGGTTTTTATGGCCTAGAAACCCATAAAATGAAATGAGAGATCACAAGACGGGGGGCGGCTATGTGGCCAAGAGAACTAAAGGGGAGAGGGAGGTGGGATGAAGAAGTGGTTTGGCGGGGAGCAGCCACTTTGAGAAGTTCAACCGATGCCTTCCCTTCCCAGGAAAGGCGACAGGAGCTTCCCCTCCGTGCGTCCTTCGCTTAAGGATCAATAAAGCCTCGTCAGACGGACTGTTTGACCAGCAGGAGCCTGACCACTCCTTCGGATATAGCTGCTCAGGGAGTAGCCGACAGAAGACAGTTACTGAAAATTAGCAAATGCAAGAGCAGCAGGCGCCAGTAGGGCGACGCAGACAGAGACTGACGCTCAATTATACCTCCAACAGCCCCAGCAAACACGCAGCCTGGGCCTGATCAATATCAGCCCCAAAGCGATCTTCTTACTGAGTTGCTAATTCATGTATTAGAGAACTCTCATGAAAAAGGCAGGCGGGATTTTCGGTCTTTCTTTGTGCAATTGTTTCTCTAACAATTTTGGATTTGCGATGTTGCAGTGTCCACCCCTAATTGTGCATAGGCAGGTAAATGTAGGCAAGCACATCTACTTCTGATTTTTAAAAAATGAAACAAAATTCTGTATCTCTTTATTGCGCTTATCTTTATGTTTTATTGAGTTAATTGCAATTTCTTTGATTATTGTGAACTGGACAGAATCATTTGGTCAGCATATAAATTTAAATGATTATTATTACGTCTGTTGCAATTCTCAAATTTCCCTGAGTTTTATTCCAGAAATGTATTTACCGAGTGTTGGGAATCTCGCTGGGGTACTGTGTGATAGTTATATTTATATATTTATTAAATTTATATGCTACTGTCTTGCTATCAAAGTAATAGCGTGGCTTACAAGACAAAATCAAAAATATACCAACATTAAAATTAATAGGTATTGGATCAAACTAGGAATTGGTACACGAGAAGTATGGCGATGAGATCTCCTCATTTCATCAAAACAAGACCCTTTTCATTACAGTTACAATGATGGAAGGATCAGTGATCTGATTAATAAAGCATGCAGCTACGTATGTGCTTCCCAGTCAGTTTTTGACTCTTGGTGATTGCCTGGACGAATCCCTGCAGTTTTCTTGGCAAGTGATTTGCCATGGCCTCCTTCATTAGAATTGGGAGAAAGTGACTGCCCCATGTTCATCCAGCTGTCTTCATGTTCAGGAAACATGGTTCTTGTCGTCTAAGCCAGTGCCTTAACCAGGGGTCGGCAACTTTAAACATTCAAAGAGCCACTTGGACCCATTTCCCAGAGGGAAAAAAAACATGGGAGCTGCAAAACTCTGAGCGCGTGCACGCAAGGAGGAAAACTTGATTGAAGAGTTTAATTAAAAAGAAAGAGGCTGCTGTGCATGAGTTCTCTCTCTCTCTTTCTCCCTCTCCCTCCTTCCCTCCCTCCCCCCCTCTCCAATCTTCTGCTCACCTGGCAAGCTGGCTTCACACTGTTCTGGACAAGCTGACACACATTCTTATTGGGCTGGCTCTCCTGCCCTGCTTTCTGCTGCTTCTGCTTCCTGTGGAGATGCAGCAAAAGCAGGAGACCCGCCCAATAAGCTTGTCAGCTTCTCAGAGAACAGCATGAGTTACAGAGAGAGAGAGAGAGAGAGAGAGAAGGGAAGCACAAGTGCCTCTCTCTCTCTCTCTGTCTCTCTCTGAAAATGGCTGGGAGCCGCGGGTTGCCAACTCATGGCCTTAAATATTATACCAGACCGGCTCTTTCATGATCGACAAAAGGGAAAGGGGTGCTTGGATAGCATGACTGTGACCATCATCTTGACTTTAAATTATCTGTATGGAGGTCCTGATCCTTCCATTCATTCCTTCCCTGCAACCCTCTTATATTCAATGAGAAAGAAGTCCAAAGTATTTTTATTTATTTATGCAATTTATCTAAATGTAGGATGGGTTGGCTGACAGATATTGGTATTGCATCGAACGTTGTCATAGATGCTTTGGAATATAAGCATTTTTGGGGTGCGTCAAATAAGTTTCTGATGCCCCCATTCTCATCCTGTCCTTGATCTCTGATAGAATACAATCAAAAGGAAATCAGAACTTCATATGCAAATATTCACTGAGTTAGTGCAATAAAATCTTTGAAAGAGGCTTGCTTCTTCAACTTTTTTTAAAACAACATCTAAACTGAGATTATAATTGTCCATAAAGCTGTGCTGAACAGATCTTAATCCCTACAATGAATCTTATAATCAGTTTCAGGATAAAAGGGAATAAATGTGACATGTCACTGATATACGATGGATTTTCTCTCCACAATATAGACATCCACCAGATAACCAAAAAAGCATTTTTTACAAGAAAATTTTATATTTTTCAAGTTATATTACATTTCACATACATTTTGTCACTTGGACTCATTTCGGTGTTCTGTCAACTAATCTAGAAGAAAGATACAGGAAATTCCCTTACTGGACCACTGATGTCTCTGTAATGGTGGCCAAGAATAATTATTTAACTCGTTGCCATCCATTATGCATCTTACAGAGACATTTGTTGTATGCTGATGCATCTATTACTATTCATTATTACTGTTACCATTCATTATTTCTTGACAATGAAGTACACCAGCAAGCAGTAAGTTGACTAGAAATATTTAATATTTTTATTTCAAATCTTATTCCCAGGTACCTGAATTGGCTGTTCAAAGCCTTTTTAAGCAATATATGTTAATTGCTTTAATTTGATTAGGTATTGTGATACGGCTCAGATTAGGAAACAAATCAGTTTAATTCCCTTTATTAATTTTGCACATACCTTTTGATGTCATCCCTAAATATTTAAGAATATTGACATTCAATCCATGAGAATATCCCTCAAATCTCTCCTCCTTTGAAATAATTTCTTCCGTGAATTCTTTTTCATCAGTTGTTTTTTAACCTGACATTAAATCTGATCCATAACCAGAGAAGATCTTGATGGGGAGACCTGTGCAGCACCTGATCTCTAAATCACATGCCACATTATTGCAGCCCATGTTATTGCAGCCCATTCATACTCCCCTTTAAAAATAGAAATCTCTTACAATCTGTCTTGCTTCTACCTGAGGAACAGGTAGAAGATGAAAGAGTAGACCATTTTATCAGCCTTTCTTGATATCAGTTTAGCACTAGGAGAACACAAGTGAAAACTGGAAATTTTGCATGTACAATATTCTCTTGTATTAGAAGTTCATACCAGCTTCAAAGGGGAAATGAGTAGCTGTCATTGAAAGAGGTATTACATTCCTGGCATTGCCGAGAGGGTCTTTCCTTTGTTTTAACCTCGCCGTACGTTGTATTGCAACATCACACTCAGATTACACTCAGATTATTGTATCTAGTTGATTCAAATTAGATTTTTTTGAAAACAATCGAGTCGACAAATAATGTCCCTTCCACTCTCTGTTCTGAAATTATATTTCTGTAGCCTGTATATTAGACTTAGCATAGATGAACAGTTGATAAGAAAAAGCATTTCCATACCATTCTTTTTAATCCTTGTTAACCAAACCAGTTTAAAACAATCATCTCCTATAGAGTCTCTCCAGTTGATCTGATCTGATAGGGGTGACATTCTTTGGGTCCAATTAAGCAATGCCATCTCTCAGGACCCCCTTTTCTGTAGCAGTACCCCTGCCGTATAGAATGAGGTTCCCTCCGTCTCCCTCCACAACTGTGAAGACCTGACTTTTCATCCAGGCCTTTGGGGAGGGAGAGTAAGATCTCGTTTCATTCCATCTTGTTTTATTTTTCCCCCTCTTTTATTGGTTTATTGTAATTTCTTTGTTTTGAGTTTCGTTTATTGTGAGGCCCCCTAAGGATTTTTATTACTTTCCCCAATAGTATGTTATGGTGAATATAAAAAACAGGTGAAACTGGACTGCACCAATGTGGCTGTCATCTTGAATGTTTTGATCACATTCTACTGATGTCCACACATATCTCATAGAACTTCAAAGGCTATCTAAAGTTTACACTTTTTTTCTCCTCTTCCAGGGCCTTGCAAAGTGCCTTACAAGGAACCAGAATTGCATCTAGAATTTTAGCATGTGAGAATATACTTGCAAGTTTCCTCCTCCTAAAATCTTTGCAAGCAGATGGATGCTTAGGCATATACACCAATGCAGGGCTTTTCAACCAGTGGTATGGGTACCACCTGTGGTACATTGGCACCTGGCAGGTGGCACGCGAACATCCTAGAAAAGTGGTAGCAGGGGAGGGGAATGAGATGAACCGGTGGCAGCACCGCACAAGTCTGAGCGAGAGAAGGATGGAGCTGCAGGGTTGTCAGGGCTCAGCGAAAGCACCAGGATCAGTGCTTCTTCAGGGCTGTCAGGGCTCAATGGAAGTGCCAGGATCAGTGCCAGGCTCCAGCTGGAGCTCAGCACTGATCCTGGCACTTCTGAGCCCAGAAGAAGCACGGATCTGCTGGAATGTTGCAGCATCCCCAGGGTCTTGTGATTTACATTCAGATGCTTGGCAACTGATTCATATTTATGACGGTCACAGTGTCCCAGGGTCATGTGAAGTGACCAAAACCTGCTGCAACCACCCAGCAGATGGGGGGAATAAAAACCAAACACCCCACCCACCCCACCCCCACTGCCAATCCTCAACAGAAATGCTCACAAAAATGAAAACCTTGGACAGGAGGAAGAGCACCGCCGGCCGGGCAGGCAGGTGTGTTGCTCGACTGTGGCTTGGGGGGCACTTTTTTCAGTGCCATTGTAACTTCGAACAGTCACGAAGCAAACTGTTGTAAGTCACTTTTTTCCTTCTTTTTTTTGGTCACCACGTTTTTGACACCTTGCTAGGCAACTGGTGGTACTCGGATGATGCCATATCCTAAAAGTGGTCCAATGGGTGAAAAGGTTGAAAAGCCTTGCACCAAAGCATTTAGATATTTATTTTATCTATGCCTCCTATGATTGAACAATACTGAATTATCTATAAGTTGGTGGCAAAACATTTTGACCCTCCCAGCTTACGTCCATCTCCATTCTGCTTTGGTGGAGCATCTGGTTTTGGGTTAGGTAGCACTTCCCACTGCCAGAAGCCCCTGACTATGGCTTCTCCTTCTTTATTATAGTGGGAAGAGACATGGATTCTCCCAGCTTGAACAATTTATTTAGCAGTAAGCTGAGCCTTATGATAAGATCAGCAATAGATCCACTGATCTACATGTTGCCTGAAGACATTCCTTTCTATGACTCCTCCCAGCAATTTAGCTTTTTTTTCCTTTTAATTCACAGATCTATAAAAGTGTTGCCTTAACATTGATGTGATCCAGGCAAGTTTCCAGGCAAATTCCTGGGTTAGGTTGCCTAGAGCAGTGTTTCTCAATTTAAGCAATTTTAAGAGGTGTTGATTTAAATTCCCAGAATTCCCCAGCTACAGTGCTATGGAATTCTGGGAGCTGAAGTGCACACATTTTAAAGTTTTCAAAGTTGGGGAACACTGCCCTAGATAATCTTTACAAGGCTACATCCAGTCTTTACATCCTATAACCTTATGACTATAGCAGCAGTGCCCAAACTTTCAGGTTCTGCGGCCCAGTGGCAGAGGTGGCATGGGGGGAAGGAATGGTTTCACGTGCACACATTGCTTGTGTAAATGTGGGTTTGCATGCTTCTTGTGCTTGCCCACTGCTTGCATGACACAGTTCCCAACAGGCCGGGTCCCAGCTCCAGGCTGTGGCCTGGGGGTTGGGGACCTCTGGACTAGAGAATGAAGCAAATATATATTTCTATTTGTAGAAATGGAATGAAACAACTTTTAAATATTAACTTTTTTCTTACCATTTGTTTTTCTGATAAGGATCTCCAGGCTTACGAAATACACTGAGCTGCTTTATATACGATAACTAATGCTAGAATAATCTACACTTATTCAAACTTTTCATTAAAGGTTTGGGAGAGTATGCTTAGGAAATATGCATCAGTGTCAAAATTAACTCCCCATCTAAAAAAAGTAAGTCTGATGCTAATTTTAACTTAATTTGGAAACCATTTACTTCATAGACATAAATATCTTTCTCAAAGGTGCTTTTTCAAAAGGCAACTGGACTGCATTCAACCCAACATTCAGTTTCTTTGAATATAAGACTTTAAACTCCAAATTCTGTCTGACTGGTCATAGAGTTAAGGAGGAATATTTCAAATTAAAAACACATTCTTGTTAATTCCTATTATTTTGACTAAAAGTTCTTTTCATTGTATATGTTTTGTGTACCTCTGACTCAACAATATTAGCATTAATTCTTAAAATGCCAAATAGATATGTGGTTGTCTTTCTTCCCATTTAACACTGCTAGTAACAATAACAGAAGAATGATTTTCCTTCTTTTAACATTATGCAAATTATTGTGCAATTTTGTACAACTTTAATATATTCTCTTTTTATTTTTCCCTTCCACTTTTTCCCCTTTTATTCTTTTATTTTCAGTAGTTTAAAATGCAAACATAAAAAGAGGCCCACTTAGATTTATGGAAAACAAAATTTGAGTTTCTGCCCAGGAACGTTGATAGCCCAAACTCAAGCTGCACGAAAGGCAGAATTTGATACAGCAAAGGCACAAATACAAGATAACATGGGCATCTATGTACCCTTATCGCAGACACATCACAAGCACCAAACTGGAGATGGAGGATAAACAATGAGCACTCTGGCCCTGTTCACCACCTCTCAAAGAAGGCAGATTTCAAGAAGATCGCTGAATGAGCAGGTCTCACCTGGCTGTTGTGTTCTTCCAGCTGAGCGGAGTGTACCCAGAGGCTCTTTGTAGCCACCTGCTCAGCCAGCCTCACAGCAACAAAGCCCTCACCTCTAAGTAGTGAGAACACTTCTTGTTTTTGTCCTTTGAAATCTATTGCAGAGAGGATTTGCTCACTGTTTTATTGCGACTGCTATTACCGTATGGACTACCATTCTGCAGCCAGCCCATGGATATAGAAGATAGCAATCAAGTTTATAAACTATTATAAGGACAGCAAATGATTGCTGCTGGCCCCATCCAGTGCGGCATTCTCTGGCACACCCAGGCCAAACAGAGGCCTCTGGGCACTGTGCTGTGGTTCCCTGGTCGGTATTTAAGACACGTTGCCCACAATTCAGTGAGTCACAGATAACCATCAAGACTAGTTACTATTGATAGCCCCGTCTTCCTTGCATTTGACTAATCCTCTTCTAAAACATTCACAGTGTTTGGTGGTAGCAAATCCCACAGTTAAATATGCATTGTGTAAAGATGTTTATCGGATCACTTCTGTCTAGCTGTTGAAAAGGCCCATTCAGACTTCCCCTGCAGTGAGGACAGATGCCAATAATCGATCAAACTTTTCTGCAGCTTCTTTGTCTTTCCTGAGTACATGTTTAATGTCCCGTACTTCAACAATCTGAATATCTCCTTGCCTAGCCGGTTTCCTGGTTGAAATATTTCTAAAGCTTCCTTTTTCTTTTTTTCTTTTTCTTTTTGTCAAATGCTCCTATGTCTTTCTACATATTTTACTGTATGCTCTTGTTTCTTTTGTTAGTTTCTGTATGCTCTTTTTTATTATTATTTTTCTGGTTTGTGCAAAGCTTCCAACTTTGAGGGAAGCTGCCCTGCCTCTAATTCAGGTAGTCTCCAACTTTCCACCATGTTTCTATTACTAAGCAAGGCAGTTGTTAACTGAGTTGCTTCCGATTTTAAGACCTTTTATGCCATGGTTTGTAAGCGAATCATTGGAGTTGTTAAGTGAACATGTGATTGTTAAGTAAATCCGACTTCCATCATTGACTTTGTCAGAAACTGACGGGTAAAGTTGCAAATGATAATCATGACTCCGGTGGACTGCAACTGCCATAAATATATGCTAAATGCCTGAATTTTTACCCTCTGATGGTAGAGTTGCTATGATAGCCATAAGTACAAGAACTGGTCTCGTCACTTTTTTAAGTACTGTGTAATTTTAAACAATCACTAAACAGATGGTTGTAAGTTTAGGACTACCGTACAATGTTTCTCAACTTTGGCAGCTTGAAGATGTGTGGCATTCAACTCCCATTCAAATCCTAGCAGGATTTCTGGGTGTTAAAAGTTCATGCAATTTTAAGTTGTCAAGGTTGAGAAACACTGCTATCTAATAGCTTCCCTCTCTTCTCTCTCTTTTAGCAAGGAAATTATACAAAGACATAAGAATGAAAAGGGGCTGATAGATCCACGTTCAGAGCCAATAATCTTTTTAAAGACAATTGGACAAAACTTTACAAATGGACCCATTCATTTGATATAGTGTGCTTATAAATGTATGTATAGTCTCAGACAAGACAAAATCTGTAAATAATTTTCTCCATATATTCACCAAAATACATATCCATAGTTGTCTTGTTATTCCACATTGATTAAGGGAGGGGAAGAAATAACACTAACATGATCAAAGCCTACCCTTTGTGTGTGCGGGTGACAACACACAAAACAGGCAGGGCTTCAATTTGCTGCCCTCTGCCATTTTTAGAACAGAGACTCCGCCTGACAGAAGATGCACACCCAAATCCTACAGCTTCTCCCTAAAGGGCATCTCTTCATTTGTGATCGTTGTTGTTATTAGAATCTCTTATTTTACTTCTGTTCTCAAGACAATAGCTTTATCTCCTCCTAGATCTTATTTTTAACCTGCTGCTTTTTGTGCTGCAAAACACCAATGACTTGGAAAAAAATAGAATAACAAACAACTAAAAAAAAAACAAGCCACCGCACAGTTATTCTTTCTATCATAACCCAAGCCAGGTGGCATCTTAGGATACTAAACTGTAATGAACCAGGGCTGGGGGCTGGATTAGGGAGAAGAAGAAAAATGTCTTGGAAAAAACAATGGCAAACTATCTCCACTGTTGCTAAGAAAACTACAATGTACCCCCCCAAAAATACCCCACTCAATTTGAAGATTTTACTTTGGTGATGAAATATTTAATACACATCACTGACAGTTGTCACCACATTTTTCCACCTTTCAATGAAGATTATAATAGCAAGATCAACAGACAAAAAAAGGAAAAAGAGAGCCAGCTTGCTTTAGTGGTTAAGGCAACAAGCTAGAAAGAAGGAGACTGTGAGATCACGTTCTTCCTTAAGCCAGGAGTAGATCTCTCTGGACCCAACTCACCTCAAGGGCTGTTGTGGGGAGATAGGAGGAGGAAAGTGTGTTGGATATGTTTGCCGCCTTGAGTTATTTGTAAAAATAATAAAGGTGAGAAACAAATATTTAAAAATGTTCCCTTTTTTGTTAAGATCATAAGAACACCTTATGACAATTTGCTTACTAGCTACTTCTGAATGCTGCCATTCACCATGTCAGAACTGTGAACACAGATATTTCCTTGCAGTGGTGGTCAAGGATGGGGCTTACTTATTATTTAATTATTATTTATTTTGATTTAGAAATAAACTCCCTTGTTTTGTTATTCATAAATCTGTCCTCACTCTATTCCAGCACCAATCTATTAATAGGGCTACTTCTAGGGCACTTTTCAAAGGACCCTAAACTTTCAGAAGGTGCTATAGAGACCATGTCCTGACTGGCCCACAGACACAGAGCACCTCAATTCGTGAATGAATTCAGTGAGTAGAGTGGCCCAATCTAAGACACCAGTCAGACCTAAAAGAAAACCTACTTTGAAGGAACCTGGGCAAGGTTTGACTTGAGCATGTTCCAACTAACACAATCCTAGTGCAATGTTACCAAGTTACTCAATGCACCCAGAAACCCAGTATTTTATTTTTCGATAGCCTTCAATATTTCATCCCATAACTGGGGGAAAAGATTAGGACCTTTTCATTGCTCCTCCAGGCAACCTCAGGACAAAAAGAAACTTTTTTTAAGTGAGGGGGAAGGTCTTATTCAACAGGTAATCAGGTAGATAACGTATCCAATGGGAATCTGACCAAAGGACTGAATATGCATAAGTAGAATGATTAAAATATATGAATATAAGTAATGCGATTTCCCCGTGGGGGAATCTGCCTCACACAGTAAAACAGTTGCTTTGATAATGATTTATATCTTATCTGGAAGCAAGACTCTTTGTTATTTCGGAACATCTACAGAAACCCTTGTAAAGAAAGGAAGGAATAAATGTTTGTGGAGTCAACAAAGGAAGGATTGTAGTTCTTCAAGAAGAGAAATGGAAATCTCTGGTGCACTTCCGCCATCTAGTGCATTCTAGAAAAAGGTGAACTGATGGCATTGACACAGCAAACTGCTGTAAGAGCTTCTCCTAATAACATCTCTTGTTTTAAATACTAGCCCATTTTTCACACACACAGTTTTATTTCTAACATTACAGCCTTCTGCTACTGGTTAGAGCCTTCAATGTATAGAAAGAGTAAGAAAATCTCTGGGACACCACTAATCAGCACTGTCCACATTCTGTACCACTTTGCATCCCATGAAAAAGCCAAAAGTTTATAGCTATCTATAGATGAATTCATTTCTAAAAATCTTGGGTCTATCAACATAATCTGCTCTCAGCTAAGGCAATACAGATCATCCTCGACCATTCGAGGTTACAACAGAACTGAAAAAAGTGACTTATGACCATTTTCAAACTTACAACTGTTGCAGTATCCCCATGATCAGTTTATCCCCTTTTGCAACCTTCTGACATGCAAAGTCAATGGGGAAGCCGTAACCAAACAGGTTACTAATTTAACAACTGCAGTGATTCACTTAACAAATATGCTAAGAAAAGTTGTAAAATGGGGCAAAACTCCCTTAACAAATTTTTCATTTAGCAAAATAAATTGTTGTTGTTGTTGTTGTTATTTTGGAATCAGCAAAAATATCTGTACATTTTTTAAAGCAAACATGCAAAAATGGAAAACAGTCCTAGATGGTTACAAATGCCTAGGCATAGTGGAAGCTGATAACATCTTGAATGGAAAAGTCAGAGTCAATGCAAAAGGAATACATCAGGAGAGTCTGCAAAATATTAAAATCAAAGCTGAATGCTGGAAACATAATTAAAGCCATTAATACATGGGTAGTCCCAGTGATACACTTTGTTGTTGTTGTTAGTTGCGAAGTCGTGTCCGACCCATCGCGACCCTATGGACAATGTTCCTCCAGGCTTTCCTGTCCTCAGTGATACACTACCCAGCTGGAATTATCAACTGGACTTTGGCTGAACTGGAAAACCTAGACCGGAAAACGTGTAAACTTTTGAATATGCACCATGGTCTATACCCAGGAAGTGACATCGACAGGTTGTACCTGCCAAGAAAAATAGGGAGCAAAGGGCTATTGCAAATCCACCAAACTGTAGAAGAAGAAAAACGAAGTTTGAGTGACTATATGAATCAAAGTACAGAAAAATTGCTGCAGGCTGTGAAAACATAGAGCATTATAAAAATAACAGAAATAAAGACAGAATATAAGGAAAAATGGCTGGATGACAGATTAAATAGATGGAAAACCAAAGCTTTGCATGGACATCATTTGAAAAACATTGAAGGAAAATGTGATAACAACTTGATATAGGCATGGCTTAAGATGCGAACCATCCAGAAAGAAATGGAAGGCTTAATACTGGCTGCTCAAGAAAAAGCACTACAAACTAATGCCATGAAAGCAAAGATACAAAAATCCACTGACAATCCAAACTGCCAACTTTGCAATAACAAAGTTGAAACTGTTTCACATCTAATATATGAGTGCAGCAAAATCACACAAACTGATTACAAAGCTAGATATGACCAAGTTGCTAAATTAATCCACTGGGCATTGTGTAAAAAATATGACTTGCCTGTGTCCGAAAAGTCGTGGGAACATAGGGTGGGAAAAGTTATTGAGAATGAGAGGGTGAAGATCTTGTGGGACTTTCAAATACAGACAGATCGCCATTTGGAACACAACACGACAGATATCGCAGTTGTAGAGAACCGAAGCGTACAGCTGATTGATATTGCTGTATCAGATGCCAGAGTCAAAGAAAAAGAACTGGAAAAAATTACAAAATATCACTACCTGGCCATCGAAACTGTGTGATTATGGATGAAATGTGTAACAGTGCAAAACTTTGCAAAATACATCAAGAAACTGCAGCTTCCTGTAATAACTCCAGCAATGCTACAAAAAACTGCACTACTCAGAACATCTTACAATTTAAGGAGGTTGATAAGTAGGATGCTGGCAGCAAGCCATGTCAACCATCAGCACCACTCAGTTTCAATGTTCAGTTGACTGGGATTCATGTTTAATGAATAAAATAATAATAATAATAAAGTTGAAAGGGACCTTGGAGGTTATCTAGTCCAACCCCCTTCTTAGGAAGGAAACCCTATACCATTTCAAACAAATGGCTGTTCAGTCTCTTCTTTAAAAAGTTCCAGTGTTGGAGCATTCACTGCTTCTGGAGGCAGGTTGTACCACTGGTTACCGTAATTGTTCTGTCAGGAAGTTTCTCCTTAGCTCTAGGTTGCTTCTCTCCTTGATTAGTTTCTATCCATTAGTTTCCATTGCTTCTTGTCCTGCCTTCAGGCGCTTTGGTGAATAGCTTGACTCGCTCTTCTTTGTGGCAATCCCTGAGATATTGGAACACTGCTATCATGTCACCCCTCACCCTTCTCTTCATTAAACTAGACATACCCAATTCCAGCAACCGTTCCTTATATGTTTTAGCCTCCAGTCCCCTAATCATCTTTGTTGTTCTTCTCTGTACTCTTTCTAAAGAGTCTCAACATCTTTTTTACATAGTGGTGACCAAAACTGGATGCAGTATTCCAAGTGTGGCCTTACCAAGGCATTGTAAAGTGGTATTAATGCTTCACATGATCTTGATTCTATTCCTGTTAACGCAGCCTAGCACTGTGTTGGCTTTTTTGGCATCTGCAGCACACTGCTGGTTCATATTTAAGTGATTGTTCACTAGGACTCCAAGATCCCTATCACAGTTACTACTATTGAGCAAGGTACCACCTATACTATACCTGTACATTTGGTTTTTCTTGCCTATTGTAGAACCTTACTTTTTTCACCACTGAATTTCATTTTGTTAGATAGCGCCCAGTGTTTAAGTCAGTCCAGATCCTCCTGTATCTTAAGCCTATCTTGTGGAGTATTGGCTATTCCTGCCAACTTGGTGTCGTCTGCACATTTGATGAGTTCCCCATCTATCCCCTCATCCAAATTGTTGATGATGATGTTGAAGAGCACTGGGCTTAGAACAGAGTCCTGGAGTACCCCACTACACACTTCCCTCCATAGAGATGCAGTTCCATTGAGGACCACACACTGAGTATGGCCGGTCAGTCAGCTACGAATCCATCTGGTGGATTCATCTAACCCACTTTTTTCTATCTTATCAAATAGTAGGTTGTGATCTACTTTATCAAATGCCTTACTAAACCAACAGTCTCTTGCAAATATCAAATTGTTGAAATGGCTGGGCAAGAATATTTTTAAACAGAAAAATATCCAGCAGGTTTGACTTAGGACCATTGGATAGCCTTTACCAGTGCAAAATTTGAGCAGCTATTTTATGGTTAAATATGAAGTTCCCTACCTCAAGAGAATGTGTGCATGTAGAACACAGTACAGAAGATACATACCTGATTCAACTGCCAATTATGTCCCAATAAGGGCCCAATATTTATACTTTTTTATTGCAGCTGATGCTCATTGTTTTTTTCATATACAGGGAGTGCAGAATTATTAGGCAAATGAGTATTTTGACCACATCATCCTCTTTATGCATGTTGTCTTACTCCAAGCTGTATAGGCTCGAAAGCCTACTACCAATTAAGCATATTAGGTGATGTGCATCTCTGTAATGAGAAGGGGTGTGGTCTAATGACATCAACACCCTGTATCAGGTGTGCATAATTATTAGGCAACTTCCTTTCCTTTGGCAAAATGGGTCAAAAGAAGGACTTGACAGGCTCAGAAAAGTCAAAAAATAGTGAGATATCTTGCAGAGGGATGCAGCACTCTTAAAATTGCAAAGCTTCTGAAGCGTGATCATCGAACAATCAAGCGTTTCATTCAAAATAGTCAACAGGGTCGCAAGAAGCGTGTGGAGAAACCAAGGCGCAAAATAACTGCCCATGAACTGAGAAAAGTCAAGCGTGCAGCTGCCAAGATGCCACTTGCCACCAGTTTGGCCATATTTCAGAGCTGCAACATCACTGGAGTGCCCAAAAGCACAAGGTGTGCAATACTCAGAGACATGGCCAAGGTAAGAAAGGCTGAAAGACGACCACCACTGAACAAGACACACAAGCTGAAACGTCAAGACTGGGCCAAGAAATATCTCAAGACTGATTTTTCTAAGGTTTTATGGACTGATGAAATGAGAGTGAGTCTTGATGGGCCAGATGGATGGGCCCGTGGCTGGATTGGTAAAGGGCAGAGAGCTCCAGTCCGACTCAGACGCCAGCAAGGTGGAGGTGGAGTACTGGTTTGGGCTGGTATCATCAAAGATGAGCTTGTGGGGCCTTTTCGGGTTGAGGATGGAGTCAAGCTCAACTCCCAGTCCTACTGCCAGTTTCTGGAAGACACCTTCTTCAAGCAGTGGTACAGGAAGAAGTCTGCATCCTTCAAGAAAAACATGATTTTCATGCAGGACAATGCTCCATCACACGCGTCCAAGTACTCCACAGCGTGGCTGGCAAGAAAGGGTATAAAAGAAGGAAATCTAATGACATGGCCTCCTTGTTCACCTGATCTGAACCCCATTGAGAACCTGTGGTCCATCATCAAATGTGAGATTTACAAGGAGGGAAAACAGTACACCTCTCTGAACAGTGTCTGGGAGGCTGTGGTTGCTGCTGCACGCAATGTTGATGGTGAACAGATCAAAACACTGACAGAATCCATGGATGGCAGGCTTTTGAGTGTCCTTGCAAAGAAAGGTGGCTATATTGGTCACTGATTTGTTTTTGTTATGTTTTTGAATGTCAGAAATGTATATTTGTGAATGTTGAGATGTTATATTGGTTTCACTGGTAAAAATAAATAATTGAAATGGGTATATATTTGTTTTTTGTTAAGTTGCCTAATAATTATGCACAGTAATAGTCACCTGCACACACAGATATCCCCCTAAAATAGCTATAACTAAAAACAAACTAAAAACTACTTCCAAAAATATTCAGCTTTGATATTAATGAGTTTTTTGGGTTCATTGAGAACATGGTTGTTGTTCAATAATAAAATTAATCCTCAAAAATACAACTTGCCTAATAATTCTGCACTCCCTGTAGTCAACTGAATAATTAATAAAACTATATTGTATGATAGCAGTGCTTTTAACAGACTTCTAATGAATTAATGATTAGTTGTGACCATTGATAGACATAGGAATTAATTAGATATATAGCTCATTTTTCATTCAGGAATGCAAGGTGATACACATAGCTCTTCTATTTCACACACACACACACACACACACACACACACACACACACACACACACACACACACAAAAAGTCCTATACAGTACTTGCGTTATGAATGTCCATACTATTGCCTTGGAATCTCCACCTTTTGAACCACTACAGGTCCATCTCTCTGTTGTTACATGCAAAATCATGCAATCAATTATAAACCAATTGATTATTCACCTTACTCAAATTTACAGCTTTTTCATTATAAAAATATTGGAACTACATGAACAAAAGTAATCGTGTGTCCTCTTTGCTGATTATGTAAAACTGTTTAATTGCTGAAAACTTGCTTTGTAAAATAACACTGACCATGTCTTTGGTCATCCATTTAGCAACTTCAGATTTCAGTTAAAAAATGTTCAGTTTTGCATATTGGAAAACAAAACCAGAATGTAAGGATAGGTTATTTATTTATTTATTTTAATTCCATTTATATCCCGCCCTTCTCCGAAGACTCAGGGCGGCTTACAAGCTTAGCAGTAGCCTTCATTCTATGTATATGCCTGCTTATTAGGGCTTTCACACGCACCCCAAGCGGCATTATTACAGGTGGTATTGATCTAGTACAGTGTCCATGGACTGGTACTGGTCCGCGGCCCATTGGGAGCCAGGCCATGCAAGTGGTGGGCAAGCATGCGAAGCTTCATTTGCATATGCGCAGGACTACTTTGCATGCATGAAACCATCCCCCCCCCAATTGCTGCTGCTACTGCGGCTTCAGCTGCCAGTCCATGCAGCCAGAAAGGTTGGGCACCACTCACTTTAGTAGACAACCCTTCTCTTAAGAACCTGGGTGTACTCATCCCCAATCATTTATGTTCTAAAGTTCATTATAACAGCACTGCTTAAAAACCACTAACATTGTGGACTTAATTCTATGATTTTTTTTACTGGAAATATTGTATTGCTCGTTAGAGCTTATAAAACATAATTAGGCCAATCCTGGAATACTGTTCAAATGTCTGGAATCCTTACCATATATCGGACATTAATACAATCAAGCAAATTCAGAAGTACAAGAGAAGTCTTGGATTCTTCTGTCCATAATAGAATACTTTATGCTACTAGGCTTGAAGTTCTTAAGTTTGTAGAGTTTAGAATTGACACTCGCAGTCAAAACGTAGGTATTGTATAGAAAATTGTACGTAACGTTTTACCTGGAAATGACCTTTTAGTTTTAATCATAATGCAACACATGTGAACAACCACTTTAAACTTCGATTTTTGCAACAGAATTCAGTCTAGAATATCTTACCTGATTCAGTTGTATCAGCCATTATTTTAATTCTAAATTAACTTCTGTGGTCTTCACTCTATATTTAAGAGGTCCCTAAGGGAGCATGTGTAAGTGCACTGGCATGTCTATCATCGCTGTCACATTGATTTTGTTTGAATTTGTAATTTTTGCTTGACGAATAAAACAAATAGACCTGGCAATTCCTGGGATTTCCAGATAGTATCAGCCTTCCTTTTTTTTGCTAGGTTACAACTTTCCATCTAGTATAGATATGCTAGCTAGGCAGAGATTAAGTTTATGTTAGAAAGGCAGATCATGATTCCTTTGGTACTGTGTATTACTGGGCATTAATTTTAATACAATGGTATGTAAAAATGATCTAGGGAGACAGGAGGAAGCAGCTGTTAGATAAATGGGGCATGACAGAGGAACAGAGTTGGAAGGGACCTTTGAGGTCTTCTAGTACAAAACCTCCTGCTCAAGCACTCAGAGGCCCCCTCTAGTTTCCTGGGCTATAAAGGGGAACTTTCAGATTTCTGTTAATTTTACAATAAGGATAGAGCTAGTAATTTTGGGTGTGCTTCTTGTCTAGATTACCTTGATATTAAAGTAATAAAATAATAAATGAAATGAAGCACTACATAATAAAGGACAAAAGGCTGTCCCACAGAAACTGATGCAGCCGGGAAACTAATTTTAATTCACAGAGCAGTTGGACAAAAATTCAATTCTACATTTTTAAAAGCTACCTGAAACCTATCAGTTCTTTTATCTTGAGCATGCCTGTGCAGGATTCAGGAAATTGAAACAGGATCTTGCCTTAAAATCAATGCTTGACAGCTTGTGACATTTGACAGTCTGTCCCTAGTCTGCTTATTCAGGTATTCCAATGGTGCATCCATCACTACTGTAACCTTTCTTTAGATTGTCATCTTTCCTTTTACCATTCCCAGTATTACAGGCTTCCCCAGGAAGCTCTGTATTGAAAGGTAAAGGTATCCCCTGTCCAGTCATCTCCAACTCTACGGGGAAGTGCTGAAGTCAGTTTCTTAGCTGAGGGAGCCATCCTTGTCCAAAGACAATTTCCATGGTCATGTGGCCAGCATGGCTGTATGTCAAGACACATGGAACACCGCTAGGTATTTACAAAATATATAATTATAGTAAGACAGTGGAGGGGCTTCCTTTGATTGGGCAAGTGTGATATCTTAAGGACAATTGAGGGACCTGGAAATGTTGGGCCAGCTAAATAGGAATTGGTCAAATATCATTGACAATATCAAAAACTTTTCAAACTTGACAGATACATTTTCTAATCTACGATGAAATCCACAAAACCAACATTAAATAAAAAATAAATAATTGCAATCTGAGATGACAATTGCCAGGAACTTTGGTCACCACCTGAAATTATGAGATTTTGGACAGGAACACAAATTTGTGATATTAAGTGATTTTGCCTGAGATTTTGAACATTTTTAAATATTAAAAAGGTATTTGTACTACTAGATAGTGCAAGACATGCAATCTGAATCAGTTTGAGAGCTAGTTTTTGTTTGATAGTTCACTTACCAAAAATCATAATCACAATACAACAATAAAATTTAAGAAAATAAAAAGTGCTGTTTAACAGAGGAAGGAAATTCCCAATTTGTGACTCCTTAAAATATTTTAAATTAGTATTTTTTTAGAAAAATAAAGATGGAATAGAACAGTTTTTCTGAACATGTATTCCTGCCTCTTGATGGACTGCCTTTCAGAATAAAAAAATTAACATTTTTCTAGTTAATATCAATTACATGAAATTTTGATTGGCATACTTGTTCAAGAGAACAGAACAAATCAACAAAACTTTAGAATGGGAAAACTCCTCTTTGCCCTGTGAATCTACTCAAGATCCACAAAGGACAGAACAGCACAAAGAAGCTGACCCATAAACACTGTACACTTCTTTATTGAAACACCAGAATTCAGTGTATTAAACTCTATTTTAACTACATTAATATTTCCATAACTTATATAAATTATTTCTTACTAATCTGTTATACTGTTGCATTATCACCCACCTAGACACACTTTTAATTTTATAAATCAACCACTTTCAATTTTCATAAAACAAACATGATTTTATGAACAGATCAGGTTATACATAATACATTTTAAGCTCTTAAAATAAGAAAGTGATTGCAGATTAGTAAACAGTGCTAAAAATAAGTTTGTTTCTTTGTTTTACAAAAATAGCTTTTTCTTTTCTGGCTTTAAAACTTTTGGAAATATTACATCTTCTTTGAGGTCTCTATCAAGAGAAATCATTTTATAGAGTGCTTTCATTTTACAGTGTTTTATCAAGAAGACAAAAAGGTAAGACAACAGATTTACAAGCAAACGGAAGAGGCATACATAAAAAAAGCAGGATTCTGTTTTTCTGAGACAGATGCATCTGTGAATGAATTTTAAGTCAATACATCAGCAGTGGCACAGCTGGTTTGCAAGCTGGCCATTTTTCCGCATGACCTAAAGTTCTAAAGAGACAGACTTTAGGAATGTATGAAGACTTAAACAACAGTAATTATTAACTTTTTTGGAAAAAAAACCCAAATTTATTTTGTAGTAGCAATAGTTTCTTTTTTATTTTTTTAATATACTTTAGGAAACAATATACAAAGCTGAGCTTTCCCACCATTTTCAAACAGTGAGACACTCCAATTACACAAAGTCAGCGTTTTGTGATGGCTAAGAACAGCAGTCAGCACCAGACTTGAACAGTTAGCTACAACACAAACATCCTTTCAAATGAAAAGTCATAATAGCAAGACAGGTAAAAACCAGGAGTTAACATATGACAACTGTTGGGAGGTGTCACTGATCCTTGTTGAATGTCATTAAATATTTTATACACAATTACAATTTTTTTTAAACAAAACTTCCTGTGAGGACTTATTTTTAATTAAGTAAAAAAGTATTCAACAAGAACAGCTTTGATGAAGAATCTCCAAACAGTCTAAATTGTAATATGTTATCGATCAAGGAAAAGAAAACCAGTGGTTTTTTGTTTGTTTCTTTGTTTGAAAACATGTTTATTACAACAGATACAATTCACATCTGACTAGCTTTTTCCTTCTTTCCCTCCCACAACTATGTTGACATGTTCATTGGGCTATTTCCTTATAATCTGAGAAAGGGATGTACCTTCAAACACATATGCCCAGTAGTAGTATCAGTCCATTCTTTCAGGTGCAAATGGAAATACATTTCAATAATTTATACAAACAAGTGGGTTATGCTCAATCACTGCAATTTTAAGCTACTGTACACAGGAATGAAAAGATTATAGAAAAGTGCCATAGCAACAGTGCCTTATGAAAGGAAGAAATTAGAAGGTTTTTTTTAAAAAAAAAAAACTAATAAAATCAGATCTAGGAATTTAAAAGGAAAATGAACACAGAAAATTAAAAACACTGCTCTGTAAAACAGAAATGGAAAAGCACTGCTGTTGATTAGGTGCAAGTGTGGAAACAGTTGTTTCATGATATTTTGTACATTACCCTAACTGTTTCAAACTGTTGCAGCTTTGAGACATAGATCACCTGGTGCTTGCATTGTATTTCAGGAAATGCAAGATTTCTGAACGATAAATTAACTAAAAAAGAGAGCTAATTTTGCAGACAGGTTTACATGTAAAAGGCTAGGTATTTAGCCATCTCAGCATTGATTAGTTTTGGATGTCTAAGCTCTGATACACATGGCTTCCCATGGCTTCACTCTACAAAACATATTTACAACGTGAAGAATACATCTACAAGAAATCTACATTTCAAGGGTTTTACAAATCACCTTGTATTTTTCCCCCCCGAATGACTTCCTTCCTTTCCCCTTTCCCATGTTATTTTGTATTGCCCAACTCAACGGTCCAAAGTCTACTCAAATGCAGCTGAAAAAAGTTAAGACTGGGCAACTAGTTTTACAGTCTTGTACTTAAAACCCATGTGCAATTATTCAATATTTCACACCATGAAGGAATTCTGATTCTTTAGTTTTTCAAGTTCTTTAATTTGTTGTCTCAAAAAGAGTATCCTATAAAAGAAAATAATATAATTAGCATCTGAGATTCCAAATTGATTCTTCAGTAAGCAGTTATTCTGTGATAAACTTGTTTATATGGTTTTTTAACTTTTTTTAAAAAAGGATAAAATTCTTGGGCCTGGAAATGATTGACCTACCTTAATGGTACACATAATGGACTAAATTATTGTTCAAGATCCGGAGCACACAAGGGTACCTTCAGTAGTTCAATGGCTGTGGAGGGAGGTATTATGCCTGTTTCAGTCAGCATCATCCTGGTGTTAAATTTTAACAGTTCCTAGCCCTTGACTGTGCACTAGGGAATCATCCTCCTACATTTATATAAAAGTTGTACAAACAAACATAACTGAAAATTTAGCAAATCAAAAAAATGCACCCAAAATGAATTACCTTTGCTCGCGCAAAGTTGCTTGAATTTCACATACTCGAACTAAAGATCTTAAGTTTTTTAATTCAGTACAAGTTTCAGACATATGGACACTTCCTGTATTATGAGCTTCTTCACGTAATCTTGATGCCTAAAAAATTAAAAGGAACTATTCAAAAATTTATTTCATTTCTAGATAATGCTGAATGAGAACTAGAATCTAAAAATAAGAGCACACAAAGCCCTAAACTGCTGTGTTAAGGTTAATTATACTACCATATTAATTATACTACCATACTCTAATACTACTCTAACCTGCCAATTGGGGTTGACTCTGGGGCTATTAAAACATGATTAACTTATTAACATAAAGCAATCACAATAATATTCCTACCAAGCAAGATGTTCTTCAATGTTAATAAATAAATAAAATGTTGTTTTATGTGGTATTTATAGTTGGAAATCAAGGATGTATAGAATATATATTACTCAAACCTCTAGGACTAATGATAGGACAACTACATATTGAAAAGGAAGGTTTGAACCCAATAACCTACCTTGCCATTTTCCGAATGAACCACCTTCATCATTGCCAAGTGGTACTGCCAGAAAGAAAATCTCTCTTCCTACCCACCTCTGAATTTAAGCAAGCCTCTCATGACATAAAATTTTGAATTCTTTGTAAGTTTGGGATTGTCAGAGAATTTAGTTGATTCAATCCAATCCCCTGATCAGTCAATAAATCCAAATTAAAGTATTAGTGACAGATCACTGTCCATCCTCTCAGTACATTCAGGAAAGGTTCCTTACCTCTTTCCTGAGTAACTGGATATAGTGTTAAAATGCTCTTAAAGAAAACTTAGATAGGAAGTTCTTAAGAAATGAGAAACTAAACTTTGGGATAAAATCATATACGTCCTTCTTCTAGAAGATAGCAATTTGAGCCTTCCAGATATAGTCCACATATTTCCAAAAGTAAACTTTTCAGAATAGTAAGTAATTTGCTATGATCCAGGAATGTTCTGGTTCCATGGTATAACAAATTAATCTCAGAACATCCAAATCAATGTTTCCTGGAATATTCTGGGAGATGTATACACATCTAAGTAAAAAGCACAGTTGTAAACTATTCTAGTTGAGAAAAAGGAGAAAAAACAGAAAAAGAACATGGTGCTTATTGAAAAACCCAAAAGCTTACTAAACATATAAAAACAAAACAAGATAATCTTCATGCAATAAAGAAAAGAGGGTTAAACTAAGTCAGCAAGAAAGAGCAAAGGCACATGCATCTACCCAAACTAGATAACATCATCAGTTTTGTTTGTTTCTGTTTTGTGAAAGTTTAGCCAATTATTATTTAATTAATCTTATAAGTAAATTATAGCTTAGCATTACAAATAAACCCAGCAATTATATGATTCTATATCAGTGGCCCAGTATGGGTCTAAGATTAACCAGATTTTATTTTATATCTGGATTATTCCAACTGACCTACTGTGCTGACATAGGCTGCTCATTCAATTCTGCTTAGTTTCTCCTGCCAGTGAAAAAGATTCCCAAACCATACATGGACTACTTAGCATTAAGTCCATGTAAAATTACAGATTGGTTATCACGATCAATCTTCCCCTACAGCCTCACAATGTGAAGCAGAGGACCATTGACAGAAGATCTGGAAATATATTAGTGTTACCTGGATCATCTGCATCACATATAGGTTAATAAATGTCTACGTAAACAGAGTTAGAATGAAAACAACAGTTAACAACTGTAGGTTATATAGTATTTTTTTTAAAAAAAAACTACTTCTGCTGCTTTTATAGCCTGTTTCTTCCCACCCAAAGAAATTATTCTAATCTTTCTCCCTTTCTAAAATTATGGAAAATATTAATGAAAAATGCTTACTAAACATTATCAGATACAAGTAGTCCTTGAGTTACAGTTCATTTAGTGAACATTCAAAGTTATAACAGCACTGAAAAAAGTAATTTATGACCATTTTTTGTAATTTTGATCATGGTCATTGGATGAAAATTAAGATGTTTGGCAACTGACTCATATTTATGATGTTTGCAGTGCCCTGGGGTCATGTGATCACCTTTTATGACCTTCTGACAATCAAAGTCAATGGGGAAACCAGATTCAGTTAACAACCATGATAGTAACTTAACTGTGGTGATTCACTTAATAACCATGGCAAGAAAGGTCTTAAAATGGAGCAAAACTCATTTAACAATTGTTTTGCTTAGTAACAGAAATTTTGGGGTTATCTGTGGTTGTAAGTCGACTACTACTTGTACACAAAAGTTCTAATAAACTGATTTACAACACACAAGAAAACCACTGAATATATAATCACCTGTTTTTCTGCATGATCTGCAGGCCATCCTTGGACATGCTTTATAAGATTCTCATTGAAATGGCCTGCCAGTGTAGGAGTTAATGAACATGTAGGCCGTCCAGATGCATTCTGTGGTGCTGTTGCGTTTGAAGCACTTGTATTGGAGGTATGATTTGGACCAGGAGATGGACTACTATAAGAAAAAGAATGAACTGTGTCACTGTCACATTAAATTCATACAATTTTCAAATCTTCTATGTCTAATATATTTCTTTTTCCTACTACTTTGCCAGCCACTAATGGATATGCTTGTCGATCAGAAGGTCGGCAGTTTGGTGGGTCGAATCCCGAGTGCCGCGTAGCAGAGTGAGTGCCTGTTACTTGTCCCAGCTTCTGCCAACCTAGCAGTTCGAAAGCATGTAAAAATGCAAGTAGAAAAATAGGGACCACTACGGTGGGAAGGTAACAGCGTTCCGTGCGCCTTTGGCGTCTAGTCATGCCGGCCACATGACCATGGAGATGTCCTCGGATAAGCGCTGGCTCTTCAGCTTTGAAATGGAGATGAGCACCGGCCCCTAGTCGGGAACGACTAGCACGCACGTGCGGGGGAACCTTTACTTTTACTGGATATGCATTTATATTAAAATATATATAATTACCCAAATCTTTTTTTAAAATTTATGCAGGTTATACTGAATTATTTCAATAATCACTGACAAAATTTTAGTAATTGTTGATTTTAAACACTGACTATCCTTACAGAATCACCAAAGGACCAAAAGTTATTTGATTACATGTGTATTTTATACATTGCTTTCCATAAATCTTTCATTCGAATAGCTGAATAGTTTTTTATTTATACCATTTAGAGCTTTTTGAATTAGAGTGGCATAGCAATCACAATAATTCTTAGACTTATATACCGTTCCATAATGCTTTACATCCCTCTAAGTGGTTTACAAAGTCAGTATATTGCTCCCAACAATCTGGGCCCTTATTTTACCGACTCTGGAAGGATGAGTCAAACTTGAGTTGGTCAGGATCAAACTCCTGGCTGTGAGTAGAGTTAGCCTGCAATGCTGAATTCTATCCACTGAGCCACCACGACATAGAAATAGTGATAATAAAAGAAACAGAAACAGCAGCCAAAAAAAGCAGTTTTAGAAAACTATCTGGACTTACTTTTACATATAAGAAAAAAACAATATTACCACCTATCAAACTGCTGTTTCTCTGAAGGGTACATATTTACTATTGTTAACTCCAGCATCCACCTTCTTCCTCTGAGAAAGAGTTGGGAGAAGGTAAAACATGTGGCTTAGTAAGACGTGTAGTTTCTTTGAAATGTATTTAAGTCAAATTGTCTCTTAGGCTGTACAACAAAGTTTGTGTCCTGAGTTACTTTAGACCCAGTTTACTATAGAATGAAGATGATGGGAATTGTTTTCATAAAAATCAAGGGAATTTTTGGGAAAAATCTTTCTCTATAATGTTTTAAAAATCTTACATATAGCTCTCTGATATTTTCAGCTATTTAGTTGTTCAAACAAAAGTGGAATCTAAACATTTATTCTACTGCTTAGAAACAAATGAAATGGTTCTTATGAATTTGATAATTCAGTGTACTTTCCTTCTGTATTTTACAATTAGCAATATTTGGGCTCAGGAAAATGTTTTTGATTCTGATTCTGATTCAAATGTTTAATATAAGACTGCGCAAAGCACTTAGACAAATTCATTTGTTTACTGGACCCCCTTGTATTCTTCCAGCCAACTTATATCATGTAAGAAAAACATTAACAGATATTGGTGGTTAGATTGCAAATTTAGCAATATGATTATTAGTCTGCAGGAGAGATATTTCTTCTAAGAAACAGAATAATTCAATAAAATAAGAAAATATAACATCTACAATTATTATTTTTGCAATGCATAATTCAAACCTTAATTTAAAAACCCTGAGTAAGATGTGATGAGAAAGTATGCCATCGAAAGGCGTATATAATATAATCAACATTTCTAGTACAATGCACCATGAAATCAATACTTAATTAATTTAAATTTACCTTGAACGCTGAAGACTTCGAGGAGAAGCAGGTTCATGACCTTGTGGTTTATCAGCAATCACAGGTTGCTGAGACGTTGACTGTAAAACTGGTCCTTGCTTAATACCTGAAGTAGTAACCTGAAGTTCAAAACTTGATTAGATACCCACATTTGTTCAAACAGCTATAATCAACAGACTGTCCTTCATCAATATTTATGCCAGAATAAAATAAACCCTACTGTAATATAATCTTGGGACTATTGTTAAATTAATAACAAAATAAAACTTGCCCTGAGATGGTCTGGCTCCTTCTGATAAAAGCAATCCTGATAAATGAAGCTAGAGCTGAATGTTTAATACTATGATTTTTTGGTTGCTATAGTAAGGTAACTTCTATTTAGCTCTCTTTGGCGGTATACTGGGAATACAAGAGCCTTAGGAACTTGTGAACATTCAATCCCTAATTAAGATCTATTTGGTCTGAATCGTTACGTCCCATCGCTTAACATCAGGGACAAGTTACTACCCCCTGTTGATAGGGCCCGCAATCTGGGTGTCCTCCTAGACTCGCAGCTCTCCCTGGAAGATCACATAGGAGCTGTGACCAAGGGGACCTTCTCCCGGGTTCGACTAGTTCGCCAACTACGGCCTTATCTGGACCTGGATGCCTTACGTACAGTCACCCATACCCTTGTGACCTCTCGCCTAGACTACTGTAACGCTCTCTACATGGGGCTGCCCTTGAGATCCACTCGGAAGCTTCAACTGGTGCAAAGTGCAGCGGCACGGACACTCTTGGGAGCCTCCCGATACTCCCATATCACACCTCTCCTCCGTGCGCTGCACTGGCTTCCGGTTGCCTTCCGTGTGAAGTTCAAGGTGCTAACAATGACATACAAAGCCCTACATGGCATGGGTCCGGACTACCTACGGGAGCACCTTCTGCCAATGTCAGCACCCCACCATCCTGTGCGCTCCCACAGAGAGGGCCTCCTCAGGGTGCCACCGCTCAAGGAATGTCGGCTGGTGGCCCCCAGGGGGAGGGCATTCTCAGTGGGTGCGCCAGCCCTCTGGAACAGCTTGCCAACCAAAATCCGGATGGCCCCCGACCTCCGCACCTTCCGGCGCGACTTAAAAACCTTCCTGTTCCAGCAGTCCGGCCTGGCATGATAGCTTTAATTGGGGTCCCAGTTTGTTTTTTACTATTGTTTTTTATTGTTCAATCTGTATACCTTCCTTCCTCTGTACACCGCCCCGAGTCCCTCGGGAGAAGGGCGGTTTATAAAAACAAACAAACAAACAAACAAACAAACAAATAAATAAATAAATACTGATTCAATATCACCTAGAGAAGCTTCATGAGCCCAAAAAGCAGTCAGCTGGAGTCTATATTACAATCTTGCCACAGTTCACCTATTCAAATGCCAGACACATGACTGCATCTTTTGTTGCTCATGTTAAAAATCAACACATAAATAGGAATACACTAAAAATAAATAAAGTTAGTTTTTTCATCCTTCAGAGACCAATTCATACAGTTAAGATTAGCTGGGAAAATATCTTAAAATATTTCAGTCTTTTATTTTATACAAGAAATATTACAACATAGAAGGCACTAAAATATCATTGAGAATGTTTAAAATCTGCAGATGACATTATGGTAAAACTTTTAAGAAGAGAAATATTTCAAGATCTGGACACAATGGACTGAAATTAATAGGATGAAATTTAATAGAGGGAAATATAAAGTCCTGCACTGGGATAAGAAGTATTAAATGCATATGCATACAATGTGGAAGACCAACTGAGCAACTTTTTAAAAAAGGTTTTGAGTGTCCTTGTCAACTACAAATATAAACTACCACGTGATGATTTATAATTCTATGAACATACTGGAGACTAACAATAACATTAAAAGTCACCTTTGGCTGTGATGATACAGGAGGTGTACTAATCAAAGGTTTCAAAGGAACTGTGTTAGTCTGAGGCGTGCTTATTCTTGGAGATACATATGATCTTGGTGATGAAGCATCAGATGTTAAAGACATTGGGGACTGATTAGATGGCTGAGCTGTGAATTAAATCATAACAGTGATTTATTGCTTATTGACTGAGTATTTTAAAAGAAACAGCATTCGTATGACAAGTCAGGCAACCCTATAAATTTGCTGCTGTAATTAACATAAATAAGGTCAAAGCAGGCATTACTCCCTCCCATTTATTATGATCACAGACCAGCAAATTTACTGCATCAAAGAATGAAAATCTTACATTGACAAGGCACACACAACTATTCGCGCTGCAACAATAAGTAGGATTTAGGAAGAACTAGACAACTCATGCCCTGTTCAGTCATTGTTTCAGAGTTATTTTCTTAACTAAGCAAAGAAACAGAATGCTCAAGGGTGGGCAAAAAAGCAGTGGGAGAGGGAGAGATTTTCTGTCGGCTCCCCTTGTGAGGAAGCTGGCAGGGAGCATCAGAAACCTTCCTTCCTTTCCTTCCCTAATCTCTTCTCCCTTGAATTCCTGCTGGTTCTCTTTTGTTTGTGGAAAGCTTGCAGGGTGAAGGTCAGTGGGGAAGCCAGCATGAAGTTGCAAGGCTGCTGCTGGATGGGAAGAAATGAGGACTGCAAGACTGGGAAATTGTCTCAGAACATTGAAAATGAAGATCACCTGATCAGCAGCCTATAGCACTGAAGCAGCCACAACCTCCCCAAATTCCATTCCCTCAGAAGTCATGTATCCCAGATTTTATAAGTTAAGTTAGTCCATTTGGGATATCTCAGCTGAAAAATTATTATCCTGTGATGCATTGTTTCAACCAGTTTAAAAGTCATGACAACAAATGCTTTGGTAGTATATATGTAATTTGTTTTCCACAGAGTTTTTGGAAACATGAGGTACATAAATTGCAGCAAATGAATAAGCAAACAAATGCATGCACTGATCTACAGTTAGCTTTTTATGAGAGCAATCTCCATAATTTTAACCTAAAAAACTAAGAACCGCACACAATGAATAAAAATCAAATTTCTCCTTGCATACTAACCATATTTAGAAAATACAGCTACACAAAACATTCTGTGCCCAAAACACTGAGCCATAGGCAGTGTCTGTACCAAGATTGAAAATCTGGGCACAAACCTGAAATACAGGTTTATTTATGATGACAATTAAACCCAAAATTTCTACTATTAAGCAAGACAATTGTTAGGTGAGTTTTGTCCCATTTTACAACTTTTCTTGCCACAGTTGCTAAGTAAATCACTAGAGTTGTTAATAACAGTTAAGTGAATCTAATTTTTTCACTGACTTTACTTGTAAATCACAAAAAGTGATCACATGACCCAGGGACAACGCAACCATCATAAATATGAGCTGATTGCCAAGAGTCCAAATTCTGATTATGTGACCATAGAAATGTTGCAACAGTTATAAGTGTGAAAACAGTCATCAGTCACTTTTTTAAGTGCCATTGTAACTTTGAATGATCACTAGGTTGTAAATTGAGGATGGTTAAAATAAGGGCTTCTTCTGCCTCCTCTGCTTATCTTGATCTAAGACCCTTACCTGGTAAATTTGTATTTCCCTCTAGTTTTGATACAAATCAAGCATTACAACTGAATATTTGGGATAAGATAAACATGACTAGGGCTTGACTTCAGTTATTATTTGACCTACTGAAATCCTAGCAATTATTGAGATTTCTGTACTTAATGCTACAAGATATGTATGTATGTATGTATGTATGTATGTATGTATGTATGTATGTATGTAAAATAACAACCCATTTATTTATGGAAATCTTAACAATATGGGATAATCTGGTTAAACTATAGTGGATACTTTTAATGGGAAGATTAAGATGAATCTCCTATATTTTTATTGCTAAGCATCAACTCAGCCCTGTAAATATTATTTTAATACTCTTCTCAAACTGAACAACAAAACAAATCTGATATATTTCTCAAGTGCTTCTTGGAAATTTGTTGAGCTAAAGTTTAATTATTTAGTTGAGTTGGTGCAGATGTTATTATTGCCAGTTCTGTTTCACAGTAGTTTTAGTCCTGAACAAATTCTAAAATGAAATATTTTAAAGAAAATGATAAATCTGATAATAATTTTAACATTTGTAGAATAATGAACTTAAATTTTTCTGGTAAACCTGTGTAGAAATCACTTTAATAATTAATTCTATTATTTTAAAATGAGATTGATATGAAGAAAATTTCTTAACATAACATAAATTAGATACAATCTTTTATATATGCAGGTATAATTGCCTAAAAATGGACATCTACATAGAAATAGTAATTCACATGGCTGAACCAGCTACAACTGCCAACTCAGGACTGAAATAAATGGGTAGATAAGGCTTTTAATCAATTTTTCTGTGTTAAGTATAGCTATATTCCTAGTATTTGATATCTATGAAAATATGCAGAAACATGAATTTCTAGGGCATAAAGATTAATATAGTGGCCATACAAAATTGGGGGGACAAATCTACAACTGATTTACAGCAACAGATCACTTTTGTGTCCACATTTAGGTTTTGGGGCAGAATGGCGTGCATGTGCTTTTTTTGCCAAAACGGCAAGGCGAAAACTTTTCATTGATAAAATCAAAATATTTTCAAATTATTCTGTTTACAATGTGACTTTCTAGGACTCTCTATTCTTTAATATTGTGGTTACTAATCTTAAAACTATATTGTTAATACTGTTGTGTATACTTTATATATACATAGGTAGTCTTCAGTTAATAACTTCTCATTGAAAGTTGTGATTGTGCTGAATAAGTGGCATTTATTATTGGCCCTCCATGTTCTAACTGCTGCTGTGCTCCCATAGTCACTGGTCATGATCCAGGCATTTGGCAACCAGTTAATACTTACAATGGTCACAGTATTCCATGGTCATGTCATCACCATTTGTGACCTTCCCTGCCAACTTCCCACAAGCAAAGTCAATCTGGAAATTGGCAAGGAAGGTAGTAAGTTATTCCTGTTTTTTCTCCTGAGGAACCCCACTATAGAGTATGACATCCCAGAGATCTCTTTCTCCATAGCACACACTCATTCTACAGCACCCCCAGCACCTATGCAGCACAGCAGCAACCCCTCCTGAAATACACTCACTACAGCAATCCTGCACCTCACTCTGTAGTACTCACCTACCAATAAGTCTGCTTGCCAGCTCCCTAGGACTTGCAACTTCCTGTCAGCTTTTCTATTAACTTTGCTTTTGGGAAGGCAGGAGTTAGTCACAAATTAGTCCCACTTAACAACTCACAACCCTCACAACTGTTGGCAGCAGGGATGGCTGCGACTGACACTGTTAAGCATGATATAGCACTTTACAACTGTATCACTTAGAACAAAATTCCAGTCCCAATTACTTTCATTAAGCAAATGCTACCTGCATGTTGCTTTCTATTAATTAGATAAATATAATAAAAACTACCCAATCCAAGGTACTAGAAGCAACTGAAAATATAAATGCAGTGTTTTTTTTGTCATAGAACAAATGGAACGGTGTTCTGGCACTTTTTTTTTTTTTTTTTTGAAGGGAAGAACCGGCTCGTTCTAAGCCGCCAGTACGAGTAAAGCTCTGACTCAGTAAAAGGAAGCTGACCAGGGAAATCGAGGGCATCGAAGGTCAACCCGGAAACACTTCCATGACCCCGAAAGCAGACCCTCTTCTCTGCCTTGGTTCATGGGGCTCCCCCTGCCGCCACCGCCTGTCCTCACCCCTGTGTTGGGAACCAAGACTGACTCCTGGAGTGAATCTCTTTGAGGGACCAGGAGCGCTCCCAAAGCAGCAGGGCCACTGCCGCCTTGGTCACTCTGGCTCTGGAGGAAGCCTCTGTGTCATCAGAGGCGGAGGAGAACGAGGTGGCAGAAGACATCCCAGCTCCGAACAAGCGGCCTCTCAAAAGCCGCGGCAATGGCGTCCATCAGCTGACGCTGCTCAAGTGATCTGTGCCTCAGAAATTCCCTGAAGCGGTTCTTCCCCTCCCCTCCCCCTCGGTAAAAGCCTTTCAAATGGAGCCAGAGCTGTGCGTGAGTTCTGGCACCTTTTTCTTTTTAACAAAAAAAGCACTGTATAAATGCATTTTTTTACTTCAGTAACTTTACTTTAAACTGAATCACCAGGTTGCATAGACCTTTGAACAGATATATTTTTCATATGCCACCAGCCCTTTGAGGTAGTCTTAAACCTCAAGATTATGAATATTAGTGCCATTTATATTATGATGTTAGAGTAACAGAACCTTGCAAGCCTCTCTCCTTTTACATTCCAGGGAACTAGAGTGGGATAACTAGTTCTCCGTCCGCTGTCTGGGCTGAGTCCTTCCTCCTGCCTCTCAAGGTTACTCACACAGCACATTACACATGCAGAGCAAGCCTTGGTTTGAATGTTGAAGGATTTCTAATGATAACCAAGAATTCACCTATTAACACAGACCCAAGATGGGATACACATCTTCACAAGCAGGGTGTGGCTGTTGGTCACACAGAGATTACCCAACTGCTCCTTCTTAGAAATAATCTGGTACGTTTAAAACTAGAGGCAGAACTTCAGAAGTTATGAATTGAGGCTCAGAAAAGCAGATGCCAAGAAGTTCACATATATAATATTTGGGAATTTCCAAGAAGTTGGAATAGTCCAGTTATCTGAAGTGAACCTCTAGTATATTCTATTTCTGGCAGAAAAGGGTAAAGCAGGTAACTAAGAAGTTGCACGAAGGTTAATTTTGTTGTACTAAGACAAACTTTTAAGTCTAATATTCTTATTCCTATTTAAAATTAAAAGTTTTCTTATTTGTGAACGAAGTATATAGAAAATGTCTTCTCTAGAAATTATTTTGTATTTGGTAATGTTAATTTAAAATACCTAGTAGTTCTCTTTAAGGTTGCATGGTCACAAAGTATGAGGCATTTATAACCAATTAGGGCCATCTAGTGGCCTGCTCTGTTCTTTGAATTTATTTTATCCCTAATTGTTAAATCATTCAACAAGATTAATAGGGTGTTATATGTTGGTGGAGCAGTGGGCTAATGCCTCCTTAAGTAACACCAGCTGCCTGCAATTAGTGCAGGTTCGCATCCCACCAGGCTCAAGGTTGACTCAGCCTTCCATCCTTCCGAGATAGGTAAAATGAGGGACCCAGATTGTTGGGGACAATAAGCTGACTTTGTAATAATGCCGCTGGGGGGGGGGGGGGGGGCAAAAGCCCTAATAAGCAGGCATATGCATAGAATGAAGGCTATTGCTAAGCACATTGGTTTGTGCTTAAACTGTAAGCCGCCCTGAGTCTTCAGAGAAGGGCGGGATATAAATGGGATTAAAATAAAAATAAAAAATAAAAATAAACTCAAAGTACTTTAGTACAAAGCAGAAATCTAATCTTAAAAAAAAAACTTGGTGTGCCTTTGAGTCAGTCTTGATTCTTGCCAATTGCCTGCAAAAGTCCATGAAGATTTCTTGCCGATGTTTTCCAAAGTGGTTTGCCACTACTTTCTTCCTAGGCTGAGAATATTTGACTAGCTCAAAATCACCCAGCTGGCTTTGTGCATAAGGTAGAACCAGAATTCACAATCCCCTGGTTTCTAGCCTGGGCCTTTACATTAAAATGACTCTGTTCATTATTTGACAGTGTTCCCTGTCAAAATACTATATGAAACAAAAAAGGTAATAAATAATATAATCACAAATGCCAATCAAGCCAAACAATGGTAATTTAGCTATCAGTAGCAAATCAGCAGGACAATCATTAGGAAAAAAATTTACACAAAATTTTATACTGTTATCTTTTCCATTATTGAATAGGGATGCTATAATATTCCATTACTGAATATGGATGCTATAAGAGCATTGATCAACTCACACAATTTGCCTCAGATAAACATACATATATACATACAGGTTTTCTTTTCATTATTTTGGTAATTATAGTTCATTGATCAAGCTCACATGAAATACAAGACAACTTCAGAAAGACAGCAACAAGAAGTGTCCAAATTACCTTGTGTAGAAAGCTGTGTTGCTTGAGTTATCAGAGAACTTATATTAAAAGATGGTCCAGCAGTGAGAATTTTATGAAGAATGGACTGCAGAGAAGCTTGTGTCACAGCAGCTGTAAGAACTAACATACAAAGATTATCAAATTGTTGTTTCCTAAACCAAAGCAAATTAAAGTGTTTTATACATTTATGAAAAAACTTAGCAACTGAATATATAGATACAATGGTTTTCCCTCTCCTTCTGAAAGCTTTAGTATACATACCACTACATGGAAATGTCAGATTGGTTTTTCCAGTCAGTAAGAGAACTTGGTTCTCCCTCTGGTGATCTTCACATATCATCTGCCTCTTTACTCTTTGTTATTCCCCAAAATTAGAGATTCATTATTATTAAGATTCATTAATTTCCAGAAGGATGCACACATGGGTAATCTTTAATGACCGTTTGTTCAATGACTGTTCAAAGATTCCAAAGCACTGAACAAGTGGTATTTATCACCAGTTCTCAAAGTTATGGCCATCGCAGCACCCCTGCAGTTACATGATTGTGATTCAGGTATTTGGCAACTGGTGTACAATTTTGATGATTGCAGCATCCCAGTCATGTGATGTATGAATGCCTTATTGTCATGTGATTGCCAATTGTGACCTTCACTGACGGCTTCCAACAAGCAAAGTCAATGGGGAAGCTGGAAGGAAGTTACAACTTGAGACCACATGATATCATGCTTAACACTGCATGATTCACTTAACTATTGCAACTGGAACCACCATTAAGTTAGAGCAGTCATGCGATTTTTTTTTTTTGCTTTATGATCACATTACTTAGCAATACAATTCCCAGTTCAAATTATGATTGTAAACTGAGGACTATCTGTTTCTATATTTAGAAATAAGTCCTAATGAATTCAATGGTATTTATTCCCAGGTAAATAACTCCAGAGAACTACCAGAAGTGCAGGCAGGATTTCGAAGAGGCAGAGGAACTAGGGATCAAATTGCCAACATACGCTGGATCATGGAGAAAGCTAGGGAGTTCCAGAAAAACATCTACTTCTGCTTCATTGACTATGCTAAAGCCTTTGATTGTGTGGATCATAACAAACTGTGGCAAGTTCTTAAAGAGATGGGAGTACCAGACCATCTTATTTGTCTCTTGAGAAACCTATATGTGGGTCAAGAAGCAACAGTGAGAACTGGACACGGAACCACTGATTGGTTCAAAATTGGGAAAGGAGTCCGGCAAGGCTGTATACTGTCGCCTTGCCTATTTAACTTATATGCAGAGCACATCATGAGAAAGGCAGGGCTAGATGAATCAAAAGTTGGAATTAAGATTGCCGGAAGAAATATCAACAACCTAAGATACGCAGATGATACCACTCTAATGGCAGAAAGTGAAGAAGAACTAAAGAGCCTCTTGTTGCAGGTAAAGAAGGAGAGTGCAAAACTTGGGTTGAAACTTAACATTAAGAAAACCAAGATCATGGCATCTGGCCCTCTCAATTCCTGGCAAATAGATGGGGAAGAAATGGAGGTAGTGACAGATTTTATTTTCCTGGGCTCCAAGATCACTGCAGATGGGGACTGTAGCCAAGAAATTAAAAGACGCTTGCTCCTGGGGAGGAAAGCCATGGCAAATCTAGACAGCACACTAAAAAGCAGAAACATCACCCTGTCAACAAAAGTGCGTATAGTCAAGGCTATGGTCTTCCCAGTTGCAATGTATGGCAGTGAAAGTTGGACCATAAGAAAGGCTGAGCGCCAAAGAATTGAGGCCTTTGAACTGTGGTGCTGGAGAAGACTCCTGCGAGTCCCTTGGACTGCAAGGCGATCAAACCGGTCAGTCCTAGAGGAGATCAATCCTGACTGCTCGTTAGAAGGCCAGATCCTGAAGCTAAAACTCAAGTACTTTGGCCACCTAATGAGAAGGAAGGACTCCCTGGAGAAGAGCCTAATGCTGGGGAAGATCGAGGGCAATAGAAGAAGGGGACGACAGAGAATGAGGTGGCTGGATGGAGTCACTGAAGCAGTAGGCGTGAGCTTAAATGGACTCCAGAAGATGGTAGAGGACAGGAAGGCCTGGAGGAATGTTGTCCATAGGGTCACGATGGGTCGGACACGACTTCGCAGCTAACAACAACAACAAATAACTCCAATCTCTTAATTTATGAAACGAACACATTGGTATCAGATATTCCTTATCTAAAATGCTATTTCATGACCAGGTTTCTTATTAAACTGATTTCAAACAATCCACTATACAAAGAAAATGTACATAGAGCATTCTACAACTCAAAAGTTAAAAAACCTGACCTGGTTTTAGCAATGAATCAGATGCACATACAGTCATGGCCGAAATTGTTGGCACCCCAGAAATTTTTCCAGAAAATCAAGTATTTCTCACAGAAAAGTATTGCAGGAACACATGTTTTGCTATACACAGGTTTATTCCCTTTGTGTGTATTGGAACACAAAAAAGGGAGGAAAAAAAGCAAATTGGACATAATGTCAAACAAAACTCCAAAAACAGGCTGGACAAAATTATTGGCACCCTTAACTTAATATTTAGTTGCACACCCTTTGGAAAAAATAACTGAAATCAGTCACTTCCTATAACCATCAATAAGCTTCTTACACCTCTCACCCGGAATTTTGGACTACTCTTCCTTTGCAAACTGCTCCAGGTCTCTCTTATTGGAAGGGCGCCTTTTCCCAACAGCAATTTTAAGATCTCTCCACAGGTGTTCAATGGGATTCAGATCTGGACTCATTGCTGGCCACTTCAGAACTCTCCAGCACTTTCTTGCCATCCATTTCTGGGTGCTTTTTGACGTATGTTTGGGGTCATTGTCCTGCTGGAAGACCCAAGATCTCGGACGCAAACCCAGCTTTCTGACACTGGGCTCTACAGTGCGACCCAAAATCCTTTGGTAATCCTCAGATTTCATGATGCCTTGCACACATTCAAGGCACCCAGTGCCAGAGGCAGCAAAACAACCTCAAAACATAATTGAACCTCCACCATATTTCACTGTAGGTACTGTGTTCTTTTCTTTGTAGGCCTCATTTCATTTTCAGTAAACAGTAGAATGATGTGCTTTACCAAAAAGCTCTATCTTGGTCTCATCTGTCCACAAGACGTTTTCCCAGAAGGATTTTGGCTTACTCAAGTACATTTTGGCAAACTCTAATCTTCCTTTTTAATGTCTCTGTGTCAGCAGTGGGGTCCTCCTGGGTCTCCTGCCATAGCGTTTCATTTCATTTAAATGTCGACTGATAGTTTGCGCTGACACTGATGCTCCCTGAGCCTGCAGGACAGCTTGCATTCCTTTGGAACTTGTTTGGGGCTGCTTATCCACCATCCGGACTATCCTGCGTTGCAACCTTTCATCAATCTTTCTCTTCCATCCACGACCAGGGAGATTCGCTACAGTGCCATGGGTTGCAAACTTCTTGATAATGTTGCACACTGTGGACAAAGGCAAATCTAGATCTCTGGAGATGGACTTGTAACCTTGAGATTGTTGATATTTGTCCACAATTTTGGTTCTCAAAATCCTCAGTTCTCTTCTCCTCTTTCTGTTGTCCATGCTTCGTGTGGCACACACAGACACACAATGCAAAGACTAAGTGAACTTCTCTCCTTTTTATCTGCTTTCAGGTGTGATTTTTATATTGCCCACACCTTTTACTTGCCCCAAGTGAGTTTAAAGGAGCATCACATGCTTGAAACAATCTTATTTATCCACAATTTTGAAAGGGTGCCAATAATTTTGTCCAGCCCATGTTTTGGAGTTTTGTTTGACATTATGTCCAATTTGCTTTTTTTCCTCCCTTTTTTGTTGTGTTCCAATACACACAAAGGGAATAAACCTGTGTATAGCAAAACATGTGTTCCTGCAATACTTTTCTGTGAGAAATACTTGATTTTCTGGAAAAATTTCTGGGGTGCCAACAATTTTGGCCATGACTGTATAAGAAATACGAGGTTCCTACCCCAATATCAGCGAAGGAATAGGGTGTTTATAAACAGAGCAAATATATAGGTAATATTTCTACACTTCCTGATCCTCATTTGCAAATGCTGCTCTCTGCACTATTTTAAAGTCATATGCTCTCAGTCATTCTCTGAATGAAAAAATCATTTAACAAAATGATCCCAACACCTTCCCAATGATGAAAAGTGTAAGAATCTTTTTAGGAAGAATTAAGCGAATAGAATAATAACAGAATAACAAACTTGAAGGTCTTCTAGTCCAATCTTTTGCTCGAACAGGAAACTCTATACCATTTCAGACAAATGGCTGTCCAATCTCTTCTTAAAAACATCCAGTGTTGGAACACCCAGCACTTCTGTAAGCAAGTCTGTAAGCAAGTCTGACTGATCTAACTGTCAGGAAAATTTCCTTAGTTCTAGGTTGATTTCTCCTTGTTTTATTTCCATCCACTGTTTCTTGACTCCCTCTTCTTTGTGGTAGCCCCTTAATATTGGAACACTGCTATCATATTACCCCTAATCCTTCTTTTCATTAAACTAGACATAACCAATTCCTGCAACCATTCTTTGTATGTTTTTAGCCTCCAGTCCCCCAATCATCTTTGTTGCTCTTCTCTGTACTTTCTAGAGTCTCAACATCTTTTTTACATACTGGATGCAGAAAGGAACTAAGTCTTTAAGAGACAAAGAATAGGAAGATGTGTTTTCTGAAAGATAATCAAAAATAGGATTCAACTTTTAAGTTTCTGTTTCCTTTCACACAATTCCTCTGGAAATATTCGATTCAAAATCTGTTTCCAGATACTATAGACCACTATCTTAAGAAATACACAATATAATTAACCAGAAATTACCCTCTACAAATTTCTAACAATATATTAATCTTATTCCATTTTTAATACTGTATCTTCTTATAAAAGTAGAATTCCTCAATCAATACATTTGGATAATTTATAAAAATTATAAAACCAACCTACCTTCATTTATTTTGGATATATCCACGCTAGAATTATTAAGCTGCAAGGTGGCTTGAAGAGCAGGCAGTAACTGTCGAAGGAGATTTGGATCCTGAAGTAATGGAGGAATTGGCGATTGTGAGACAGGTGAAACAGGGACAGTAGAAGCAGATGAAGCTGGTGCAGAAGGTAGATTTAATCCAGAAGCAGATGATGTTGAAGGAGTTGTACAGGTATGGGATAGAGACTTGTCCAAAGATTCTGAAAATGAAAAAAGAAGTTGCTTTTCCCCAAAACACTGCTCTCACCTGCCATGTATCATTTGATGAGACATGACCAAAACTTTTAGTATACATAAAATATGAGATTTTTATTTTATTGAATATTTTGCTCTTTTGCCTTATGAAAATTGATAAATCTCTTGGTTTTACATGAGTGGCATGGTGGCCTAGTGGTAAAGACACTCGCCTCTCACTTGGAAAGTTGAGAGTTCAATCCTAGGTAGAGGCAGATGTTTCTCTCCTAGGGCAGAAAGAAACATCTTTCTTTCAAGGTCTGAGAGCCAAAACGTAACAGGAAAAATTGGAGGAACTGAAGGACAGAAAGGAAAGGGGGACATGACTGAAACCTTTAAATATATTAAGGGTGTGAGTAAGGTTCTAGAAGGCAGTATTTTCAATATTAAATAAAAATCAAGAACATGTGGTCACAACCTGAAACTAATAGGAGCTAAGGTTAGATAAGAGTGCTGAAAGATACTATTATAAATTTATGGTGTTAACACAACATACTTTACTTATGGGCATATCCAATATTTGAAGGATTTGCTGGTGTCCGATGTATTTCTGTGTTTAACCCAACTATCAAGTCACAGTTATTTAGTTTTACTGGATATATGAATCACTATATCACAATTTAGCTCTGGATTGTTGGAACAGATATGTAACTTGGAATCAAAGCACTACAAAAATATTTAAAAACCACTTAAACGCTATTTTTTTATGCAGGACTATGAACTTGCTTTAAAATAAATTCTCACCTGTAACTTTGAATAAGTAGAGGTTAGTGTCATTATAGGGCATTGACCCCCAACCTTTTGGGCACCAGGGACTAGTTCTGTGGAACACAGTTTTTCTGCAAACTGGTTGTGTGTGTGTGTGTGTCTGTGTGTGTGTGTGTGTGTGGTTTCATGTGCTGCCTTGATCCCCGCATGTGCACAGATGGGCTTTGCTTGCTCGCACAGCCCAGTTCCTAGTGGGCTGCAGACTAGCGCCAGGAGGTTGGGGACCCTTATTATAGGGCATTGACATCTTATTACAGAGGCACTTTATTTTATAAGACTATAATTGACTGTAACAAACTGTTGTATCAACCGATTTGTGCAATATTTGTACTATGGTAAGTTACAAGCACAGAATAAATAAATTACTACCACCATAGGCTGTTCACACTTCATCACATACAATTGTGTGATTTGGGTGGTATAGTAAGTGACTATGTAGAAGTATGCTCACTAACGGTTTGTCAAAATAAAAAAGATCCAGCAGGGCTTCACATACTCCATTACTGGGCCCTGTACACTTTTACATATTAGTAATGGCTAAGTCAAATATAAACACTTAACAAATATGCTGACAACATAAAATAGAGTGCAAGAGGAGGACTGAAATAACAATACAATAAAACTATAGAAACATAACTGAAAGTTGTCTCAATATGTTAGTGTAACAACAAAGGTAAAATCTAACAGAAATAAATATTATGCACTTAGAAAGCAAAAAACCAATGCACAGGTGGGGGCTCTCTAGTTTGAGAATATTACTTCTGAAAAGGTTTTAGTTGATTATTAATAATGGGGTTCCTTAAACAGGAAATGCAATTTTAATTTGCATCAGTAGAAATATAGTTCACAAATCTCAAAAGCTAATACAGGAAGTCCTTGCTTTATTACCACAATTGAGCCCAAACTTTCTATTGCTAAATGAGACATTTGTTAACTGAATTTTGCCCCATTTTGTGATGTTTCTTGCCAGTTTCTCTGAATCACTGCAGTTATTAAATTAGTATCATGGGTGTTAAGTGTATCTGACTTCCCCATTGACTTTGCTTGTTAGAAGATTGCAAAAGGTGACTCCAGGACACTGCAACCATCATGCATAAGAGTCAAGTTGCCAAGTATCCTAGTCTTGATCACATGCCCATAAGAGATGCTGCACCAGTTATAAGTGTGAAAAACTTTTTAAGTTGTAAGTCATTTTTTCCACTAATGCTATAACTTCAAATAGTCACTAACAAACTGTTTTAAGTCAATGAATTCTTGTAATTATGTGTTGTTTTGCATTGGTCTAAGTACCTTAAATACTACATCCAATTTTGGTCACATAACTGCCCAGCTAGTACTGAGCTTTAAAGAATAATAATAATCAGTAAGTAGTTGACTAGTACACATCTTTAACTATAAAACACCTAACATTATAAACCAATTACAGAAAAGTATAGACAAAAATGTGATATATGAATAAACATCTTTCTGCATTTAGCCACCTCATTTCCACTACATGGGACCCACTCATTTATCAAAGAAGGCATTAACTAATTTCCTGCTACAAAGATAAAATAAGATTAATGGCTTCTGAACAAGGCAAGATATAAAGCCAATCATTAACAATGGCTTCGTATCTTGATATATTCAAGAACTAGTAAATCTAAACTTTTTGTTCTCAGATCTTATCTACTGGAAAACAACCTGCTATATTTGTATGCTAATGTAAAAGTACTATTATTATTAGAAATGGCTGAAAATTCAACACATTTACAAATGTCCAAATTTAGCGCAACTTCCATAAACTAGAATCAACTAACACACTTAAAATAAATATATAAATAAATAAAATAAAGCAAAGATGATACATAAATTTCTAAGTTATGAACATAAAGGAGATAAACCAAAATATTTTTGGCTTTGAAGATAAGAATTCAAGTCAGACTATTAAATCTATATAACTTTGGAATAGAGAGGAAAAAAGCAGGGGAAAAACAAACTTGTTGATCTTTCTCCTTCCCCATTAAGGCCTGAAATCAAATTCTCCATTTCTGCCCTCCAATTTTGATCCGTTTTAACCACCTCATTTGCCAAATTTACTATACATCTTACCATGATGAGTGACCACCAGGTTGAAGGAAGCAAGCAAAGAAAAATTTTCTCTGATCAACCAGAGCACATTTCCTTTAAACTGCCAGCAGGAACAGAAGGTGGGTCTCAAGGACTCAACTGCTGCGGTAGGCCATTTGCTGCACGTGTTGTTCTCTAACCAGCTGAAGTTTTTTTTAAAAATTATTTTTCAGCAGAAGCTAAGTCCTTGGAAAGCGTTTTGCTGCTGACTGACTCCCTTTAGGACCCAGCTAGGACTCCTCCTATCAGACCAACAAGCAAAAAGCTTTCCAAGGACCCGGCTTCTGTTTCAGCTAGCACTTATAGTGAATGTTGTGCTCTAGCTGACCAGAGATTGCTTGCTTCCTTTTCCTCTATTCTTCAGTCTGACAATCATTCATTGAGGTAAGTAACTCACAGATTTTTGTCACCTTCTTTCCAGATTGATTAAAATCAAGATTGGAAGGTAGAAATAAAAAGTTTAGTTCAGTATCTAAGAGTGGGGGGGGGAGGGGAGAGATTTACTTTCTCTACAGATTTTTTTCTGTATTCTTTATTAAGAAATGTGGGTTTCTTGGAGAGGGAAAGGATTAAATAAGGAAAATTATTTTGGGAAGATCGTCCTGAAGCTGTCATTTCTATATGCAGGCAGCTGGCTTAGCTAGAAAGAATCAGGAGACATTTGCAGTCTCCAAACTTATGAAGGAGGTTCAGCCCAAAATCATGGCTTGCTTGGAAGGCTCTCTGACATTGAAATATTGCACTAGGCCCTAAGCTAGCTGGGTTGTTCTTCCCTGCTAAGCTGCTTTTGGCTTTGTAAAGCTTTTTGTTGCTTGTCCACCTCCTTTATGAGCCACCACCACCACCCCACCCATGAGGCAACCCATCCTCCTCTTAACAACTCACTTTTGTGTTAACAGGGGCATTTGGGAGAACAAGGGTTGGGAGTTGTTAAGTGAGGCTATCTCACTTCATTGCCATCCACACTTGTGACCATAATGGGGAGGCTCCAGAATATGCAGAGCATATTCTGTATTATTGAGCTATTGTGCTTTTTCACAAGCTTTCACAAATTTCCAGAAATGTTGAAATCAAAGAGAATGAAAAGACAACTGTAATATGACTAATGGGAAAAATAAAATTCATAATAGCACTCAAAATATTATCTAGAAACATAGATTTTTACTCATGTGGATTTTTCCTAGCCACCCTTCCATGAAACTCTGTTATACTTAAAAATGTGTCTTGAAAATGAAGATGTCATTTGAAACTTATCACATGATCTGTGTATCATATCACATTACATGCATATGAGCAGACTGAAGAAATGAGGAATGCCAAGAAGTCTTTTGCTCATACAGAATACCTCTAATACTGAAATTCCCAGAAATTATGGCATATGAGTTTTACTATGTACTAAAATGCACACACAAAAATACAGTTTGTAGTTAATGGAAAGCTTCAGGTTTCCTATTAAGACAGAGCAGATGATTGTTTTTAAAGATACATGTTTTAGTCCCCATATTCAACACAAAATAGATTAATACACACCTGATAAACTTTTTCTCTCTGTTTTTTGTGAAGGGATGGAAGAGGTGGGCGTAGGCAGTTTTGATAAAGAAGATGCCCCATTTGCATCAAATGATTTCTTTGGCTGATGATCTGACTGTAGAGAAAATGGACTAGGAGGAACAGAACTTGGTGTAGTAGAAGGGTGAACCACTGTTTTGATGGGATGTTGTACTGGGGTAGAACTACTGTGAGTTTCTGTCCTTGGCAGTCTGTAGTCTCTATCATTGTGTCTACTTGTCTGAGACAAAATATTCTGTGGAAGCATATTAGCGGCATCACTGGAATGCTTCTCTTCCACTTTATCGTTCACAAAATTGAAATGAGAAACAGAAAACACCAAGTTAGTTCTTTATTAACATATTGCATTTACTATTGTTTTTTCTATTCCAGCATCAACAGATTAGTATACAATAATTTTAAAAAATAGTACTTAAACATTGCTTAAACCAAAATGAAGTTCTGCAACATCCCCATTATCAAAAAATACTAAAGAAGTTTGAATATTTCAGCAGAAGGCTAGATATCTATGAATATTTTTAAGAACTTGAAATTCAATAGGTTGAGTTTTAAAAATCTACAGGTAGTCCTCAACTTACAACGATTGGGACTAGAATTTCTGTCACTAAGTCAGTGTGGTTGTAAAGGATATACAGCTAGTAGTTGGCTGAGTGCATCAACTGATGATTGCTGTCCTGCTTTCCCTGCTGTGTTAGTAAATGTGAAGAGAGTACCAACCCCTGGGCATCAAGCCTTCGTAAGGCAAGGAATTATCCCCAACTCCAGTTTTCAAAGACAGCACAATTTTAGCCACCTTGGAAGGGGGGGGGGAGGTTTATGGGGACAGCACAGTTTTAGCCACTTTGGAAAGCTGTGCTGTCTTCAGAAGCCTCCGTTTCAATATCCAAACTAATTAAAGCTGTGTTGTCTTTGCAGGCCTTTCCTCACCCTCCACTTACAAAGTGACTAAAGCTAGGCTATCTTTGCACATCTTTCTGAAAACAGTGCATTTGTAAGAACTGTTTTCCAGAAGCTAGGTCCAAAATGTAGACAGCAAAAGCAGAGGGGCCCAGGGTGCAAAAGGCAAAAGGTTGTTGTAGGGAACTGGGAAAGAAGGCAGTTGGGCAAACAAATGCTTGTTGGCACTTTCTGGGAGCGAAGGAATCCTTGCTGGCTTCTTTGCTGGGGTGCATCACGTGGGGCTGGGAAGAGATGGAAGCTGGGCAAATAATGCTTGCTGGTGCCTGCTGAGGCTTCCTGGGGTAGGGTAAGCAGTGCAGAGCCACGTGTTTCAGGGCTGTTTGCCTCCTTGAAATCCAGGGTCCAGGTCAACCAAAAGGGTAGAGATGGGGGAGGGAGAGAGACAAGGCAGAGCTGGAACACCCCTGTGGCCGAAAGTGCAGGAAAGTTGCTAAACACCTGCGCTTTGATTAAGTAACTGCAGGGCCGCTGCAAAGGCTGTAACCTCAGGACCCATTTTTTTCAGCACCATTGTAATTTCAAACAGTTGCTGACTGAATGGTCGTAAGTCAAGGACTACCCATATATAATTTGTATTGTCATTACTATCACAGCACAGTAATACAAACAAAAAAAATTATTTTCTTCTATTGATATACAATGTATAGTTTTCAGTAACCATATCAGATAACTAAATGTTCAGGGAGAAAGAAAGACATAAATTAAAGCATGACAAATTTATAAAATGTGGTCAACTGAAGAAAAAGAATTTCAAAAAGAGCATGCACAGGAATATTATTGCGTTAAAATAGACGTACTTCCACTAGCAAACCCACTAGCAGCAGTCGCTTGCATCACCTCTCTTCTGTAATCTCTATCTTTTGGAAAACTGTTGACAGACATTTTGCTTGTTTCTTTTTGTCTCTGCTCTCTAGTGTAAAACAGAAATTAATTAATTAAAATGAAACAATTTGGTAAGTTTACGATTCTACAATTTATGTCTATATTAATTATTTACCTTTCAAGCCATTCTTTTGGTTTTTCCCACTGTGAAACTTCTGTTCGGCAGTTATAGTAATATTTTTTGCCAGAAGAACTAATGTGCTCAGACCAGTCATCTGCAGAATCATAAGACTTTAAAAAAAAACAATGCAATCAACCTGATGGATTTCAGAAATATCAACTTCTCAGTTTTGAACATTAACACACATTTCATTGAAAATATTCCTTTCAGAAAAATATCAGTAAAGCACAAAGCAAGAGACGTGGTGGCACAGTAGTTAGAATGCAGTATTGCAGGCTAATTGTGTTGACTGCAGATTGCCAGGAGTTTGGCAACGGATTATGCTGACTCTATAAACCGCTTAAAGAGGGTTGTAAAGCACTGGGAAGTGGTATATAAGTCTAAATGCTATTGCTATTGCTATTTTATACTATAATTTCTAACAGGCCTCAGCTCAACCCAAGCAAGATGAAGTGGCTTTGGATATTTGGATTTTCTTCCATTTGTTGGCCTTGAATGAAGAGGCTTTTTGCCTTAGACAGACCTAGTGCATAATTTGGGAATTACAGATCCTGCTCAAAGAAAAAGGTAGCAGCTTTGACTAGGAGGGCTTTTGCATATTTGTTATGTGTCAGCTGAGCTTATTCCTGGACTGGGGGAGTGGGGCTTCTCACTGTCACTCATGCCCTCATTACCTCTTACTTAGATTACTGCAATGTACTCCACTGCTAAATGTCAGTGCTTCTGGGTGCAGTTCAAGGTGCTAGATGTCACCTTTAAAGCCGTTCCTGACTTCGGGCTGGTTACTTGAGAAACTCTTTCATAAATTATTTTACTGATACAATCCAATCAGGCAGGATGGGCATGCTCCAGATTCCATGGGCCAAAGAATGTCAGTTTACAGGACCTAAAAGCTTTTTCTGCCTTAGCGCCCAGCTTATGGAACATTCTATCTCTGAACATCAGGATGGCCCTAACACTGCTGGCCTTTCATAAGACCCTGAAGAGTTGGTTCTGTACTTAGGCCTGAGGTGCTGAAGATGTGCAGGGACTAGGTTCTTGGTTAGGCTAGCAATTTCGGTTGATGCTGCTTGACTGCTATGCATATTTTTGTAATGTTTATTTTTTTATTTTAATTTATTGAAATGGGCAACCATATAAAGTGGGTGGATGGGTGGATAATCAGATTTAGAAACCATAACTGGTTTAACAACATAATTCAACAGCTTTCAAATAGTAACAGAGAATTTAGTTTCCCTTAAGAGTACTAAACTAGTGCTAAATACAATGACATCAAAAATTCTATTATTAAACTTAGCATATGTTTTGAACTGAAATACTGAATTTATCTAGAACAGAAATTACTTAGAACATAGTATATGCAATTTTGTTTGCTTCTATTAATTGTAATTATCCAGAATTTCTTGAAAAGGGAAGCAAATTGTATGCAAAATATAATAAAACAACTTGATTGAGCAAATTCAATATAAGTACTTACTGCATCAGATGTTTTGCTTGGATTATTACTAGGATTAGAAGAATGTGAATTTGAGCTATGAAGAGCACTGTGGTTATGAGAGTTTTCTTGTGGAGAATAACTGGTCCCTAGAAAACAATGGTTTATGTTATTTCTCAATTATTTAATTTCAACATATTTTAATTTACCTTGGTGCAGAAAGGCACCATCATATCTCTTTCATACACACACACATATACACATATACTCTGTTCGGTATCAATTTGCCACTGAAAAATATAGCTATTAATATTTTCTAGAGTTTCTGAACTGAAATATAACATACAAAAAATAAAATTATTTTATATATGTAAAAATCAGTAATAAAACTGCCCAAGAAAAAAGTTCAATCAGAACAGAATTCGAAATTTCCATAAGAGTTAAACAAGCTTTCTAAAATATTACTTGAATAATATGCTAAAGTATAACAACCATGAAATTCACAATGAAAGTTTCTACCATCCATCCATCCATCCATCCAAACAATACCTCCAAACTCCCAGCCCTCAAGAGACAAAGAGGCAGTTCAGGAAGGTATCATGTTCAGTGGTATTGGTAATCAAAGAGTATCAATTAAGATTAGGAGACTATATTCCACCCATGCCAAGTCCCGAGGACAATAATCTACTTGAGTGACCAATGCCATTTCATCCTTTGTGATTTTAATTTAAATTGTGACTGGCAGAGTTCTCAATAATCTGTGTGCTCTGGCAGTCTCTGAAGTTGAATCACCATCCTTTTCTCAACAATACAAGTAGTCCTTAATTTACAACAACTGGTCACTTAATGAATGTTGGAGGTTACAACAGTTACCTCAAAAGGTACTTACAATGCAGCCCCAAAGTTACATCCGCTGCAGCACCCTTGCGATGGTTTGCATTTATGACAACCACAGTGATGCTGCAGTGCCTCCATGCCTATTCCTCCCCCTCCCCCAGGGTCTCCATAGGCAATGGGCCTACTTGGTCACCTCACTGGGTTCCACATACTCCTCCCCACCCTTGGTCACCGATTGCTCACTTATTTTTTGAAGATCTTCAGAGATCAGGTTGGAATAGGGAAGGAGGGCAGGCCACTCCATTACTGGGCCAGATGGCACACTCCCACAAGAGGCTGTCTTGTTCCGAGTGGAAAATAACGCTGGCCAAGATGTGTTTTCTTTTCCTCGCTAAATGGTAAGGAATCCAAGACTGTCTGGTGAGAAAGGGAAAACTGGCAGGATTTCTTCTCGCTGCTAGCACTTGTTTCAACTCCACCAGCACTAATGAAGTTCTTGGTTTTCCTTCTCCTGCCAGGAGTGACGGAGTGACCCGTCCTCCTTCCCTCCCTGAGCTCCTGAATTCTGGAGATCTTAAAATGATAAGTGTGTTATTTTGACAGGGTGGGGTGGGGTGAAGGCCCAAGGAGCTGTGGGGACTCCCAAGGGGCAGAAAGCAGGTAACTCAAGAGGGTGAGGGAGGCCTTGGGAGGCCCAGTTCAAGTAGGTTTGTGTCTGCACTGAAGTCCCAGTGCCTCCCACATCCAAGGCACCCCATGCTCCTCTTAACGTCCCACATGTTCGTTTATTGTGTTGGGGATAGCAGGGATGGAAGGATTATTAATGAGGTGGTTTACTTAATGACCCTCTCAATTTTCAACTGTAATGGACAGGGTCCATTATAGTCATAATTTGAAGACTACCTGTATTCCCGGGAGAGGATAGATTGGAGAAAGAAGTTATTAAAAATTTACGGATGTAGAGAAAATTTCTTCAAGAGGGAACACAATTATCTATTTTAAAACTATTCTATCCTTCAGAAAAGCAGTGACAGTTTTACTGATCTAAATACTCATACTCTGCCTGCCTTCTGAATGAGTCTGGAAGGATGTGGGTTCATGACAAAAGTTGTAGAGCTGATTCTACAGAGAATCCTGTCCATTTCCTTAGGCAAAATAACCTCAAAAGCCTTGCTTACTGCATTGGTTTCTATCCAGTTGGCAGTCTTTCCAGAATAAATATCAAATACTTTAGCCACCAAGACACCCATATAATTATACAATGGTCATCAGGATTTTTTTTAAAAGGAAGATTGGAGATAGGGAAATTACATACTATTCTTTTGCTCTACTGAGATTCCCAACCATTTATGATATATAGTGCTATAACTATATCCAGGTCTTAAATGAAGAAAAATCCTGAACTTTTAAGTTTAGATTTTTTTATAACAAACCAATTGACTTGAAAGTTTGGGTTTTTTTAACTTTAAGGCAGGTACTTCCCTAACCATGCTGCCACCCTCCATGTTTCAATTGCTTTCAACCTGCCTCCAATTCCTCCTTTTTCCCCCTCATCAAAGATCTTAAAATAGCAGTTGATATCAGTTCAAGCTCAATTCTAATGCAGTACCAACAGTTTTCTTTACATCTTTGCAGACATCAGTTTATCCAATTTCATAATAGAATTATAGAATTTTCTACACATATATACTGCCCCAATTTAGCTTTGTAACGTTCAATATTCAATTTATTGGGACAGAGTAGCATATTTACTGTTTTTATTTAGATATGCTATAAATATCAGTGACTCATTTTTAAAATTTCCTCAAAATACAAGCTGCTTTTGTTTCTGCAGCACAAAGCAAACATCTACATTCTTTTCCCAAGTATACTTATTTAGGTTGTTAGATGTATGGAAGTCTTGCGTATTCACAAAATGGCTAATATAGTACTGATTTAGGGGGGGAAATGGAGGATGAAGAAAAGGGGAGACAAATCAAATGGATAAAATTTAATCATTAAAAACTTGGCTAAGAACTGAATAAAAAGCAGAAGTAGGACAAACCCCAAAATGTCATGGGAAAATTTGGCAGCAACATTTGGCAGGAATGTAAAGAAGATGCCCCTACTAAATATTTCTGGTAAGTAAAGTATAGTCAGAGAAATAAATTCCATCCTATTAAGAAACAGAAATGAAGACGTATCTAAATAACTCAGTTGTGTTTGCCATTTTTGTAATGCACTGGTATCCATCATTGAATATGTCTGTAGCAAATGAAAGTTCCAAACAATACTTGAAGAAACAACTCGAATGATCTAGAACAGCAAGGAAAAACACTTCAACACTCAAAAAAGGATGAAAAAATATCCTTTTTACAAGATGAGATGATGTGTAAATATGACCAATAGATGAAAAAGCCAAAACCAAATAATATAAAAGATGATTTGGTCTGCTTGAAATCAGAATTTTTTTTAAAAAAAAATCAAATATCAAGGGCCCCACAGGAAGAAAAAAAAAGAATCTGAGAGCTCAGTATAATGTAGTATAATAACTAGCATTTCATGATAGGAAAAACTAACGAAAAAAAGATAACATCAAGATAGAAGGGAATTCCTAAAAAAAGAGAAAACAAAAGCACAATTTAGACCTGGGGTATTAAACTGGTGGCCCGCGGACTGGATACATCATGTACAGGACACGAACACCCATCTCCGCAAAGGCAAAAAAACACTGTGATAGATCACAATATGTCACATGACACAATCGAGTTTGACACCCATGATTTAGGCCATTCCAATGAAGAAAAAACAAAGAATGGCAGAATCTACCTGTGTGGTTTTACACAAAGAATCTTAAAACAAAATCACTGTCACACATAAACCACTAAGAATCACTAAATATATAAATGCATAGATGATACAGTAGTTTAATAAATAATTATTATTACCCAGCAAAGAGAAGCAAATACCTGGCCAGGAAGAAATGTTTAAACATTATATAAAGGTTTAAAATTAACCCACAGAAGGGAGCAGCTCATCCCAATATTAATCTTTTAAAGGCATGCTCAAAAATGTCTGCAACTATCTATTTGTTTTTGATAGTATCAGGATATTCCTCTTTATAAAACTAATTAAGTGTAAAGGAAAACCTCTCAGTGATATAAATGCAGAAATTATGACATGAAACTGATAAAATCATTCAGAGATTGGGCTCCTGCATTTGTGTACAAATTGCCTCCTGCACTTCAACCAATATAACCAATTTATATACAGTCAGCCTTTTGTTTCAGTTTCTTTCCTCTATCAATTATTATTTAGCTTTCATAGGAAGAAAGTGGTTCAAATGGGTTGGCTGTTTTATTAATTAAATTTTGCTGCCCATGTAATTGCAATATGGCCAGTATACCAATCCAAGTAAAGATGGATGGATGGTTGATTGGATGGATGGATGGACGGACGGATGGACAGACCAACTAACTCACACACACTCAAAGATGGGGAAGAAGGGAGCAGAATATAAGGGGGAGATGGGAGCTGCTATTAATTAATCCACCATCTCCAGTGTGGTACTTTCCCATAGGGGGCACAATGTGGAAGTACCACACTGGAGGTGGTTGATTAACCTTAAATCAATTGGCAAAGCCATGTCTTCAGACTCTTTTTTGAAAGTCAGAAGAGTGGGAGTCCTTCTCACCTCAGGGGGCCAAGTCCAGGGCCATGGCAGAGAAGGCTCTTCTCCTGAACCTCACCATCATTCCTTGACTGATGGGATATGCTGCATGCCTCCTCTGCCAGCACAGAATTTGTTTCATAGGGAAATGACCGTTTCTCAAGTAACCTAGACCTAGACCCATGCCATGCAGGGCTTTATAGGTAATAACCAAGACCCTGAATTGCACCTGAAGCAAACCAGCAGCCAGTGCAATTTACGGAAAGCAGTGAAACACAGGGCACTCAAGGGGTACCAAAGACTGCCCACATCACTGTACTCTGCACCAGTTGAAGTTTCCCAATGCTTTTCAAAGCTAGCCTCAGGTAGACCACGTTGTACTAATCCAACTGTGAGAAGACCAGGGTTTAAATAACTGAACACAGGGACTTCTGATCCAGGAAAAACCACAAGCAGCGCGTAACTCAAAATTGTGCAAGGCTCTCCTAGCCATGATTGCTACCTGCTCTTTGAGCAGAGCTAGTCCAGGAGAAGTTATAGACCGTGTCTGTTTGGGGTAATGCTACCCCACCCAGAGCTAAATATGTCAAAATCCCAGATCTTGAAGCTCCATGCACTCAAAGCCATTTGGTCTTGTCCCCTGTCCAGATCCCTATGGATTCCAGGCAACACAAGAGGGCAGTGATAGCATCACTTGGCTCACCAGGGGTTGAGCATACTGATGATACCTCATCCCATGGTGACAGATGTTCTCACCCAGCGGCTTCATATAGCAGTTAAAAAAGAGTGGAGAGAGTGCAGGTAGTCCTTGACTTACAACACTTCATCTAGTGAAGGTTCAATTAAAACAGCACTGAAAAGAGACCATTTTTCACTTACAACCATGGCAGCATACCCATGGTCACAAGATCAAAATTCAGATGCTTGGCAACTGACTCCTCTTTATGATGGTTACAGTGCCCCAAGATCATGTGATCACCTTTTGTGCCCTTCTGATAAGCAAAGTCAATTGAGAAGCCAGATTCACTTAACAACTATGTTACTAACTTAACATCTGCAGTGATTCACTTAACAACTGTGGCAAACAAGTTGTAAAATAGGCAGAACCTATTTGGGGGGGAATGGCATAGGAGAGAAGGACACCAGGGTGTGATCTGATCATGAAAGAAGGAATAATGTTAAATCCATCACCATACCATGCTGGGAAACAGCATGGCTGGTCTTGAGACAACCTTGAGCAGCTCAGGCAGGAAGACTGCTACAGTGTTTTCCTGAAAGTAAGATTTACCCTGAAAGTAAGCCCTACGTGACCCAGCACAGCCCCTGCCAATTCCATCTGGTACTACCATAGACATGAGGTGTGGGGGGGAAGATGCCAGTACCACTGCAACAAAGTGAAGCCGGTTGGGGGAATCTGACCCACACGCTCCGCTTACCAGCACCCTGCCGCAGCCTCTCACACCACCCCATTGGTTCTGTGGACAGTTTTGGCCGCTCACAGTATGACGCACCTACCAATTCTGCTGCCATGAGGCTTGGCAGATGCCCCACCCCTCTGACTAACATGGCACCTGCTTTCCAGCTCCGGCACATTTCTCTATGGTCGCAGAGCTGGATAGCTTGCCCCATGACCGCCCAGATGTCCTCATTTTCTTTCCTTATCTGATTTCCATCTTCATCGCATTCCTCCGTTGAGTTCCTCCACCACAGTCAAGAAACAAAAGAAGTTTGTGGGACCAAAAAAAGTCAATCAATTCCAACTTCTTGGGGGAAAAAAATCTTGCCAAGTTGGAAATGATTGAACTTTTTTTTTTAGTCTTACAAACTTCTTTAGTTTGTGGGACTGCACATAGCGATGGAGAAATGCAACAGAGGAATGCAACAGAGCTGGAAATCAGGTAAGCAAAGAAATGCTTGGGGGGGGGCGGAGCCAGCTGTCAGTGCAGGCGGCTGTGTGAATGGGCTTCTCTGTATCACAAAACCTCTCACCCAGTGTCTGTGGGGGCTCCTCGGAGCCATTGGAGGTCCTGGAGGGACAGCCGAAGTTGCAGGCGTCCCGGAGAACCTACATGAGCGGCGGCCCGTGTTGGAGATCCGGAGAAAAACCCGATGCAAGCAGACCGGGGAGAAGGAGGCCAGTAATGGCTGACATGAGGATCTGACAGAGGGACAGAACTAGCATCGACTTAGTGGAACAACAGTGGAACGGAGCTGACGAAAAGTAATTCCAAGATTTTTACATTTAAAAAGTGAAAGGGTTAGGGATGTCTTCAAGCCCTTCTAGTCAGAAGTCCATTGATGACATGCTACAAAGGGAAAGGTCAAATTCCTTTAAAGATTTACAAGCACTTCTGCAAAATATGCAAGAAGCAATGACTAAGAACCATGAAGAGATGAAGAAAGAGATAGGTCAAGTGAAAAATGATACTGGTGAGCTCAAGGAAAAAATACAAGTGATTGATGGTAAATTTGAGGGGATTCAACAACAATTAATAAAAAATGAGCAAAGATTACAGGAAATGGAAATAAGAATGGAGAAGGAGGAGAAGAAAGTAGAGGACTTAAGTGAAACACTAATCCGGGCGAACAGAGAGCTCGAAACAACAGTGATCTTCCTGGAAGCAGAGAAAGCCGCCCACTATCTGCGCTTTCAAAATGTTAAGGGAGAAAAAGGTGAAGACTTGAGGAACATGATGGTGGACTTACTGGCGAAGGCATTAGGCATAGGAAAAGATGAAATGTTGGCGGAAATTGATGAGACGTATAGGGTCCAAACTAATTATGTGAGGAAACATAATCTTCCAAAAGTACATGTGAGATTGGTTAAAAAATCGACCCGGGATGAACCACTAAATAGACCAAGAGAGGAACCACTAGAATATGGAGGACAACAAATAACAATTCTCAAACAAATACCTAAAAGAATGAGGGATTTGAGACGAGGCTACCAATTTTTGACATCGAAACTGATTAGATATAATGTGAACTTTAGATGGCTAACTCCAGAAGCATTCTAGTTACGTGGCAAGATAGAAGGTATAGATTAGACTTGATAGACAAGGCATAAGACTTTTATAAGCTCCACTTTAACAATGAAGATGAAGTAGAAGACCAAGATGGAGGGGACATAAGAGAAAGGGATGCAAGACAGATAGATGGCTATAGTAGGGAAGATACTAGGAACAGAGGATAGAGGAAATAAATCTGGAGAGACTACAGAGAAATATGAAGGCAGAGACAAAGAAACAAGAGAGATCCGCACAACAAGAATCACAAGACCCAGATATAAGTAAAATAAAGGGAGAAGAATGCAGGACTTTGTCACTGAATATTAATGGTTTAAACTCGCCAATGAAAAGACAAAAAATCTTTAATAAACTTATTTGTCAAAAATTAGATATAATTGCAATTTAGGAAGTTCACATAAAAGAACAACAAAAATACCTGTTAGATCAGCCAAAATTAAGAAATATATTTGTATCATTAGATCAACAAAAAGAGGGGGTTGGTATTATATGTGAATGAGAAACTGGTAGCTAAACAAATTTATAGATAGAGAAGGTAGAATATTGATAGTTGAGGTAGAAATAAACCATAAGAAAGTAGTGATAGTAGAAATATATGCCCTGAATGGAAACCAAGAACAGTTTTTTAAAATGTTACATAGTAAGATAAGTGATATAGATTACGATGAGATCTGTGTGCTAAGAGGCTTTAATGTTATTATTGATAATAACTTGGACTACAAGGGTAACAAGACCAAGAAAAGGAAAAGAAGAACACTACCAAGATCCTTTTTTTAAATTGGCCAAAGATCTAAAACATTCAGGACATATGGAGAGAAAGGAATCGTGAGGCTAGACAGTATACATGCTACTCTAATCGACATAGCTCATGGTCTAGGATTGACATGGTGTGGACGTCAAGGAAAATTAACTCTGAAGTTGAAGATGTGTGTATAGAGACAAGCACCTGGGCAGACCACAATCCTGTGAAATTTAGCTGGAAAGGGTACAAAAAAACATCTAGATGGACTATACAAAGATCAATATTAAAAGAAGATGACTTCAGATTAAAGATGGAGAGAGAATTGGACTTCTTTTTTAAAGAAAATAAAGCCGAAGACACCTCTGTCCAAAATCATTGGGACACAGCTAAGGCAATTATGAGAGGAGTAGCTATAGCATATATGGCGAAAAAGAATAAGGAGAAGAAACAACAACAGAAAATGTTAGAAGGGGAATACAAAAGATTAGAAACAATACTCCAACAAGAACCACAAAAAAAGAATGTAAAACAACAAATGGACTTAATTAAACGTAAACTTAACGTCTTAGAAAAAGAAAAATTAGCACAAAAGAAAAGACGTATAAAACAGAACTTCTTCGAAAATGCAAACAAACCTGGTCAATGGCTTGCACACAAATTGAAAAACAAAAGGAGAAAAATTGGATTAGTAAATTACGAGATGACAAAGGGAGAATACACGATCAAGAAGAGGAGAAAAAAATTATAGCCCAGGAATTTTATGAGAAATTATATAAGGAAGATAGCCAGGAAAATGAGGAGAAAGCAGAGGAATGTTTCAAAAAAAGCAACACTACCAAAAGTTACGGAGGAAATTAAAAATATGTTTAATGAAGAAATTAGGATGTCAGAGGTGATTACGGCCATTAATAAACAAAAAAATAATAAAGCATCGGGTCCTGACGGCCTCCCGATAGAAATCTATAAGGAACAACAAAACATTTTAGGACAACCTTTACTGGATGTGTTTAACGCGGTCCTGGATGAAGCAAAAACCCCAGTCATGGTCAGAGGCGAATATTGTCCTGATCCCAAAAGATAACACACACCATACATCAATTCAAAACTACAGACCAATATCTTTACTTAATTCTGACTATAAGATATTTACAATTATAGCTGAGCGATTAAAAAGGTTTTTAAATGATTTTATACATGTGGATCAGAACGGATTTCTAGCCAAAAGACAAACTAAGCACAACATTAGGATAATATTGGACACGCTAGAATATTATGAAATACATAGTGGACAAAAAATGGCATTATTATTCCTAGATGCCCAGAAGGCCTTTGATAACATTAAGTGGCCATGAAGCTAAAATAATAATAAATGGGGAAGCAACCAGGAAATTTCAAATACAAAAAGGAACACGACAAGGATGCCCTTTATCCCCATTACTATTTATACTGATGCTAAAGGTCCTAACGAGGATAATTAGAAATGAACCACATATAAAGGATTAGAAATTAAAAGAGAAATTTTTAAACTTGAAGTATTTGCGGACCATTTGGTCTTTATCATGGAGGATCTACAACAATTGGTACCAAAATTGTTGGAAGAACTAGATAAATATGGAGAAGCCACTGGGCTGAAAATAAATAAGGGTAAAACTAAAATGATTGTTAAAAATATGATGAATAAACAGAAAGAAAACTTGGCTAGGATTATGGATATACAAATAGTTAAAAAGATAAAATATCTAGGAATTACTATTACGGCCAGATGCACTTCAATCAAAGAAAACAATTATGACAAAAGAGTGAAACAAATAAAAGAAGACCTAGAAAGATGGGGAAATTTGAGCCTTTCATTGTTAGGGAGAATTGCTGTCGTAAAAATGAATGTACTACCTAAAATAATAATAATAATAATAATTTTATTTGTATAATCCTATTCCTGTTCCAAAATATTCCTATACAACTTGATCAAAAAAAATTTGGGAATCTGAACAAATTGACATTAAATTTTATATGGCAAGGGAAAAAATCAAGGATTAAAATGAAACATCTGCAGGATGTTAAAGAAAATGGGGGTTTTGGAGTACCAGACTGGGAAACATATTATCACGCAGCGGCATTAACCTGGATTAGAGAATGGACAATTTTAAAGAATAAGATTAACTTTAGAAGGCCATGATCTGCATTTAGGCTGGCACGCATTCCTATGGAATGAGAAACAAGGGCTATATCAACATTTTCAAAACCATCGGATTAGACAGGCGCAACTTAAAATTTGGAATAAAATTAGAAAACAAAATTACATTAAAGTACCAGTCTGGTTGTCCACCCTTGAAGCAATAGTTTACCCAAATTTGTTTAATTTGGAAAATAGCATTACATACAAAGATATTACGAATGAAGTGGGAGAATTGAAATCTAGACAGGAACTAGAATTGGAATAGTGGGCTTAACTACAAATACAAACAAGATATGGGAAAGAGAAAGAGTGGGGGATAAATATTCAAGAAACTGCATTGGATAAAATTTTATTGGGGCCAGATGAGAAACAAATAACGAAATTGTGTAATTTGCTATTGGGGTACAAAGTGTTTGAGGAACAAGTTAAAGAACCAATGCTGATATGGGCTAAAAATTTGGGACATGGCATAGATTTTGACATTTGGCAAACTCTCTGGGATAAAAATAAAAAGATAATGCTGTCCTCAGCTTATAAAGAAAATTTATATAAAATGATTTACCGGTGGCATCTCCCCCCAGCACGATTAGCCAAAATGTACAAGACAATATCCCCTAGCTGTTGGAAGTGTTCCAAAGAATTAGGTACTTATTTTCATGTTTGGTGGTCCTGTAATAAGACGCAAAAGTATTGGCAAAGGATTCGGATATGGTTAGAAGAAATATCAGGACGGAGTGTAGATTATAGACCAGAATTTTTCCTACTAGGCATAACAAAAGAGAAATATACCAAAGAAGAGTTATATATAATGATACACATCATCACAGCAACGAGAATGATATTCACCCAGAAATGGAAAAACAGTGAAATACCAGACAAGAGTGAAGTGATAAATAAAATTTGGGCGTGGGCAGAAATGGACAAGTTAACTTTGGAAATTAAAAATAAAGATCAGTCAGATTACTACAAAATTTGGAATAGGTTTTACCTATGGTGGGAACAGAAAGGAAGGTCTCAACAGAAATATACAGGATGCTGATTTCACATATTACTAGAATAGGGTGGTTGATAAGATTTAATATTGTATAATTGTATATAAATGATATGTACATAAAGTGTATAAGGTAAAGGTTCCCCCGCACATGCGTGCTAGTCGTTTCCAACTCTAGGGGCTGGTGCTCATCTCCATTTCAAAGCCGAAAAGCCAGCGTTTGTCCGAGGACGTCTCCGTGGTCATGTGGCCGGCATGACTAGACACCAAAGACGCATGGAATGCTGTTACCTTCCCACCGTAGTGGTCCCTATTTTTCTACTTGCATTTTTACGTGCTTTCCAACTGCTAGGTTGGCAGAAGCTGGGACGAGTAACAGGCACTCACTCTGTTACGCAGCACTCGGGATTCGACCCGCCAAACTGCCGACCTTCTGATCGACAAGCTCAGTGTCCTAACCCACTGAGCCACCGCATCCCTATAAAGTGTATATATGTATATAAAACACAAAAATGATGTAAGACAAGAAGGAATGTCAGACTGTTAACACCTTGTCCAAAGTTTTAAATAATAAAATTTGCAATAGTTTTTTTTTAAAGAAATGCTTGGGGGAAGTGAGGGCATTTGGGTGGTGGTTCTGCGGTTCTGTGGCCACAGAGAAATGCAACAGAGATGGAAAGCAGGTGCCAAGATAAAGCCCCTAAAGGCACCAGGCACTGAAATGGGTATGTCACTTTACAGCAGCTGCCAGGCCCGCCGGAGGAAAGGCTGGCATCTACCGACACAGCAAACATGGCTGCATTCTGGCTGGCAGGGAAGGGACAGCCAATATGGGCATTGAAAGCAGGACAGCCACTCCATCCCCAACCCTCAGGTGCTCTATCTGCTATTTTGGCCCAGGGCTGCCGCCTCCCTGCTCACCTCTCGGACAGGCCAAGCAAGGCCAGGCCAATAAGGCAGCGCCCCAGAAACCCAGAGGCAAAGGACCCCCACTCCACCCAGAGGAGCATCGGTCTGGCTGCCCCTGGCTCGGTGCCCTTCCTGCCACCACCAGCACAGCTGCCCACAACTGCAGGAGCTGGCCTGGCATGCAAGGGGATGTGCACCCCCACCCACCCCAAACTCTGTCATACAGTACCTTTACCATACTGTATTTGGTCTGCCACCACACTGACATTGCCCAATCATCGCCGCGCTGCATCTCCACCCCATGCACAGGCCCTGCCCCCGCATGCTCGCCAGGGGTAAGACCTACCCCAAAAATAAACCCTAGTGCAGGGGTAGGCAACCTCGGCTCTTTTATGACTCATGGACTTCAACTCCCAGAATGCTGACTCAGGAATTCTGGGAGTTGAAGTCCATGAGTCATAAAAGAGCCGAGGTTGCCTACCCCTGCCCTAGTGCTTATTTCAGAGCCCAAAAGAAAATAAGACCGAGTCTTATTTTCAGGGAAACACGGTAAGCAGCAGGGAGGGTGGCATACTAGCAATAATCCTAACTGATCCCATGAGTCTAGCTTCAGAAACAGGGTCTCACAATTAGAGGCTTGGGGAACAAGACCCCTGAAGGCCAAACAAGAGTTTCTGATGACCACTAGAACCCTGCCTGAGGTCTCAGCTCGAGCCAATCCTAAACTCGGCTGGAAAAATCTTCAGAGAAGAACTGTCTCCTTGGGTGTCAGCAAGGTCTCAGTGATGCAAGCCAGGTTGGCTCATTCCTCCTCAATTAGATCTTGAATAAAGGGAGTCTTGCTGTTAACTAACCTTGTAAGCCGCCCTGAGTCTTCGGAGAAGGGCGGGATATAAATGGAATTAAAATAAAAAAAAATAAAAATAAATAACCTGGCACTCATCAGCAGCAGAAGCTCTAGGCCATCATGGGTATGCTGTGTAGGGACTAGGAATGAGCTCAGAGGGCCAGAACCTACCACTAATATTACACATGTAATAAAAGTAGCAAACAACAATACAACAATACTGCCTCTTGGCACAGGAATGGACACAAGTGCTACATAAGACAAATCTATGCAAAAGAGCCACGGCCTCTACTTGCTCTTTCAGCAGGAGTTGAGAATCCAGAGAACCCCCAAGTGTGCACTGACTCTGTCTGGGAAAGTATAATCTCATGCTGAGTAAAGGAGAATCTTCAGGTCTTTTATATTTTAATGGGGGGGGGTTTAAATGTTTGAAAAACCACAGCCACTTAATTTTGCAGGGTTGAGCTGAAGAAGCCTGTTATCTCCCATCCAAACATCACAGCTTCAAGGCATAAAATTTTTTGTCATTTGTATTCATTTAAATATTCAAAAACCACTACTACAGAACACTGCTTCATCTGTATTAAATTTGCTTTTTAAAATTTCATCAGTTATCAAAATTTTCCATTTAACCTCTTCTTTGGAGCATAAAATCCAAAAACGTGAACAAGAAAGCAGTTACCACACTTTTACCTGAAAAGTATACATGTAGTGCTTGACTTATGACCACAATTGAACTCCAAATTTATGCTGCCAAGTGACAGTTAAGTGAGTTTTGCCCCATTTTACAACCTTTTTGCCACATTTGTTAAGTGAATCACTGCAGTAAATCTGACTTTGCTTGTCAGGTTGCAAAAAGTGATCACATGACCTCCAGAGGGACCTCCAGGGGGGTCATGCAACCATCATAGATATGAGCCAGTTGCCAATTGTCTGAATTTTAATCATCTGGCTGTGGGGAAGCTGTCATAAATGTGAAAAATTGTAATAAGTCACTTTTGTGCCCTTGTAGCTTTGAATGGTCATTAAACAAATGGTTGTAAGTCGAGGACTGTACGCTCAAAATGGCAGTATTCAGGAAAAAGCAATATAACCCCAAATGTGATGTCTATAAATGCTCATTCAAACAACATACTTCAGAATCATTTTATGGAGGCATAAAAGTTCGATTACAGGCAGACTTCATCTCAAGCAACTTCTCTATTAATATAACTTGCTTTAAAACTGCCAAGTATGGATATGAATGTTCTATCAACTTGGGTTTTTGTTTTGGTTTTTTTGGAAATAAAGATTTGCATTATTTTATTCACAAGGCTGTTTGCATCAACTTTGAAATGTAAACAAAATCTTGTATTAATCACTAACAGTTTTTAACTTAAAAAATCAACTATATCATAAACACTAGAATTATTATTAACACTGAAAAACACTACCCACTGGATGAACTGGATATTTTTGATTGTTTTATCTGCTTGCTGGTGCAATCCAACAGAACAACATATAATGCCACATCTGCCACATACCTACAAGGCAGGCCAGATAAATACCATAGTTAATGTTTTCAAAAGCAGTCAAGTAATCCAAACAACTAAAATATCATCATCCAATTTTTAATGATGATTAGCTAATACAATTCGGGCTCATATTCCAATTATGGCTATTTATATTTAAAGGCATATAGTATATTTTGTGCTTCTTTTAACAAAAAAGGTAGGAAAGGTGAAGAAAAGATGACCAGCAAGCAAGTGGATGGATTCAGTTATAGTGTTAATAACTGCACCCTTCAAAGATCTGAAGGATGTTAGGGATAAATCATAATGGATAAAATCTATGTTTGTCAAGAGCCAACAATTACTTGTTGGCATGTAATCAATCAAATTGCACTTTTAATACTTATGCAGCAATAGCAGTACCATCTTCTCTTGTAGGACTATTAATACTTCAATGTTTAGGTTTTTCAATCACACACCCCCCCTTAATCATGTGTCTCAAAGAGCTGATACCAGAGTGAATGAATGTGGGAGGAGCTATACTATGCTGTAATAATACAACCTGGTACCATCCAGATGCATACACCACATGAAACTCAAAACACTATAGCTCAGTGTTATTTGCAATCAGGACAGCAATGATTAGTATGGATTTTTTCTCTCTTTTTTCACTGTTACTGTCGTAAACATATCAACAAATCATGGCTGTGAGAGAATCTAGCCTAAATTCTCTGTCATTTGCATTTTAGCTACCAGCGTACTCATTCCATCACTTTCAAAGCCCAAGAATTTGAAGAGGTTCTATCATAAAAGAGTGCCCAAGAACCCTCATATGGATAGCCAGTCATTTCCTTATCTCCTATAGATCCGATTTCCAATAGATATGTACTTAAATCTTCACAGAATTGAACCTGAACAAATGTTTTTCCATTCTGTCTGAATTTTAATTAGCGCGTAATGACATGCAAATGAAATGCATTTATTAAGAGAAGCCAAGGAGAATGATTTCTAAGTATTCATATAGTTTTATGCTCCTTGTATTCCATGTGATACACTGGAATTAGAAGCCGCACATATATGCTGCATTACAGTTGTTTTTATATATTCCAGATTAACCACTTCTGCAATTAAATGTATCAAGATTCAATTTCCTGAAATTTTATTTTAGCTCAATCTTTATCTCTATTTGTTAAATTTATTTGCTCCTATCTCACAATAAGGCTACTCCGTGTGACTTACAATAAAAATGGAGAAATGAAAAGAAGTATAAACATAACAGTGAATAAGAATAAACAATGAAACAATAAACAATAGAATAAACCATGAAAAAGAAAACAATGAGAAAACAGTAATATTAGAATAAAAGATGGGCAGGTGAGGGAGCAGGGAAGCAAGGGAGGGTGCTATCAATCTAGTAGCCACCTTCAGTGTGATACTCTCCTATTGGGTCCCCGGGCCAACTGGCAAAACTAGGCATTCAGGCTTTTATCGAAGGAGATGAGGATGAAAGCTGATCTCACATTGGAGGGTAGGATGTTCCAAAGGACAAATGCTATAGCAGAAAAGACTCTTCTGAATCCCAGGAGTTGGAATTCTTTGACCAACAGGATCCACAGTAGTTCCTCTCTGCCGACCCTTTATATACAGGGGTGTCAAACTCAATTTCATTGAGGGCCGCATCAGCATTACAGTTGCCCTCAAGGGGCCAGGTGGGTATGGCCAGGGTGGGCGTGGCCTACTGGGAGGACGTGGCTAGAGTGCGTATGGCCTACTGGGAGGGCATGGCCAGCTCTACATCATTCGCATCAAGGGGGCCTGGGCAGGAGTGGGACAGATCTGGGGGTCTCTGGCAGAAGGAGGGTCTCTGGGCCAGGGCCAAGGCAGTGGGGGCCGTTCCCTCACTGTTTCCAGGATGGCTACGTGGGCCACATGAAACCACTTCGCGGGCCGGATCCGGCCCCCAGGCCTTGTGTTTGACATGTCTGATATAGGCCATTTATCTTTCACACTGTCCTAAAGGGTCTTTTTACTGCCAATCAGAACTGATCAGCCCACTTACTCTTCTTAATTATTAAACTACAAAAGACATGAATAGGAGATCTCCCAATCTAGTGGTCACTATAAATTCTGGCTAGGTTAAATCAGTGTTACAGACATGCAAAAGAAATCCATAAGTCTGAGAGGTATTTTCTCTTTATGTAATTTTTTTATCTGTACCTGTCATGAACCAAAATTAATGTCAGAGATCAAAGATGACACATTTACAGTTCAAAACTAGTGGGGAATACTTAATGCCACATTTAAAACAAGTTCTGCTACCTATATAACGGTCGCATTCCCCTGTCCCAGCACTAAAATCTAATACAATGGGAGTAGGACTAGAAGATCTTCAAGGTCCCTTCCAGAATACTGTATGATTTAATCAATTCCAAAAAAATCCAAGATAAAAAAGATTCTTAAGCACTAAAACAGGTAATGATCATTTTAGAGAAACTCTTCAAACCGCAAATCTGGTCTTTCAAGGGGAATGTAATTTCACTGAGAACCAAAAGACTCATCTTGATCAGCTAGTTTTACAGTCCAAAGCATTGTTGCATGATCTTAATTTTTATTCATCTCCAAATCACCTCTGGACAACTATTTAAAAATTCAGTATACTTAAAATTGTTTCTATGTGGAAAACAAAGAAATGGCCTGCGGCACAGTTCCCCAACCCCCAGGCTGTGGCCTACTACCAGCCTGCAGCCTGTTCGAAACTGGGCTGCGTGAGCGATGGGTAAGCATGCACGCGTAAAGCTCCACTCACATGACTGTGGGCCCTTGCACTCATGCACAAAGCTCCACTTGCACAAGAAGAGGGCACCTGAGTGGAGGGCACCTGTGCTCATGTGTGAAGTTACCCTCACGTGAGGCGAGGGCACTTACATACAAACCTCCATTTGCGCGAATGGAGCTTTGTGCAGAAGCACAAACACCCTTCGCTGAATTGCCCTCGGCTTACACAAGTGGAGTTTCATGCATGAGTGCAAGGGTTTACCACTCACGCATGTAGCTCCATTTGCACAAGCAGAGGGTGCACATGTGCACCGCTCACACCAATGGACCTGTGTACACTCATGCACCTGCCAGTCACACCCCAGACCACCAAGGTGAAAATGTTGGGGACCGCTGGTCTGGGGCACTCACTGGTAAAACTGTGATATAAATCTCCACATAACTTCCCCCAGTGTTCAGTAATTGCTCAACAATATTGGAGAAAAACTGATATCTGAAAGCATCTTTCAAACACCAAAATGCGAAATGAAAAGTGATCAACACTTGTGAACCAATCCTGCCAGGCCTGCAACAGGCTTTTAAGCCATACCTGATTAAGAGATCCAGAATTACACCATTTGAACGAGTACAAAAGTTGGCTTGAAACTTTAAAAGTTAGCTAAAAAAACTAAGATCATGGTATCATCACTTTCTGACAAATAGAAGGGAAAGAAATGGAAGAAGTTAACTATTTTATTTTCTTGGGCACCAAGATCACACAGTGACTACAGTGATGAAATTAAGACACTTGCTCCTCAGTAGGAAAGATACTGCAAAAACAGCCACTTGTCTGAAATGGTATAGGGTTTCCTGCCTGAGCAGGGGGTTGGACTAGATGACCTCCAAGGTCCCTTCCAACTACTTCTTCTTCTTCTTCTTCTTCTTATTATTATTATTATTATTATTATTATTATTATTATTATTATTATTATATTAAAAAGCAGAGATATCACGTTGCCAACAAAGGTCTTCATAGTCAAAGCTATGGTTTTCCCAGTAGTAATGTATGGCTATGAGAGCTGGACCATAAGAAAGGCTGAACTTTGAAGAACTGATGCAAATTGTGGTGCTGGTGTAGACTCATAGGGTCTTTGAGCTGCAAGATCAAATCGGTCAATCCTAAAGGAAATCAATCTGTTTCTTGAAAGGACAACTTCTGAAGCTAAACTCAAAAATGCTTTGGCCACCTAATAAGAAGAGAGAGGACTCATTGGAAAAGACTTTAAAGTTAGGAAAGATTGAGGGCAAAAGGAGAAGGGGACAGCAGAGAATGAGATGGTTAGTCTCATTGATACAATGAACATGAGACAATGGAGGACAGGGGAGCCTGGCATGCTATGGTCTACGGGAATCAGACACGACTTAGCAATTGAATAAAATTATTTCAATGAAATCTAGAAGAGTTCAACTCAAGGACAAATGCTTGCCAGTCCAATCTTCCTCCAGTAACATTACATAACTTTTCCAAGAACAGTTAACTATGTGAGTTTCCGCTTGCTGAACATTAACCTCAAGAGAGTCATTTTATTTTATTTTTACTTTTCTCAATATCCAAGTTTCACAACTGTATATTACTACTGGGAAAACTATTTTGATTTTTTTTCTTGCAATTGAATGCCATATTATTTTTTATTTTGTGTTTGAATTTGGCATTGCCTTCCTCTATTTTATTAACTTTATTTTTGTAGCCCATTGTCCACCTCTATTCATGAAGCCCTGAAAGCATAGCATATCCATTAGGACTATATTCCCACAATCACCTCTCTAATTTCAGTCATCTACTACAATATTCCAAAGCACTTATTTCCTTAAGTCAGATCAAAATGTGAATTGTAATGTATCAAAATAACAAATTCTAAAGCTACTGTCTAGAATTAGAATACTTTGTTTAGAATGTTTCTCCAAATCAAATTATACTAAATTGATTGACATTTTAAGTAATTTCTAAGCACATTTATAGGATTGTAGTATTGACCTTTAAAATCCTCAATGACTTCATCAAGCAAACTTAATAACTGTTTTTTCCCCAATATAATATCTTTTATGTGAAAACTTCATACAATCCACCTTTATCAAGTCAGCCCTGAATTACTAAAATAGCCTTGCCAAAGTTAGTACTGGGAAAATATGAATTAGAACTTATCCCAGCAATTAAGAGCATATTAATATAGTATTGAATTCTAGCATATTTATTTATTTATTATTTATTTATTTATTTAAATTTTTATACCGCCCTTCTCCCGAAGGACTCAGGACAATGAACAGGGCATATAAATAGAAATACAAAAGTTAAAAGAAGGATTAAATAATTGCCCAATTAAAACAATCAGAATATAAAACCTATTAAAACCCTCACGTTCCCCCATCAGGCCAGGCCAGCTTGTTCGAATAAATGGGTCTTTAACCCGCGCCGGAAGGAGCGAAGATCCGGTGCCATCCGGAGCTCAACCGGCAGTTGGTTCCATAGAGCCGGGGCGCCCACAGAGAAGGCCCTCCCCCTGGGGGCCACCAGCCGGCATTCTCTGACCGGAGGCACCCTGAGGAGGCCCTCTCTGTGGGAACGCACAGGGCGGAGGGGAGTCGACGCCGGCAGCAGGTGGTCCCCAAGGTATTCCGGACCCATGCCATGTAAGGACTTAAAAACCATCACCAAGACCTTGAACCTCACCCGGAAGACAACTGGTAACCAATGCAGCTCGCGGAGCAAAGGTGTAACATGGGAGTACCGGGAAACTCCCAAGACAACTCTCGCGGCCGCATTCTGTACCAGTTGGAGCCTCCGAGTGGTCTTCAAGGGAAGCCCCATGTAAAGAGCATTGCAGTAGTCCAGACGAGAGGTCACGAGCGCATGAGTGACCGTACACAGGGCATCCCGGTCCAGATAGGGCCGCAACTGACGCACCAGGCGAACCTAAGCGAAAGCCCCCCTAGTCACGGCCACTATGTGATCTTCCAGAGTAAGCCGTGAATCTAGGAGGACTCCCAAGTTGCGAGCCCTATCCACCGGGGGTAAAAACTCACCCCCCATAGAAAGAGATGGAACATTTTGAATGTCCCGGGATGCCGGAATGTACAGCCACTCGGTCTTGTCAGCATTTAGAGGATACCAGTTTTTAGATGTTATTCTAGAGAATATAATTTATTTTTGAAAATTATTAAGCATTCACTACTATTTTAAATGAATATATATACTATATTAATGACTACAGGAAATGTTATAATAGTGAATATATTCAGTTCTGTAAATGAAATTGTTTAATTTCAAAGCAGAGTAGAAACTTCTTACTATAGAAGGTTATAAAAGGGTTGAGGTATAAACAAATTTATTAAATTTCCATGCTGCCCACCTCCCCTACAAGATGACTCTAGGTGACTTAAAATTATAGAAACAAACAAAAATAGTTAAAATACTAAAATGAACGAATATTAAAATATTAAAAACTGTGCTAAAACCATGCCCACAAGAGCCAAGAAACAGATGGGACTGGGATGGCATCTTCTTACCCCGTCAGCAACCTCCAGTGTTTTGAAACCATTTCAGAAAGCCAAAAGAGAGGGGGCAGTTCTCACCTTCAGTGGAAGAATGCTCCACAATATCAGATAACATTCGAACTAAATTAATCTGTCAAATAAAAAGATTTCTACATGTATCTGTCCCTATCCTGTACAGTAATGACTGGGAAAGACTGAAGAGAGAGGAAAAAAAGAGCATTCCCCATCCCTGGTATTTGGTATCTCTGGTTCAATCCAATGAATCAGCCATGCCCATTATGTAACCCCCAAAAGGTTATCTGGGAGAATGCAATTTTAACAGCTAAAACTTTGAAGAAAAACTCAAATATGCTCCTTCCCTTTAAAGTAAATGGTAATGGAAAACAGAAATATTTTTACGGTTAGATGAACTGACATGTTAGTCATTTTATTTTTTTAAAGTCTCACTGTGAATGTTAATAAACGTTTGGACTTATTGGTAAATAAATTGTATGGTTTTCTTCTGAAATAAAAACTCTTATTGATTCAAAAACTAGAAGCAAAGTATAAGACAATATGCCCACATTACTTAAAGAAAATATTAACAGCATTAACTTTGATAATGTATAATATATATGTTGTATGATATATAATATATGATATATGATAATATATGATATGATATATGATAATATATGATATGATATATGATATGATATGATATGATACTATCTGCAATCTAGATGCTAGATTTATTTTTACCAATCTTATCTTTTTATCCTGGCTCTGATGAGCAAATGAAAAGACCCTAACAATGAAATTAAGCTACACTTGTATCTGAGCAAGTACATTGGCTTACACATGATATTTACAGAGAATCAGTAAAAATAAAAGAAATTGAAGTACTGCTCAGAGGGAGATAATATTTTAGTCTCCACAAGATTTTGGGTAGTTTTAAAATTATTCTTTAAATTGAGCTGCATTATAGATATACAAAATATAGTATTAGTTTAGAAATTGAATTTCAAGTATGAAAAGCTAATTAAAAAACTCAGTCCTAAATAAAGTTCCTTTACTATTCAATTATACATTAAATTCTACTGTTGCTTGGAATTATTATAAAGTTTCTGCTACCCAGCTAAAGAACATGTCAATTAAAAATATTCTGATTTCTTATTTAACCAATTACATTTAATATAATATTTAGAACTTAGAACACTGGAAGGAATGCTTTTATTAAAATAATTAAGTTATGAAAAGTTACACAAAAATCCTTTTTTCCACTTGTAGCATTTTACCATATATTTGATGATACCATGCCCATGGTCTAAAGGCAATACCGACATTTTTTTTCTTTATAGACGAACCATTTTCAGAGTCTTCAGAAAAAAATGGACAGAATTACTTGCCAGATTGCTTTTACCCAATTCATGTAACAACGAATTATTGATGTATTCAAACACTAGGGAGTATGCTCAAAATATATTTTTTAGGATGGAAAAAGTAATCAGGTTGGATAGCAAAACTGCTGTAATTAAAGAAAAGAAGGAATCCAGATTTGTTTCCACTTGGAAACCGCCTATGGACTTTATGCTTAAAAGAAAAAAAGAAACTATGATTTTAGATTTTGACAATTAAATTTGATTTTATCAAATTTGATCATTACATACTGTACCTAAAGCAAAAAGTTGAAGATGTAACTGTATTCTGTAGTCTACTGCACCAAAAAAGTTGGAAGTTGCTGTTTTTTCTCTTTTGCTTTGCACCCTTCCCTTCTTTCTTTCCCTATTCTCTTATCATCTACCCTCTTGTATCTCTTTAATCAAAATGTATTTTTTAATCACAATTACAATCTTTGCAAATTATTTCCACTACAAATGAAATATCCCTTACCTGAATATATGTAGAATATATCTATCAAACCCAGATGTAAAAGAACTACTATTAAATTATATCGAAAACTTTATGTACATAAACAAAGTGTTCCTGGAAATATTTCTGAATTTGTAAAGCGCAACGCCAACAAGCCAATGTGTAAGATTGTTTTAATGTATAACACTAACAAATCTGGTTTAATTTATCCAATTCATAAAAACCCACTATACAGTATCTGACAATATAACCCTACTCTTGAATTTTTCTATAACCCTGAATATTTGAATATAGATAAGAAAAAAATCCTTCAGAGTTGAATGGAGGTTCTATGTTAAGACTTACAAGTTACAATATTCACATTACTGAATGTCCAGGTCCATATGAAGACATAGTTTCCTGGAAGCTATGAAATACCATATTAATATTTACCTGTTTTTAATATTTGTAAGCTGCTCAGAGTTGTATCTATACAAGATGGGCAGCACACAATTCAAATAAATAAATAAATAAATAAATAAATAAATAAATAAATAAATAAATAAATCAATCTATCATCTATCTATCTATCTATCTATCTATCTATCTATCTATCTATCATCTTCGGGTAGGAATCTTTCACAAGTATGATTTTATTTATAGTTCTAAGGTAAAGAGAAATAAAGCTTATTATTTCCAAGGAAGATTGCCACAGAATATCTAGTGTTATGCCACTGAAAGTATATTCAAGTTTCTAAATTCTAAAATCTTTTAAAATTCTTACCTATAAGACTCATTTAAAAACCATTATGCTCATTTCCTTTTTATTTTTTTCACTCTTTTGTTTTCCTGCTTTCCATACCCTAAGAAGTATGTATAAATCTCTATTCTGGGAGGGGGAAAAACCCAGTAGTTTATACAAACAAGAAAAATTGTGTAAATTACTTGAGCAGATTCACCTTAGCTTAAGTAGTCCACTAGTGGAAAGCCACTAATTTACAGAATCCCAAGCTAAGCCTACCCTCTTATTTAACTAGCTTTACATATTTTTACAATAATCTTAAATAGGAACTGAGACATATTTGAAAATATTTCAGATATAACCATTTCTAAGAATAAATTAGCAAAAGCTTATATTTCCAATAAGAATTATATTATAAAATGAAGTATATGTACAATGTTTCTAATTTTCGGATTAATAGTAATGAGCTGCCTTTTTTGACATACATATAAACAACTTGAATTAAATTTTGCTTAAGCATAAAATACCATAATGCTTTAATGAAGCAATAAGGTTTAAAAATAGCAATTAATAGTTCGATCGAAGAATTCAGAAAACCTAGTAAGAACAAAAACCCCTATCTAGATCACTGCATACAGTACAGAACGCTGCCAAGTATCTACACACAAAACCAAGCCTAATGATTAAAAGGGCTCTGTAAAGTTTTACTTCCGAATTGTTAAAGCAGCAGGCTGAACCAGCCCATGTAATGAACTTACCATATTTCTCTCAGGTAAGACACCTTCATATACCAAGCTATCAGCAACTCTGTAGCCTGCTTTCGCATTAAAAAAATTTGGGGTCCTTTGTGCTCTCTGAGCTTGGTTGTTTTCCTGCAGACATTTGCTAGTACTAGTTTGGTAATGGAACATCTGCAAGAGAACAGCCAAGCTCAGAGACTTCTACCCTGAGCTACAAATATTCTCTTCTATTGATGGCAAAAAATATCCGAAGCTTTCCCAAATAATAGTTAGCATGCTTTTTAAACTACCATTTGTAAAAAAGCTTTTCAGATAGCCAGTGCTATTTTTATATGTTGGCTAGTATTAGCTGTAATGTGCTAATCTTATCTTGCTACTGGATTTAGCTAATTTTCAAAGGAATTCTATAAAAGTGGTAATTTAAGAATACTAAACATATATGCACAAAAATAAGATGATTTCAAAGAAAACACTTCAACTTGCCAGGCCATATGTTTCTTATATATAAAAAGCCAATAATCTTGCTATGATAAAGGTAAAGAAAATACTATGAAAAGAACTATTAAAAATCTATTTCATTGTTATGCAGTACATATGTATTTTATGTAGTATTGTGCCAAGCTGAAATAATGGTGAGGCAAAATTATTTAAATATTAAAATCATAGTTGAATCAAAGGTTAAAGGAAACTCACCACCATCCCTCTCTCTAACTCTATGAGTATGAATGGTTTTAGCTTTATTGTGTCCACTATTGTCACTGTATTTGTTTTCAGGACTATCGGATCGCCGCAACATTTTATTTGGCGGTGAAGGGTCTGTGGCGTCTCGCATCTTGTCATGCCGGTGATCACCACCACTGGGGTGACTCTTTGACGTGTACTTAAGAGCCTGTAAGAAATTTAAACAAAATTAAGTTGTGGCATTATACCTAGAATTTACAAGTAACATTTTTATTATCTAGATTTTTTATATACTATCTGACATTTAAAGTATATACGTAAGCATATTCTAAATTAATATTGTTCTTGGACACAATCTCTATGTTATATCACCAAGTTTTTCAAACAACTCAATTCAAAACAATTCAAAAATAGTTTGCATTGCAGCTGTCCAAAGCAATCTGCAGATCTACTTAACAAGTTATCCAGAAAATGACCCAATACAAATTCTGGAGGTTTGATTTTTATTTTTTGTTAATGACCTCTAACACTGATCAGTGGAATCTATTCAAAATAATGCATTTAAAATCCTGATTCTTAATCAAGAGACAGTGATCTGTACATTATCTTTAACACACTGTAACATATTGGAGAATATGTTCACACATCTAGCTATTTAAGACAGCAAACTTTTCAAACATGGATGATCTTCTCTTTAAAACACAAACTACAGATTAATAAATAAGTGTTCATTTTTTAATTCCTAGATGATACTGCACTGGAGGCATTTCCTGATACCTTGTCTCTATCAAAAGCTTATTTTAGTTTATCCAAGTATTTAAGTATTTCTGCTTAATTTTAATCAATAAGATCTCATTTGTGAAGACAGCAATTATGTATTTCCAGAAATGTAATTTCTTCAGACTACAGATTCAATAAATTCTCAAAGACTACCTGTAGGTACATAGCAACTGCTGCACCTGTACTTTCCTAGCAAAACCACTTTATGTTGTATTGAGTGCAACCTAGAAAGCAGCTTTAGTTAGCAGCTCTTCATCTCAATAGTTTTGGAGTACAGGTCTTTTGCCTAGTGGATGTTTACAGAGGTGAGGTTGTTTTCTAGTACAGCCTCCAAATATTAAGCTCTGCTTGATACCTGACAGTACTTTAAGAGTCAAGTAATTATTTTCATTCCATTCTTCGCTAGTGGTGGAGCAAAAGGGAAGGGAGAAAAGCAAAGTACAAGCCAAAGTTGTGGCACACTCTCCCAGGAGTCTCCAACATCTGCCCGAATACCTCCACCACCCCAAATTTACAAGGTCTTTATGAATAGGAGGATTGAAGAACTAGAATTCCCTACGGCCTTTTTTCGCTATGGGTCAGGGGCCCAGGGTCCATTATTGTTTTAAGAGAGAGTTCCTATAAGCAGCTGCCCTTGTTAGACTCCAGCGGAGCTGCCTTAGCGCCATCCCACCGGTTTCCTTAGGAGAAAAAAACAATGCCGTCTTCCCGCCCCACACTGGGCCTAGCGCTTCGTTTCCCGGCCCCGCCAGGCCCCTACCGCTGCCTCCCTCAGGCGCACCGCGCTTGGCGAAGGAAACCAGCCGCAGCCGCCCCCTCCTCCCCCGGCCGGCCAGCCGGCCGCGCGCGGAGCGAAGCTAAGGGAAGGGGCGGCTCGTGTGCGGCCTGCAGCGGCGGCCGAGGCCTGCGCTCGAGTAGTTTAGCTCGCCCTCCCACACTTTAGTTGTTGCCGCCGCAGGGCCTCTCAATGTGGGGACTGCGGCGGGCGAAGAAATCGGTACCTGGTAGGGCTGCGAGTCCCCCTTGCGGTCGTGACAGCTGGAAGAGAAAAAGAGAGAGACGGACAGAAACGTAACGTTAGCGAGCGACCGTTACTGGCGGTTGGCATCGAGGAGCGGGGGGGGGGGAGAAGAGCGACATAGGCGCAGTCGGGGAGGGCGGGACGGGAAAGGGGTATTTACCCATCATTGAGTCTTTGCTGTTTCCTCGCATACATTACCATCAATGCCCGGCCTGTGAGAGAGAGACTGAGGGGATCAGGAGGGCGCGGCCGGGCCACGGGCGCCGCCGAGGGGGGAAGGGGAAGCAGCACTCCGACCGGGGACGGGGAAGAGGAGGGGAAGGGAGGGAGGAGGGGCGGCTCAGGCAGCTCGGCTGTGGGAGGAAGCGGCGCTCACGGGCCCATCTCCTCTCCACACCCGCGAGGAGAGGCAGCGCCGCCGATCACGCACACAGAGGAGCGCGGAAGACGACGACGTCCCCGCCGCCCCCGCGGTCCGCCTTCGCTCGCCCGCCGCTGCCGCCTCCCCCCCTCCCTCAGCCACTGCTCCCAACACTACCGCCGTCCGATTACATCCGGGAAACTGGGACGCCACCGCCTTCGCTTACCGTCGGCTGTGGTCGGCTCTTTCCGACCAAACTCCTCCCCTATGATTTTTTTTTTTAATAACAACCTTCCTCTTTCTTAGGCCTAAGCCCCGCCTACCTCCCCTCTCAGATTCTGAGAGCCTCTCTTCCGAGAGGCATCGGCCGTTTCCGTTCAATGCCGGAAATCCCTTGCTGTGAAAGATAAAGCCTGCGCGCTCGCTCTCTGGGCTCCCGATACAGAGTCGGAAAATATCGTACATTTCCGTCAAGCCGACAGCCCTCGCTTTGATGATCCTCGGGTTTTCCCGATGCTAGGCGTTTCCGACTTGGTCCCCATATCTGATGTTACTTCGGTCATTTCCGTAAATAAAACGAGGAATGTGTCCGATTGGCACTTTTCGTGACTTCTAAAAGCAACTCCCGATAACGTTCCAAGTGCCGCGAGCAATCCCTGGCCACCGATTGGCTGAGGCCTTTTCTCTCTCATCCGCTCCCTAACTTTAAACGCGTTACCTGCGGGAAAAGACGCAGAGCTTTTACTTCGCGTGCAAGGCGGAACTTAACGAGGTCGGAGATAGTTGCAGCTTGGCTGAGGCTGGTCTTTACCAGTAACCACTTTGGTAGGAATTTGGCTTTATTTTCTCATTCTAACCTAGGACCTTTCTCTGCGGTCTGTTCTCTCTAAGCCTTTTGTAGCCTCTGGGAAAACCGCCTGGAACGAGATTGAAAAGGAGTCTGGAACGCAGTCGTGTTGAAAAGTAGGTGCTGTGGATTGCAGTAATATTTGTGGGAGAACAGGCATAACTTTGCGTTGGACTGCAATTCACATCATCCTGAGCCACCTTGATGCCTCTGTAAGGCGGGAGTTGTAATACAAGAAGTTTTTGACGCACGAATATTTCAAGTACCGGGGCTCCTGAATGTTGGCGAGGTTTCTGGCGAAACGCCCCTAAAGAGGCGCTGAACGCCGGCCGCCCCGCGCATAAGCGCGGGGAGGATGAACCGTGCACCTGGCTGGGTCCCAGATGGAAGTTTGCTTTGGGAAAGGGCGCGCAAGCAGAAGCTCGCGGCGTCGCTAGTTTCAGCAGTGCGCAGGCGCGGAAATGAAGTTTCTCAGCTGCGCCTGGCGCCGGAGCTCGTGCGAGGTTTCTCCCGGCTCCTCCGAGATGCACGGTGGCCATTTCGCGAAACGCTTCCGAAGAGTCGGTCCACTGCAGCGGCCGAGGGTGGCAATCAAGCTATTCTGGAAGGCCGGCGGGGTGTTCTGTGTCCCAGAGGCTAAGAGGGAGGCTGGCTTGTCGGTGTTTGCAGCTGATGGCAAGCAAAGACCCTTGTCTTTTGCTCTCTTGACAGAGGAAAATTGGAGGCTAGAGGGAAAAGGGCAGTTGTGGACCCATCCTTACTTATGTCAGTGGCCAGAAAAGGAGGGACGCTACATTTCTGGATCCTGAACTTGCCAAAATGATTACACCTTCCAAACTAAATCATTTTTCCCCTGTTTGCTTCACCTTGCTCAAAAGTAGTCAGAAAAATAGGCAAAATTAAAAGTAGCTCCTGTGGATGGAAAATTCAGTAACGCCATGGCAAAAACAGAGTTAGTCATCCACTTAACAGTTCATCTAGTGTCAGTTTAAAGTTACAACAGCACTGAAAAAGGTGACTTTATTGTGCAGCAGCACAAAAATACTTAGGGGCCCCTAGAATAGTTCATGTTTCACTACTGTTGTGCAAATTGTATTGTTACTAGTTTGTCTCAGATCCAATTTTAGGTATTTAATTATCACCTTTAAAGCCCTGTGTGGCATGTGTCCAGGTTACCTGAAAAATTGTCTCACCCCATTTGGGTACCAAAGAATTGCAGTTGGCAGGGTCCAGGAAAAGACCTTTTCTGCTGTGGCTCCTTTCCTTCCCCCACCCCAACTTTGGAATATCATGCCCCACGAGGTAAGATCAACTCCCATCCTCTTGGCCTTCCAAAAAAGCCTGAAAACCTGGCTTTGTCAACTGGGTTGAGGCCCTGATGGAGGTGACCCGCTTTGGAAGTGGATAGTACACTAGTATAAGATCTCACCTTCACCCCATCTACACATTGGTTTTTATTCTGTTTACAAATTGTTAAAAACATTTTTAAAAAGTTACACAAAAAAATAAAAACAAAGAAACAAAGAGGGCAGAGAAATCAACTTAGACGTTTAATTCACTCACACCAAAGGCCTATGAAACACCAGTGGGCCATTTGACTTTCAGGAAGGAGGTTATTGGTCAGCCTTATCAATCATCTCTAGAGAATGCTTGATAGGAAAGGATGACTTTGAAGGATTCCTCAGACACATAGGTGTGCACAAATCAAGGGAAATTGTCTAATTCCAGAATAAATCACTTTCTTTGGGACATTCTGCCATAATGTTTCAGAATGAATCTTGAGACTGCTTTGGAGTTTGGGTAAAATAAAAGCCAGTCTCAAGTAGGATGAGATAGTATGCATCTCTCACCTCTTCCTCTTAACATCTACCAGCATGTAATATCATCTTTCTTTCTTTCTTTCTTTATTTGTTTGTTTGTTTGTTTGTTTGTTTTTATATACCGCCCTTCTCCCGAGGGACTCGGGGCGGTGTACAGAGCAAGGTAGGTATACAATTAAGCAATAGTAAAAACAAATGAAACCCCAAGAGCTATTAGGCCAGTAAGTTTTTAAGTCGCGCCGGAAGGTGCGAAGGTAGGGGGCCATCCGGATTTCGGTAGGCAAGCAGTTCCAGAGGGTTGGCGCACCCACTGAGAATGCCCTCCCCCTGGGGGCCACCAGCCGGCATTCTTTGACCGGTGGCACCCTGAGGAGGCTCTCTCTGTGGGAGCGCACAGGACGGAGGGGTGTTGACGTTGGCAGAAGGTGCTCCCGCAGGTAATCCGGACCCATGCCATGTAGGGCTTTGTATGTCATCATTAGCACCTTGAATTTCACTCGGAAGGCAACCGGAAGCCAGTGCAGCTCACGGAGGAGAGGTGTGATATGGGAGTATCGGGAGGCCGCCAAAAGTGTTCGTGCAGCTGCACTCTGCACCAGTTGAAGCTTCCGAGTGGCTCTCAAGGGCAGCCCCATGTAGAGAGCGTTACAGTAGTCAAGGCGAGAGGTCACAAGTGCATGGGTGACTGTACGTAAGGCATCCAGGCATTATTCCCCCCCCAAGGGCTACCTATGGTCCACAGTCTCAGAGAGGGACATCTGTTTTCCAGAGATTTGAGGGTATAGTTGTATTTAATAGCCAGCATAAAGCTACAGAAAATTACCATTTTCTTGAGCATAGGTTCTCCTCAGGGCTGCGTCCTAAGTCCGCTGCTGTTCACCCTCTTGACCCATGGTACTGTTGTGCTAAGTTTGCCACCAACCATATTGTGAAGTTTGCAGATGATACAACAGTAGTGGGCCTTATTCATGATGACAATGTGGATGCTTACCGCAAGGAGGTTGAGGTTTTGGTGAACTGGTGTAAGGAAAACAGTCTAGTTTTAAATACTGGAAAAACCAAAGAGATCATTGTCGATTTCAGAAAAGGCAGGCACAGCCACACTTCTCTGTGCATTAATGATTCAGCTTTGGAGATGGTTACCAGCATCAAATTCCTGGGTGTGCAGCTAACGAGTAGGCTGGCTTGGTCGCCCAACAGCAAGACACTGGTGAAGCGGGCACAGCAGGCCCTGTATTTTCTGCATCGCATGAGAAAAGCACATCTTCCTTCCCCTGTCCTTACCACTCTCTACAGAGGAATGATTGAGAGCATCCTGTCATACAGCATCATAGTCTGGTTTGGAAGCATCACTGCTTCAGACAGGAAGGCGGTGCAGAGAGTGGTGAGGATGGCCGAAAAGATCATTGGCAGTTCCCTCCCTCCCATCCAGGACATAGCACAGAAGTGTTGCTTGAGCAGGGTTCATAAGATTATCTGGGACACTACACATCCTCTTCACAACCTGTTTTCCTTGTTACCTTCTGGGAGGAGGATTCATGATATCCATAGCAGAATCCATCCAGATTCAGCCATAGTTTCATTCCATACAGCATTAACCTTGTGAACTCTCAAGCTTCCTCCTTCTGTTATATATTCAAGATGGATAGTATTTAATATTTATTTGTTATGTATACGTAAATTTCATTTTTGATGTGTGCTGTTGTGCCCACAGTAAGAAAATGACAATAAAGGTTATCTTAGAACAGTTCAGTGACTATTAATATGCAAAGATGATTCCATAAAAACACATAAAGGCTTTATTGGGCAAGAGGACAAGTAATGGAGAAAATGTTTCTTTTCATTGCTTTGCTTGTTTACATTATTTTCTGCTTATTATATGTCAAGAAGCACTTAATTGCATTCTTATACTCATGCAGAATTGGTTACATTGGTAACAGTTCAGATTGCAGACTTAAATATGAATTGCTAAATTAATGCGGAAACACCTTGGACATCAGATTTAAAGCAGAAATGGGATTCCTGGAAATTTCTAAAACTGGTTTCATCCATCAGCTTTTAATTCAGTTTGTCTTCACATTAAACTATATGTGTACAATGTAGAATTGCTAAGATAACAGCTATTCTTTCTTTTCTTCCTCAAATGAATTTAGGAAATTGGTGGGGATATAGCCACCAGTAGAAGAAAGGACACTTGTCTCCCAACTAGGATAAAGTTAGCAGGATGACAAAGCAGGGAGCTGTTCTCCAGGGCTGCAATAATGAACTTGTGAAGTATATGGAAGACTTATGCATTCAGAAAAAAGAAGTAGACCAGCAAATTGGAAAACTGGTAGAAGACAAGACTAAGATTCAGTATGAAATTGAAGTGTTAACCAAACAACTGGAAAATGTATGTGAAAGTTTAATTTGGAAAAATACCATACAAAAGAAGCTTGATAACATTCTTTCTGAAGCAGTATTCACATATGACAAGATTTTGGACAGTTCTAAAATTTTGCTAAATGTTTTGAAAAAAGAAATAGAGAATTTAGACAAAAATGATAGCATTGAAAAAGCAATTCAGTGACTCACCATGACATATTTGGACTCTAACCAAACCAATGTTAATACTGGCAAACAAATTATTTAAGAAATGCCATTTTCTGTTTTTCTATTATTTGCTTTACTAAGTGATCTATTAATGGGTATGGAAAGTAGTTCTCAAATAATACGTAGAAATAAAGCATCTGAAAATTCTCTCAAGTTACTGAAAATGAAAGGCTACTCAAGTCCCAATTTCCAGAATTTATTATTTGTCAGATAAAAAGAGGGAAATCAAATGTTTTTATTTAGTTAAAATAAGATGTAATTCAGATGCTGATACTATGGATTAGTGCATTAAAGAAAAGTAGTTTGGGGGGAACATATTACCAGCTATGATCAGAGCAATGTCCAACCCAAGTTTTGGAAGTGAAAGCAACATGTAGTATATAAATGCTTGTAGTTCTCATAGAATTGGTTTTGCGGGGATGACATACATCATTGCTAGAAGTCTTCCTCTATTATTCCTCTAGAAGTGGCAAGGCATTTAACTGTACCCTTTAATAATTATCCTATAAGTCAAACATCTCAAACTCACGACATCACGAGACATATCGGGACTGTTTTGCCATTGCCAGCAATAGGGTGGGTGCGGCTTCCAAATGACGCATCCGGCCCATGGGCTGGCAGTTTGACACCCCTGCTATAAGTCTTATACCCAGTATATACTTATAAGTTTTGTTCCCAATAAATATGCAGAGGTGTAAATTGAGAATGTAAAGTGGAAGAGCAGTCCATTTTTCTCTTTCCACATTTGATTTATCTTATCCTGGTGGATCACTGTTCACTTTTTGTTCTGTGAAGAAGGATATGCCCAAATATTGGCTAGGTCGCTAGAGAAGGCTTTGCAAAGTAGAAGGAATGCAAAATAACTTTCTTAGTTTGATTAATGCTGGGCCATGTTTAGTGTGTGATCTAAATTGGACCAATTTGGCTTTGTTTGATATGAGGTGTGAACCAAGTTGTTAAGATTTATAAACCATGCTTAATGGTTTACTGCAATATGGGAATATAGCCAATTTATTTTATTTATTTATTTAATTGGATTTATATATCGCCCTTTCCTGCAGGACTCAGGGCGGTTTACAGGATATTTAAAACAAGAAATACAAAAGTTAAAAACAATTAAAAATAATTACAACAGTCCCTGAAAAAGTAAAAACAAACAAACAATTAAAATTAAAATTAAAATTCTCAGCCTGGGCCAGAGAGCTCGAAGAGCCAGGTCTTCAGGTCCCGGCGGAATGAACGGAGGTCGGGGGCAGTCCTAACCTCCACGGGCAGCTGGTTCCAGAGGGCAGCCACACCTACTGAGAAGGCCCTCCCCCTGGGTGTTACCCGCCGGCAATCTTTTACCGGCGGCACCCTGAGAAGTCCCTCTCTGTGGGAGCGCACTGGACGAAGGGAGCTCGATGCCGGCAGCAGGTGTTCCCTCAGATATCCCGGACCCAAGCCATTTAGGGCTTTATAGGTCATTACCAGCACCTTGAATCTCACCCGGAGGGCAACCGGAAGCCAATGCAGCTCGCAGAGTAGAGGTGATACATGGGAGTATCAGGAAACCCCCAACACAACTCGCGTGGTCGCATTCTGCACCAGCTGAAGCCTCCGAGTGGTCCTCAAGGGCAGCCCCATGTAGAGAGCGTTGCAGTAGTCTAAACGGGAGGTCACGAGCGCATGAGTGACTGTGCGTAGGGCATCTCGGTCCAGATAGGGTCGCAACTGGCGCACCAGGCGAACCTGAGCAAAAGCCCCCCTGGTCACGGCTCCTATGTGGTCTTCAAAATTGAGCCGGGAGTCAAGGAGGACGCCCAAGTTGCGAGCCCTATCAACGGGGGGGGGGGGTAACACCTCACCCCCCATCATTAAAGGTGGAGTGGTCTGGTTAACCCGAGATGCCTATATGCACAGCCACTCAGTCTTGGCAGGATTGAGACGAAGCCTGTTTCTCCCCATCCAGACCTGGACCGCCTCCAGGCAACGGGACATCACGGCGAGGGCATCACTGGGTTGGTTCGGGGTGGAAAGAAAAAGTTGGATATCATCAGCGTACTGATGATACCCCACCCTGAAACCACGAATGATCTCACCCAGCAGCTTCATGTAGATGTTGAACAGGAGGGGCCTGGATGTGCAACAGTTTAATAAAGAAACTGTTTATTTATTAAATTTATATCTAATCTTTATTTTGTACAACTCCTACTCAGCCAGCTTTTGTGTCTACTACTGGACTAAAACAGTCACCCTGTTTCTAATCCAGTAGCTTAACCCCCCACACCATATTGGCCTTTTTGCCTTCAAAACATCAACTTACTGTATAGATTAAATGAAGCAATTTAATAACTGTTGGTTTTATTTTCCATTTCTAAAACTCTGCTTACAATAAAATGCTAGTAACACAAGGATATGTTATGCCTGTGATGCCAATCTGAAAATGCTTGGTTGAGCTGAGTTTTAGGGTAATATTAAAACACTGAGCCTTTAGGATTTAAATTTATCACTTTCACTCACTATTTTATAAAACTAATGTGATAATTCCTGGTATTATTTGAAAAAAGATACAAACATTTGTAAGCCAAATTTAGCCACCCTGTAAACACACTCTGAGAATACACAGCTTACATAAATAAGTGTAGTAATAAAATGTCCTTATTCATAAGTATTCTGGTATTCGCTCCTGGAAGTTTGAAAAATTAGGCTAACAATTTTATTAACAAAACAAAGTTATGTAAAGGTTGCTGCATTTGATTATGGCAGCTGTTGAACATCCAGAAAGGAAAGTTTGCATACAACTCCAGTTTTCTCACTTCTTGAAAAGTAGTGAGAAAAGTAGTTCTAAATGCCTATGTCCCATCACAGCTCTTTTCAAAGATAAATGTTTTGGTCTGTATATATTTAATTGGCAATAGAGTGGCCAGATTTTTTAAAAAAATCATTTTAGCACAGGTGAATGGCAGCTGTTCTATTGTACAGTTCTTAGAGTGATGTATGCATAGCGTTCAATGAAGACTACTTTTAGATTGGAAGGGATTATATTGCAGTCATGGATTGTACCTGAAAATATTTTTTTTCTTTGTCCTTTCGTTTGTACATCAAAATCTGCATTTGTATCTTAACATTTGTATGTAGGAGATTTACGTACACTTTCTGGTGGAAAGAATAGACTGCAATTTAGATTTAAAACTACATTGGAACAAATAATTATAAAATAAAAAAATATTGTAAGATACAGCTGGAATCAGCTTTGGAAATAGCTACTGTATGTTAGCCTGCAAAAGAAGCAGGGTTTTTTTTTAAATAGTCCAAATAGACGTACTTTCATAGTCCCACAGATTACAAAAAAACACTTTGTGCAGATCTAGTACATTCCATGGCCTGTGAATTGTACAGGATAATGTGCTTTCCCTCAGCAGATCTTGATGAGCAGGAGTATTTGCAGAAATCTTTTTCTACAAATCTTAAAAGTAGATTCTTTTTAGGATATAAATATTGATCACTGGAAACAATTCTGCATGCTGCTTCTTATACATCCATATACTATTGTTGCATCTAATTGCGTCAACCATTTTTAATATCCAGAAAACCAAGTAATTCTGAAAGTTTTATATGGTTTTCCTGCAAACCTCTGTGGCCTGTGAGAATTTTTAAAAAATAAAAATCTACCTTAATATGGTCTCTTTGGAAACTTTCTTTAGACATAAATACTAATTGGCTCTATTCTTTTTAAATTGTTATCACATTTTCCCAAGTATACATTAATTTTTGTAAAGTTTTCTTGCTTAGTAATTAACAGGCTCTTTCTCTCTTCCATATGTGCAGGATTAACGTGGATTATGGAACTTCAAAGAGGCCTTTTAAAAAAATGCTAGCCATCTTTGCATTATAAAATTTGCTAGGATATGAAAGGAAAGTGTAGCAGAGGGAAGTACAATGCGCTGAAATGCATAAGACCTTGAAAAATGAAGATGTTTAGTTTGAATAATGGGTATCGAACAGAAAGATGATAGATTACCTTCCTAATATCAAATTTTCTGTAAGAATCCAGAATGATTAAGATTTTTTGTGGATGAACAGCTCCAGTCGTACAGATTTTAATGTCCCCACATTATTTCAATATTTGTGTCTATGCTATGAAACAGAAAAAGATCAGGTGGTACAATCCTATTTAGGATAAAAAATGAGGGCTTCTGTAGGGTAGCCAGAGGAGGAGATGGAAGGCCCTAAATTTATTCCCAGTGGGAGAGAAATAACTGCCATGGTGAAATGTAGGTATGTTAGAGCAGTTCTTTGCTGATCTTCAAAAAAAATGATTAGTACTTGGATGGGAGACCATCAGGAAATCCCTTTATTTTAGCCATATGGGGAAGTTATCAGACAAAGGCAGTAGTAACACATTTTGAGTCAAAACCCCCATGTGTGCATCTTCCTGAAATTACCAGAAATTGAGCCCCTTACAAAGGAATCCAAACTTCCTTTTCAAACATGGCAATTTTGGATGGGTGGACTTCAACTTCCAGGATTCCTCAGCCAGCACGCTAGACACTTGGCTGTCCCCTGGAATGCCCTGATTTGCTCTCCAATGTTAATGGGACATGTACCAAAGCTATAGCCTGTATCAAGAGAGAACTTCCAACAAAGTTGTTCTTTCAGTGTATCTTTTCCTCAACTGAAGAAGGAAACAGTAAGGCTAAAGAGATAGATAGTAAGATCAGCAGAAGGCAAGGTGCCCACAAATTTCTGAATCTGGTAGCTGGGATGTTCAACTTAGCCCAGTCATCCTCCAGAGGTCCATTAGTGCCAGCTAATGATTGCATAATGTTGGCTGGGAATTATAGCAGTTGCAATCTTGAGATGGCCTCTATGTTAGAATTTATAAGGTAAAGGTTCCCCCGCACATGCATGCTAGTCGTTTCCGACTCTTGGAGCCGGTGCTCATCTCCATTTCAAAGCCGAAGAGCCAGCGCCTGTCCGAGGATGTCTCCGTGGTCATGTGGCCGGCATAACTAGACGCCAAAGGCGCACGGAACACTGTTACCTTCCAACCGTAGTGGTCCCTATTTTTCTACTTGCATTTTTACATGCTTTCAAACTGCTAGGTTGGCAGAAGCTGGGACGAGTAACAGGCGCTCTGTTATGCGGCACTCGGGATTATATATATATATAAAAATGGAGCATCTGTGCCACTGATACCCTGTATACATCTCAGTCACTGATAATATGTTATTTCTGGCTAGGCTGAACCTCAAAGTCCTGTTTATTTATTTATATTCTGCCTTTATTATTTTTATAAATAAATGACAAACACACACAATAGTCCCTCCTATTTTCAATGTGTTATTAAGCAATAGGTAAAAGGTAAAGGTTCCCCCGCACATGCGTGCTAGTCGTTTCCGACTCTTGGGGCCGGTGCTTATCTCCATTTCAAAGCCGAAGAGCCAGTGCTTGTCCGAGGACGTCTCCATGGTCATGTGGCCGGCATGACTAGACGCCAAAGGCGCACAGAACGCTGTTACCTTCCCACCATAGTGGTCCCTATTTTTCTACTCTGTTATGCGGCACTCGGGATTCGACCCGCCAAACTGCCGACCTTCTGATCGACAAGCTCAGCATCCTAACCCACTGAGCCACCGCATCCCTTTATTAAGCAATAATCAGTACTAATTTAAGATGGGAGTAGTAACTATTCAATACCCGTGACCTTGTTAGACAAGAAGAGACCAGGGACACGTTCTTTTCCAGTTTAAACAAGAGAGACTTGACTTTTAACATTTTCCCAATGAAATGAATGAATGCTTAATTAGACAGGGATGATCCTTCCAGCCTTTTGCACCCTGTACTGCTATCTCGGAATCAACAGGAAGGCAAGTTCATTATGAAATCCTGGCTAGTCTCCTCAAAGCTGACACTTGTGTGAGGTCAGCACATAGGCTCCAAAGCTCAGCACTGCTTCTTTTTCTCTTCTCATATATCAAACTAATTCCTCTGATGGCTGCTGCAGTTCAGATCTTACTGGCTTGTGGACAAGGATCTGAAGGAAGGAAACAGGGTCACTGGAATTCCTTCTGAAAAAGAGAAGAGGCAGGAAAAAAAATCACACCCATATCAGTATTGGAGTTTCACATTTTAAGAGATTGTGATTAGGCACTGGGATATTGTTCAATTAATTCACCAATGTTAAAATGTGGAAGAGAGGTTTTTGTTGTTGTTAGAAAACATGTGAGACCTATTTAGGAAGAAATTGCCATGCAGAAAAGATAGATGTGTGTGTGCTCACTAAGTGTCAACACAATACAGATAGTCCTTGACTTACAGCGCTTTGTTTAGTGACCATTCAAAGTTACAACAGCACTGAAGAAAGTGACTTATGATCATTTTTCACACTTATGACCCTGGCAGCATGCCCAAGATCACGTGGCAAAATTCAGATGCTTGACAACTGACATATTTATGACGGTTGCCATGTCTAGGATCATGTGATCATCTTTTGTGACTTTCTGATAAAATCAATGGGGAATCCAACAACCGTCTCGCTAACTTAAAAACTACAGTGATTCACTTAACTGTGGCAAGAAAGGTCATAAAATGGAGCAGAAAATTCACTTAACAAATGTGTCACTTAGCAACAGAAATTTTGGGCTCAATTGTGGTTGTAACTTGGGGACTTCCTGTATTTTCCTCCATTCTAGTCTCTTCCAGAAACGTTGCTCTACAATTCTCAGCCGTTCCTACCAACTACATTTGTCCTAAGCAGATTAACTTGTATTCAGATAACATGCTAAGCCAAAAGGCATGTGGATAACAGCCTCCATTTTGGTCTTGCAAAAGCAAGAGATAAAATCTATGTCAAGAGCAGGTTTGTACACATTCACAATTGTCATCACTTCAGATGACACCTTAGTTTTCAGAGAAACTTCCAACACTGGTTAATAGGCTGGAGGTTATGAGCAAAAAAGATATTGGTGCCTGAATTCTCCTTAATGTTTTCCTGTGGTTTAATCTTCATGTAATACTGAATCTACATGAATATTATATGGTAGTCTATTAAAAGATAAGGCAGACCAAAATATAAGGGAACAAAAATCACACCTACACTGCAAGAAGCAATTAAAAATTAACACTGAAGCCAATAGGTGGAAAGCTGGGTGGGATATGGAAGCAGAGGAATCTCTTGTTTTAGCTGACAGAATCCCAGACCCTTGTAGCTTAGCAAAGATTGCTGTACATCGCACTTCATTATTTGGGTTTGTGTGATGCATGGTTTGGGTGACCTCTGTGTTTTATCCAATTTAAAGAGCTTATAAATAGCACACGATAATTATATTTAGGTCTTGGATAAAAACATTCTTATTTTCATTCCCTGCTCGCAGGTGTCTGTCAAAAATGTTTCTAAGCAAGCAACATTTCTAAACAAACATTGTGATAGGTGCTAACTGTGTATACGCTGAAGATTCATATGATCCATTCAAATGCCACTCGGTTTACATTATTTGCAAAGCCATGGTTTGCATAACCATGATGTATTTAATAAACCATGGCTTATTAAATACACCATAATAGTTTACACTGTGATTTCCCACAGATTGTGAGTCCTATCACATATTAAGCTGGCAACTGGTTTACGAAACACAAGGCCTAGCTATGCATATGCTGACTGGAGAATTCTGGGAATTGAAGTCCATAAATCTTAACTGTTATCAAGTTTGAAAAACATGACCTTAGCAATGGGTAAAATCAGCCATAAAAATAGAAGTGGGGAAAAAATCTAAACCCACTCCTTACTAGGATGTGCAGTGGCAAGACCAAAATTAATTTGCTCTGCAACGTATCTCACTCTGCTTTGCAAATCTGAGTATTTTGTCCTTTTCTGAAAGCAGATTCAAACTGAGAATAAAATTGGCCAAAGATTAGGGTTTACAGTCAAGTGCCTTAGAGAAGAGGGCTTTACTCCTCTTCTCTAAAGGATCCATTTTTGCAGAGAACCAAAAGTGATTTTTTTAAAAAGGGTAATAGCTATTTTGTACTTTTTTTTAGTGGAAAGTGATGTCACATCACAAATTTGCCCATGGAAAACTAAATCATAATTTTCTCAATGAACTCATTTTTCAGAGTTTGCAAGACACAACCACATAGATCAGGAGTGTCAAACTGCCGGCCCGTGGGCCAATTTCATCATACTGAAGCCGCACCCAACCCATTGCCAGCAATGCAAAAAGAGTTGTGATACGTCACGACACACCACATGACATGGCAAGTTTGACACCCGTGACATAGATTATCTGACCACACAGTTATCCTGATTTTTAAGGTTAAGGATATTTCCAGGCAGAAACTGACTTTGTCCCTCTTCATCCATACAACAGCTTCACCCTAGAACACAGGTCTGCAACCCGCAGCTCCGGAGCCGTATGCGGCTCTTTCAGCTGTCTCCTGCGGCTCCCAGTCCTCTGCCATGTGCAGTCCCCCCCCCAAAAAAAAGTGGGACTAAAAAAGTTCAACCAATCAATTCAAATATGCAGGGTAGGTGCATATCTCGCCTTGGCTCCACTCTTCAGTCAAACCCTGTTCTGCGCATGCGCGCATGTACGCGCATGTGCACACATTTTTTGCGGCTCCCAGTTTTTCCTTTTGTGAGGGAACCGGTTCTGAGTGGCTCTTTCACTGTTTCAGGTTGCTGACCCCTGACCTAGAACCATCATTAAAAAAGCGCAACAACAAATGTTCTTCCTGGGTCAACTCCGGAAGTTCAAACTGCCCCAGGAGCTGTTGATACAGTTTTACAGAGGAATTATTGAGTCTGTCATTTGTATTTTTGTAACTCTCTGATTTGGTGCAGCAACCAAACAGGATAGGTACAGGCTTTAACGGACAGTTAAGACTGCAGAAAAACAAATACAATCAGCCTGCCTTCCATAGAAGACCTATATACTGTGTGGGTCAGAAGGAGAGCTGTGAAAATGCACCCCCACACACACACATCCTGGACATAAACTGTTTCAACTTCTCCCCTCAGGTTGACAGTATAGGGCAGGCATATCAAACTCTCAACGTCACGTGACATCGCGTGATGTATCATGACTTTTTTCCCATTGCCGGCAATGGGGTGGGCGTGGTTTCGGCACGACGCATCCAGCCCGCGGGCTAGGAGTTTGACATGCCTGGTATAGGGCATTGAAGGCCAAAACAACTACCATAGATACAGAGATAGTTTTTTTCCCTTGTGCCATCATTCTGCTGAATACCTAATTCTTATAGTGCGGTCTAAACCCTATGTATATTTACCCATGTAATATGTTTATAGTATCATTATTTATTCTTATTATTATCTACTCTACTCTCCCCCTTTATTGGTATTATTACTATGTTGACAAAGATTATTATTCTGTTGCTTTGCATATATATTGAGTTCTTCTCTACCGGAGACAAATTCCTTGTGTGTCAAATCACACTTGGCCAAATAAAGTTCAGTTCAACAGTCCAAGTGAGCATTTTACTACGGTTCCTGGAATCAGGAAGAATGAGGAACAATAGGGAGCTGGATAATGGGAGAAGTAAAAGATGGGAAATCATACGTGCGCTTTCACAATACAGGAAGAAAAAAAAGTCATTGCTCTGAAAAATAGGGGAAGGTGGGAAGGCACAATATCATCCTGTGGGAGGAAATTCAGGTTACAGGAAATTACTGACTCTTCAGCTTGAGAAGAATCACAGAATGGAAGAGTTAGAAGACCACTGAGGCCAGTTGCTTAGTGCAACATCCCTGACAAAGGTGTTGGTTAAATGCATCCAATGAAGGAGAGTCCCTCTGAGGGAATCCAGATTAGGATTTTTTCCTGATGTCCAGCTGTATCTATTTCCTGGTCATTTAAACATAGTCTTTCTTCTGTCTTCTGGAAACTATGATCTGTTCTGCCCCACCTTCTATCTGAGAACCCTTCAGATACTTAAAAAGATCTACCAAGGGTCTTGTAGTCTTCTCTAAACATATCCAATTCTTTCAACCATTCTGTGTTATATTTTTCCTTCTTTTAAGACCTTTATCTCCTTGTTTCGCCTCTTCTGGATAAAGTCCTTCCTTAATCCATTCCTAAAAACATAGCGCTTGTAACTGGACACAATATTCTAGTGTGGCCTGACTGAAGCATTGTGTGGAAATGAATAATTACTGTGCTTGCTCTTGATGCTACAGAAACATCCAGGATTGCATCTTCTATATCTGTAGCATCTTATGGTTCAAATTTATCTTGAGATACATCAAGACACAGGTTCTTTCTGCAGATACTGCTGCAGAACCAGAAAGTCTCAGGATCTCTTAAATATTGTATTTATACCATTTCCACTGGAGCAGAAGCAGCAGGTTAACTGCCTTAGCTTGGGAATACCTCCAGAACGCTGTTACCTTCCCACCGTAGTGGTCCCTATTTTTCTACTTGCATTTTTACATGCTTTCGAACTGCTAGGTTGGCAGAAGCTGGGACAAGTAACAGGCACTCACTCTGCTACGCGGCACTCGGGATTCGACCCACCAAACTGCCGACCTTCTGATCGACAAGCATATCTATTAGTGGCTGGCAAAGTAGTAGGAAAAAGAAATATAAGAAAGGTTCAAGGTTCTGGTAATGGTTTTTAAGGCCCTACATGGCATGGGTCCGGAGTACCTCGGGGATCACCTGCTGCTGGCGTCAACTTCCCTCCGCCCTGTGCGTTCCCACAGAGAGGGCCTCCTCAGGGTGCCACCGGTCAGAGAATGTCGGCTGGTGGCCCCCAGGGGGAGGGCCTTCTCTGTGGGCGCCCCGGCTTTATGGAATCAGCTGCCGGTTGAGCTCCGGATGGCACCTGACCTTCACTCCTTCCGACGCAGTCTGAAGACCTACCTATTTGAGCAAGCCGGCCTGGCCTGATGGGGGATGTGCTGGGGTTTTTATTGGGGATTTTTCATATTATTCTACTGTTTTTAGCTCGGGCTCTTATTTAATTCTTTTTTAATTTTTGTATTCTGTATTTTTTATGTGCCCTGTTCACCGCCCTGAGTCCTTCGGGAGAAGGGCGGTATACAAATATAATAAATGAAATGAAATGAAATGAACATCATAAGGAAGTAATGGTTATCCCAGATTGATGCATCTATTATGCGTGGATGGGGCCTCAGGGAGACAGATGAAAACTTAATTCTATTCATTTTTTCCATTCCGCGCATAATTACATATATATAAATTGATGATATGCCCCACTCTTAATTTATGATGGGAACAGCAAGACTGGCAGTTGTACCAAGTCTTCTGGTTGGTAGCATAAATGTTAATAAAGATTCATAGTCAAATTTGCACTTTGCATAAAGATATTTCATCCCCCTTAAAAAAATCATCTACCTATCCTCATTCTGTGGGTTGCAAGCTTGACCTCAAAACTTCCTGTGTGGCTTCTGATTTCCCACACATTTCTGACAACGCTTCTTGTTCAGTGCCAACTCCTTGAGCTGGTCTAATTTACAAACAACCACTTTCTTTGGGCTGAAACAGGCTTTTAAAATGTAAGAATTGTATGAATGACTCATGCTGTGCTTGCTTCAAATCGGTAGATAGTTTTGCTTTTCCTTATTGAACTTCCTCACCACCACCTTTCTGAACAACGGGTACAAAATAAATAGCTGCAGCTGCCTTCCAAAAACTTTCTTGAGACCTGACCTCTTCTTCTGTCAGGGTCACAGCCACACTTCATTTTTTACATTTGATTTTCTACAAAATCAAAGCCAGGTTTCTTCCTGAAAGCTTAACTCTTCTCTCTCCAGATTCTTCATCATCTCTTGACTACATGTCTCCACATTCTAGTATTTCTCCTCTCTTGACAGTGAATTAGGTATTGAGAAATGCCAGAGAATAAGAATGCTGTATAAATAAAGAGAGGTGACTATCATTTTAATGAAGATGATGGAGGTGGTATGGTATATTCATCCTTGTCTGCAGGGTATTCATCCTTTTCTTTTGTTCTTCCATTATTGTCAAATCCCAAACACATGGTAATTCTTCCAAACTGGGTTCTTGTTTCATGCCTTTAGACAAAATCTTGCCATACTGAAGACTCTACTATTTGCATCTACACTATACTTTGAATCATTAGGGAAGGGCTGTTTTCACGCCTTTTTCTCACACATAATGTAATGTATTGGGCCTTGTTTTACTGAGTGTACCACATGGGTTTGAATGCTGGAAGGTTGCTTAAGCAAGGAGCTGGCTAACGGCTCCCAGCTCCTCAGACAACCAGTCTCTGAAGCTGCCATTGGCTGCCTCTAGGGCGGCAATAGGTTGCTTTAAACCTATTGGCCGCCACCTAGAGGCCAGGATATAAATAGCTGCACTCGCAGCCCTGTTTCCCAGTTCAGTTCCTGCTCTGCAATAAAAGCATGTTCCTGCCTGAACTCACTTGCCTCCTCTCTTCATTCAAGCAAAGAACCCAGCACACAACACATAACATCCTAGATGAGATACGTCTTATTCCTCTAGAATGCAACCACCCCTTTCCTGGGGATCCATCTCCTCACCACATTCAATCACATCTATTTTATTGTTTCTGGAGACAAAGGTGAGGCAAAATGGGATTCATCTGGAATCACTAAAGGATTCAGGTTCTTATAGACCTGTAATCATAAACTAGTAATAGGTGGGATACCAGAAGAGGTTGCGTGAAACAGATAGGTCTTATGCATATCCACCAAATATGTTGTTCTCAAAATGGTAGTTTTTAAACTGAAAGAAAACAAGGACTACTTACATGACTAAAAAGTAATCATGTTAACTGTACTCATTTTTAATGAAATGCAATTAATTGGCCTTTACTCAATGGCCAATTAATTGGCCTGTACTTAATGGCCAAATCTAATCTTTGACTTTGCAAATCTGCCCACACCAGTATACAATATATTGTATGAGGAAAACTTCATTAATCTGTAGTAGCCAAAAAGTAGAAGTTGTTGTCAGTTGGAAAAGGTGCTTCCTGATTGCTTCTGATTTTTGACACTCTTGCATTAAATGGAACGAATAAAAACAGCTCAGGAACAGCAATGATTGCAGCAATTAATCACATTGGAAAACTAGCAGTTTAATGGCGCAGCTCTTAGAAAAGCTATTACCAGCATCCCTGTGGCCTTTTCCTGCATGTAGCTCTCCATTATTTTTTCAATATAAAAGAGAGCCATGACTCTTCTGAAATAGGTTTGTTATGTCTTGTGTTTTTTCCCCCCTCATGTGCCGGGTTTGATCGTTGGCATGTCAAACTTAACTTGGAAAAAAACCTGACTGAATCCTGAGAAACTTGATGTATGTCTTTCAGTGCTTTAAAAAAAATACCCTGTACTTTTGGCCCATATTTTGGGATCAGTAGAGAGTGCCTGAGGAGGGAATACAAATAGAAACATCTCACCCTCTTTTTCCTAAACCTTCCCTGCGTGGCCCACCTCCAGGGCTGCAATTCAGCAACAGAAAGATAGAATTACAATAGCACAATTTCAGTTTGTTTGTAGGTCGGCTAGAAATTCTATTTTTCTGCTGATGAATTGCTCCCATCTATGAAGTTTTATATGATTTATCCTTCTACAAGTAATCCTCGCTTACCAACTGCCTCACTCAGTGACCATTCTAAGCTATAACTGTGCTAAATAAATAACTGCAATCAATCATCTCTCAATCACACAATCATAATTTATTTACTTTACAACCAGTGTGCAGTTTTCACTTGCAGGGTTAATATTGTACAGTATGGAAGACAGTAGTAAAATCATACATACACTGTGTTAAGCTGATTATTTAAATTAGCAACCGTATCACTTTGCTTAACAATTGAACAGAAGTAAGATCATAAGCCCAGTTGTGGTCATGAGCTTTTCCACTTAGTCTACCATGGCACTTAGAAACCAAATTGCCAGCCTCAGTTGCGGTTGCTAAATGAGGATTATATCCAGTGGTGGGATTCAGCCACTTCGGCAGAACCGGTAGCTAATTTTTTGTTGCCCAGATTGGACTTTCAGAAGTGGCATCCACACAGAGAACTGGTTGTTTACACATTTGAATCCCACCACTGACTATATCTGTGTTTGTATATAGTGTCTATCATGTGTGATGTTTTCGGTTGCAATGACTACCAGTATGTGGCTGGTTTAACTTTACCGAAAATCTTCAGATGTTCCGAGATGGATTTTGCCCTACTTTTTCAACTGCTAGTTGAATCCAGGGACTAGTGCACTTTTGATGACTAAATGCATTAGCTTTAGGAGCTATCCAGATACGGGTGCTTGCAAGGTGAGACACAGGTAGTCCTTGCTTAAAAAGGGCTATCTGTATTCTTGTTGTAATGGTTACTGTTGTGACTATGACTATAACAATAGTTGAACAAGTGAGTACTTGTTCAGCAATGGTTCAAAGTTGTGAACATTTACAATGGTTGCAGTGTCCCCGTGTGGTTGCCATTTGTGACCTTTCTTTCTGGCTTCTCACAAGCAAAGTCTGTAGGGAAGCTGGCAGAGAAGGTCCCAAGTCATTCTGGTAAGTTCTTTCACCTTCCTGAACAATGTGCCATTTCCTTCTTTAGTCCCTGCAGTGCGCTCTTCTTCCGTCAGCCTCCATAACACTCTGCAGCACCCCACTCTGCAAACACTGCATTGCACCCCCCAGAGCCTCCTCTTTACCCCCTGTGGCACCCCTGTTCTCCTTATTTGAAACTCCTGCTTAATAACCTGTGCATTTTGGGTTTATAGTAACAATGGGGAATCCCTGGATTGCCATTGCTAAGCCATACATTCACATGACATTGTGTTTTACAACTGTATCACTTAGTGAGTGCAATCCTAACTATGGTTGTTACCCAAGGACTACCTGCACAGGGAATAGGGGTTTTTTAGATGCAAAGAATGTCAAGGTTAAAAAAAGAGTTGAGCATGCATTGTTCTCATCCATTATTCTTGAGGCAATCTTTGCACATGTAGCATACCCAAACCTCATCTAGAGATAGGTGAGGCTTTCTGCCCCCTTTTTATGGAGAAACCCTACCACCTATGAAGCAATGTCACTTCACTCTCAGATAAAACATCAGGGTAGGGGACCCACTGAAGCAGGAGAGTCCCCTTTCACTTTTCTAGATTTTTCTCGCCCCATATGACCAATAATCTGCTAAATAAAGGATGCGACACGGGTTGAAGAGGTGTGTCAGCTGCCATGTGGACAGATGTCTGTTGAGATGGAGGTGCTGACACCTCAACCGGTGCTTCCCCTGCCACTTGCCATGCCTGCCAACAAACTGCCATCCTGCACATAAACCCTCTCAGAGCATGTGTGAATCCACGGAGCTGTAACATGAAAGTCAGTGGGCTACTACTGCACAGAGTAATACCACAATACTTTGATAATCAAAAACCATTTTCAAATTCTTAATTGCCTGTTGTACATAGCAGTACTGTACTTGTGCCATAACAGAAATCTATTCTATATAGTAAAATCATCCTTAATGGTGACATCTTTAAATAGTTCAGATCTTTTGTCTTATTTGTGTAACCAATGTGATATAGTGCTTAAGATACTGGAACAGGAGCAGGAAACTGCTAGTCCTGACTCAGATATAGAAGCCACCTTGGTGACTTTGGGCTGGCCATACTGTCTTACCCCTTGGAAGACAAAGACAAGGGTGAACCACTTCCAAAAGCCTTGCCAAGAAAACTGCAGGGTCCGGGAATCGAGACACATTTGAAGGTGTGCACGCACGCTTGCGCACAGGCGCACACACACATACACATATTCCATATCAGTATAATGTGGTTAGTTTTATTTCTTTGCCAATACAGGTTGTCTTCAACTTAAAATAATTCATTTAGCAACTGTTTGAAGGTACAGTGGCACTGAAAAAGTGACTTACAGCCAATCTTCACACTTACTACCATTATAGCATCCCCACAATCATGTGATCAAAATTCAAGCGTATCTATTTATGACAATTACAGCATTCTGAGGTCTGGTGATCACCATTTGTGACCTTCCCAGACAGCTTCTGATGAGCAAAGTCAACGGGAGAAACCAAATTCACTTAACAACCATGTGATTCACTTAACACGTGCAGTGTTTTGCTTAACCGCAATATCACAAAAGGTTGCAAAAATCAGGCATGTCTCACTTAACAACTGCCTTGCTTTGTAATGGATATACCCAGTTGTGGTCATTTAGTCAAGGGTTACCTTATATATATAAGGTGGTAGTGGTATCATTTTTTTTATTATTGACATTTTGATTGGCTCACTGAGCAGAACATCTATTTCTTAAACAGGATATTTTCAAGCAACCATCTGTGTTAAATCTAATTAGACCAGAGGGATAATTTCTTTTTCACTGCAATGTATTGTTTTCTGTAGCAAAATATGCCTAATTAGAGTAAATACAATAATGTCTGCAGTAAATTAAGTTCCACGTTTGGAAGCACAGATGGAATTGTTTGCACTTCTCCCTTCACCCAAAATTGCTGAATTTTCCATAGTGAAAGCAGAGAAACTGAACACTTGGCTTATTTTGAGGTATTTATTCAGCATGCAGCATTGCTTATTTGCAAGCAAGAGAACTCTGATTGGAGAGTTCCCTTGCAATCAGGAGAGTAGGAACCGAGATTTGTTTGTAATGATTCTAGTAATTCATTATATAAATTTATACTTCTGCAATAGAATTTATAGATATGCTTTTTGAGGCAATGTACAAGTAGCATTTGACTCATAAGTGGTCACTGGTCAGGAGATGATATAGTTGAATAGATATTTTTTTTAAAGTGGGCACATGATTTTTCTAGATTGTCTATTGGATTGTCCTATTGTTGTATTATTATTATTGCCATTAGCCATCCAGAATTGTGTTTCACAAGATGGGTGGCCATGTAAATATTTTAAATTAATAAAATAAATATTATAAATATTATAATAATTTATTATAATATTTATTTATTAGAAGTATAATTTATAGAAGTCTTCTATCTCATTCTATGTCTCTGCAGAACTATGTGAACTTTCCCTTTCTCAGACTAAAGCAGGCTTTGAATGTAATACTTTTGGATGTTGGTTCTTCGATCCAAAGCCCCTTTCATTGCTTAAACTATACACATTCCAAAAGGAAAAGTAGAGGAGAATTCCTCAGGCTGTCTCTCTCTGTATGATCATCATCCTTAACACCACAATCTCTGGCTTACACCTGAAGAAAAACTGCACTCTTCTCTAGGTGCATAATGGAAGAGTGAACATTTGGTGGTTTGATGGCTCCATTTTGGTGGCTGAGATATGTTGGAGGTAAAACACAGATGCAATGTGGTCATGGTATTAAATTTATCTTGGACTATACATTTTTAAAAAAAAACTACTGTCATTCAGCCAAACACAGTCACTTGCTTCATTTGTTGCTCTAAACCAGGGGTCTTCAAATTCGGCCCTTTTATGACTCATGGACTTCAACTCCCAGAATTCCTCAGCCAACATGTCATTTCCCATAGGTTATTGAATAAACCAAAACTGGGCCCACACAATACCCAAACCATCCATGTTTCCATTTAATGCGTTACATGAAATTTGCCATTCAGATTTGAGACCTTCTATCTACATCATGGAGGTTGGGAATGGATCCCAGAGGAAGAGAGAATATCGATGTGCAGCAACTGCATGTTTTTGCCCTCTGTTTTCTTATTTTACTTCTAGAGCAGGCATGTCAAACTGCCAGCCTGTGGGCCGGATGCGTCACGCCGAAACCATGCCCACCCCATTGCCGGCAATGGGGGGAAAGTTGTGATACGTCGCGCGACTTCACATTACATCGTGAGTTTGACATGCCTGCTCTAGAGGGACTTTCTATTCTCTACCTTTAGTATTCTTAAAAGTGAAATGCCAAGACAACCCGTAAGGAATTGATATCCCCAATTCCTATCGTTATACACTAGAATCACTAGCTTTCTCAGCAGTTATTATCTCTGAGTAATAATTAAATTGTTGAACAAGCCATAGTGGTTTAAGTCAAAGATAATTAAATCACAGAATCGCACCTTTGAGGATCAGGTGCTGGAGGCAATGGAGAATGAACACAGAAGAGTAAAGTTGGAAGACACCTTGGAAATTTTCTAATCCAACCCCCTGCTCAAGCAGGAAAGAAAGTTATTTTATTTATTAATCAAATTTAAATACCACTCATCTCACTCTCAGAGTGACCGTGGGCAGTTCACAGAAAGAAAATATTATCGTCTGACTGCTGAGATTTAAAAACATTTGACATATAAGGAGACTGAAGATCTGTAATGGTGTGTGAGAATAAAATGGGGAGAATGGTGCCAGAGACACTACCTAAGGCAGTGGTCCCTAACTTTTCCAGCTTGGCAGACTAGCAAGGGGGGGAAAGGGGACAGTTCTGTGTGAGCAGCAAGTGTGCCCATCAGTACTCACCACTTGCACAAATGGAACTTTGCGCACAAGCACGAGCACCTGCTGCTTGCGCAAATGGAACCGTGTGCATTTCCCCACTTGCCTGCCGCTTTCACGGCCTGATTCCGAATGGGCCATGGCCCTTAGTGGGCTGCAGCCCAGAGGTTGGAGACCCTTGGCCGAGGGAACAGTCAGATAGGAGAGAGCATAGTCTGCAGTTCAATAATGGACAGGAAAAGAAACCCAGAAGAGACTCTGCCTAATTTCTTGGGGTGTAAAGGAGACAGGGGAAGAATTGTACTGTCAGCCTTGAAAGATTCTGTTAATATAACCTTGCAATAAGTAGATAATCTGATCCTGTTTTCTATCCAGTCTGCCTGGTGTGGCTGACAATGATGGACCCTTATGTGATTCAGTGAGCTGCAGTCTTAACTAATACTTCCCACAATGCTCTGAAAAGAGGTCTCATTTGCCTGTGATGCAAAGCTTGCAAAGTCAGGGTTAAAAAATACAGAAGATGCAAATTCTGTTTCAAGCATGCTCACTTTACATCTTTCCCTGACAGATTGAATTATTAATCCCTCTCTTCTCCAGTGCAAACTCAGAGTTTTACAGTGGCGTAGCGTGGGTTGTCAGCACCCGGGGCAAGGCAAGTAATTTGCGCCCCCTAACCCCTGGATTTTAGCACTCGAGTCTCTTCCACTAGCTCAGGAATTCTGGGAGTTGAAGTCCATGAGTCATAAAAGAGCCAAGGTTGCCTACCCTTGAGTTAGGTTCAAGGCAAAAAAGGGTCTCTGGAGAAGAGGGAAAATGCTAGTTTAAAACTGAAACAAGGCAACTTTAAGGTGCCTCAGCTGTGATTTAGGATGAGACAAAGAGAGGACATAGCGTTGAAAATGGTTAATGGGGCATGTTTGTTCCACTCTTAGTGGATGTCAAGATAAACCCCACGAGAGAATGACCTTACAACAGATGTGAATAGGCTTGGACTACGTTTGTAGATTGAGTGCATACATCACATGGAGCGATGATGGGCTTCATCAAGATTTATGATCCCACAATTGGCTAGTTTTCTCCATCTTGTCCTAAACCCTGGAAACCAACCACGGTTTATGGCTTAGCATGTGGTGTGGGGTGACCCAACATGTTAGGCAACAAACAATGACTTCCAACTTACAATGCCTCAGCTTCCCAAGGTTATTCCAAATTGTCCATATTCCAGATTGTTGCCTCCTGCAGACCCACAGTCCAGGCCAAGCGGAGGAGAGCCGCGGCGGGAGAAAGAGAGGGAGGCGAGACGCCGCCAAGCCTCCCCACCCCCACCCGAGAAAGGAGGCGATCCGCAGCCGCGAGAGGACGGGATCCCGCTCTGGCTGGGCGCAGCGAATGAGGTTGCTTTCTATGCTCCGCCCACTCGCTCGCTCCTCCGACCCTCGGTGAAGCAGAATCGTCCCCCTCCGGCGAGCTTAATGGGCGCCCCCCAGATGTTGCGCCCAGTGCGGCCGGCCCCCCCTGCACCCCCCACGCTACGCCACTGGAGTTTTAATGAGTGTAGTGAAGGAATGGAATGTGTCTAAGAATAATCCTGTAAGGGTACAGCCAGTGGTGACCCCCCTGGAACAATAGTTCTATCACCTGGAATTGCATTGTGGGGGAAGGATGTTATTAAGGCTGAGTTTACCTATCAGTAAGATGCTAATGGCTTCTAATGTTAAACTTGATTTGATTCTGTTTGTTTACTTCTTTACTTTTTCATGGCTGAACCTAATGCACATTTCATTAGCTTATTGGGCAACCTATTGTGTGAAATCCCCAAATGGATTAACTAGTTAACAAGGGCAAAGCTTTTAGGTGAAAAGAGCCCAACATAAAGAAAAAAAGCCATGGCAATTTTTAACTGGTAACAATATTACTGAATAAAACAGCAGATGGCGCTAAAATATCTTGAATCTGCTTGGGTGCATGTGGAAGAAGAAAAAAACACACCATTCACTTCTCTTACTGGATTTGAAGGAACTTTATGATTTCAACATAGTTTTCCTTATCTTCAAACTGTAGCTGTTTCTTAGGTTGCTCAAGAATTACACTTCTTCAGGACAAATAGCAAACATATCAAAGATGTGTGACTAAAGTCACTATACTACAAAAAAGATGTTGAGACTTTGAAAAAAAGTGTAGAGAAGAGCAACTAAAATGATCAAAGGCCTGGAGACTAAAACATGTGAAGAATGGCTACAGGACTTGGGTTTGGCTAGTCTAAAGAAACGAAGAAACAGGGGTGACATGATAGCAGTATTCCAGTATTTGAGAGGCTGCCACAAAGAAGAGGGGGTCAAACTATTCTCCAAAGCAGCAGAGGGCAAAACAAAAAACAATGGTTGGAAACTGATCAAAGCAACCTGGAATTAAGGAGAAACTTCCTGACAGTGAGGACTATTAACTAGTGGAACAGCTTGCCTCCAGAAATCATGGGTGCTCCATCACTGGAGATTTTTAAGAAGAGACTGGAAAGTCAGTTGTCTGAGATGGTATAGGTTCAGTGGTGGGATTCAAATATGTGAACAACGGTTCTCTGTGTGGATGCCACTTCCAGAAGTCTATTCTGGGGCTGGGCAACAAAAAATAGCTACTGGTTCTGCCAAATGGTGCGAACTGGCTGAATCCCACCATTGCTTCCACTGCTTCCAGCTCTATTCTGTTCTATTCTAAGTGGAAATGCCCTTTTTCCACCAAATTCATTGGAGAATTCCACCAAAACTTTAGGGAATTCAGGGAGCTGAAGTGCACACATCTTAAAACTGCTGCAGGTGAGAAACACTGTTCTAGAATGTCAGATTGTTCAGTCCTATTCTAAAACCCAATTTCCCATGTTGTCATTGAGTTTCTAGAGGAGACCATGTCAATGAAACCTGCTGAGCGGGTCAAATTGAGCAAGCAAAGCAGGTTTAAACCAGTAGGTTTTAGAAACAGATGTGCTACAGGAAACTACTTGCTTCCTTAAGTACATGTAACACTGTGCAATCACGTGCTACCCTGATGGAATAGAAGTAATATTGCCCACCTTTAAAGTAACATTTTATTGGGAGTTCTTGCTTAATGTCCAGTTGTTTAGTGACTGTTCAAAATTACAACAGATCTCCCCAGAGGTGGATATGGTTTTGAGATGGTTTTGAAGTTCCATTGGCTGCCTTTATAGCAGGGGTCCTCAAACTTGGCCACTTGTAAGACTTGTGGACTTCTATTAATTTCAGTAGAAAACATTTGAATAATTAGTTCATTGAGCCACTAAAATTTGAACATTTAAAACTCTTAACTGGCTGAATTATATTCTTGCTATTCAAAGGACAGCAAATCAATATATAAAATGAAAACATTATTTATTTGGGTATTTAAACAATCTCTGTATCTTCCAATGCCAGGGTATTTTATCAATTAAGTAATTATATCTGAACATCCCAGTGAAATAGTCCTGGGGAAATCAGGAGATTCAGGCAGTTCAAATGAGTATAAAGATTTATTGCAAGCTTAAGCTCTCTACAAGAATCTGAGCTACTAACAGTCAAGGGAAATTAGTGGGAGTTAAGAATAGAAAGGGATTCAAGGTGGGCTGGACTTAGATCTCTTGTGGGCATGCAGGGACTCATGACAGATAATGCATTTGACTCCTCCCTCAGGCTCAGTTTCAGTCACTTTTTAAAAAGGTTTTTCCAATTCAAAGGAAGATACAAATGTGGTCGTCCAACACATGAAGGCTCATCCAGAATGACTTTGGAACCTTCATCCTCCAACAGAATACAAATAAAGTTCAGTGCCACGATCACACTTTGTACTCAAGAAGTTAACTATATGATGAGGACTCTTGCAAACGGCACCGAATTCTGGACCAGTTGCAGCTTCTAGATAGTCTTTAAGGGTAGCTCCACATAGCGCACATTGCAGTAATCCAAAAAAGCATGTGATTAGCATAATCAGGGCTTTTTTCTCATAGAACACTCAGAACGGCGTTCCGGCACCTTTTTTGGGGGGGGGAAGGTTTTCAACAAGCTGTGCAGCAATTCCTATTGGCTTTCGAAAGCTTTCGAAAGCCAATAAGAATTGCTGCTGAGCCTGCCAAAAGACCCGGCCAGCAAACTTTGCACAGGCAAGTTGTCTGCAGTGAAGGCTACTTGTCAAGAACTATGCACCTCTCCCTGCTACCCAACTAAACCATCTCAACTAGGTAAGTAAGAGAGGGCAAGGAGTGGGAGGTGGGTTCTGCAGAGTGCATGTGCACTCCTTCGTTGTGCTAACCTGTCAGCCAGGCTGGTGGCCTACCCGGTGCTGGACCTGGGGTTAGCGTGCATCTCCGAACTATGTCCATGTTGGTCTTTCCTGGCTGTGCCTTCCTTGTGTGATGAAACCCAGACACGGAGCTGCAGCTGGCATCATTGCTAGAGGGGGGCCAAGTGGGCAGTGCAGCTGAACCCCAGAGGCTGGGAAGGGGGCTTGGGGAGGCAGCCCGGGGTGGCTGTGTCAGATGCTTCGCAGCCCTGCAGCCCATAAATAGCCACAATGTCCGGGAAGTCCCCCAGCGGGTGCTGAAGGCCAGTGTCCAGGTTCCTTGGCATGGTGGCAAAGGCAGGGGGCTTGGCGTGTAGACCAGGTTGCTGCAGGGCGCTGCCGCAGCCCCCATCATGCAGCCGCTGCCCGGGGCCAGCCCCACCCAGCCGGCAGTCCCGTGGAGTGCTTTGGCCTAGCCAGCGCAGGCAGGCGTCCATCCAAGGGGTGTCAACAGCCCCGGGAGGCAAGCAGGGGAATGTCTGCTGGGCTTTTGGCCGGGCCAGCGCTTCTGCCCCAGCCGCTACTTGTAGTCCGGGTAATTGAGCATGTGGCACACCCAGAGCCACTTGGCATAGTTGATGAAGGGCTGCTACTGGGTGGCGTCGAGGTGCTACCAGGTGGCGCCCAGCCACTTGGAGAGCTCTGAGTTGTGCAGCCAGGGCTGCTTTTGTGTGATCCACCACCGCTGCGCACACAACCAGACCATGAAAGCGTTCATGGTCCGCTTCACCTTCTCCAGCCGGGATGTCCAGGGCAGTGGGGCTGGGGCTGGTGGGAATGGGCCCACCGCCCAGCCGCTGGCAGGTGCCTCTGGGGTGTAGAAGCCCGCGAACATCTTCCCGCCCATTGGGGAGGGCCCGACTAGAGAGCCTCTAGATGTCCCTCGGCTGGAGCATGCCGGCAGCAAGCGAGCCACAGAATGTAGGTCCCAATTTCTACTTTCCAAGGTCAAGAAGACAGTGAAAAACAAACTAGTTCTTGCCTTGCTCAGCAGTGCGGGTTGATCCCTTTCCATCGTCCCACCCTTCCGTTCCTCACACAGCCTGTTACTCGACCACAAAGAGCTGCTGCCCAGCACATTAAATCACAATAAATTACTGGTTGACCTCTACCTTTTGGAGTGTTCAGTTTTAATTATATAAATAAATATATAAATAAAAGATTAACAAGATTAGAGTTCCGGCACCTTTTTTTTTAGAAAAAAAAGCCCTGAGCATAATGTTTACAAATTAAATATGATTCAGCTGCAAAACAAAAAAAGGAGTTTCCCTTTTGCCCTCATCAGCAGAAATATCGTTTCCATAACATAAATATTTTTACAGGAGACATCTATGTAGACTCTAGGATTTTAGACTTATGAGGATCAGAAACCATAAAGATTTTGGGTTACCAAGATCTAAGGTTTGCTGGCATTTGATCTGGACAAAATAAAGCAACAGAGAGATCAGGGTGGTAGTCATAATAGATACCAAATTATATACTTCAAAGCCTTTGATTCCAATTGCTCCAGCTAAGAATGCATAGAAATTAAGCATCCTTCGCATGGAAAGGACCTAACAGAATGACATCAGTATGCTATGCCTGAAATAACTATTCTGGTACATTTATCCAGTTAACCCTCAAAGACATTTCCCCTTGAGGACTACTGAAAAGGGTCATATAATTCTATTCCTGCAGTTAATAGGTCTTAAGATGACCATGTAGTCACCTGACAAAATAAACCTAGAAATTTAGCCTTTTGTCCTTGCTTAGTCAACACAACTGAATATTCTGCCAATTCAGTTTCTCAGTGTGTAACTATTGGCTTGTGATCCAGGCCTAATTTCTCTTATGATTTGCTTTGCCCTCAGTCATCCTGAGCCCTGACAAACAGAAATTAATTTTGTACACAGGACCTTAAATTAATCATCAGTTAATATCATTCACCTTCAACTGTACAGTAAATGTGTGTTTAATTAATTATGCCTCTGTTTTTCATTACCCTTAGTAATCAATATGAGGTGAGATTCTCCATAAAAGTACTATATCAGATTGCTGTCCAGAGTGGGTTGAACTATAATGATGGAACCTCAAGTTCCATTCTTGTTACTCGTTCCGCTCTCATGATTTTCTTATTTGTTTATCCAAACAGCCACCCATTTTAATTTTACACTATTTCATTTAACAAACAAACTGTTTGCAAGATTTCTGCCCAGAAAAAAGATCCACTCGGCACCATTTATGGAGTTTGCGTGTTTGTGGCAGCTAGAGAGAGCACAGACTTTCACTTTCAGCCATCTCTGAATGACAAGGCATGAACCAAAAACAGCTAATTGGAGAGAATGGAAGGAAGGCTGAAGATCTGAATTTCACTCTTTTTAGCAAGGCTGGCTGATTTTATGATCCTTAGCTGAGGACAGCAGAAGTTCAGTTTAACACTACATGGTTTCACTGCAAGTGTCCGTCCTCCCCAGATGTTTCTCATCTAAGATCATGGACCCAGAAACCCCAGCATTGGTTGCTGCCTTTGAAAGTCTCAAGGACTTTAGAGATTTCTAAAAATTATTACCAAATTGTAATTTTTAATGTGACAGAAAAGGAAAAATACACATTACAGGATGGAGAGCTGAATCATAAATCATAAAGTTGGCAGAGACAGACCATCAAGCTCAACCTGGTATTATGTGCAAGAATCCAAGTTAAATTAAATCTAAGTTAAAGAGTTATTCCAGACAGCTGTCTAGCTTCCATCTGAACATATCCAATTAAGGGAGCCCACATACCTAGTAATGGTTCCAATCAGTGCCTTTTTTGTAAAAGAAAAAGGTGCCGGAACTCACACATGTCATACAACCTACCTTGCCTACCCTACAATGTTCCATCTCAAAAAGGTGCCGGAACTCCGTTCTGAGCGTTCTATGACAAAAAAAGCCCTGGTTCCCATACTGAAGTGTACTTACTGCAAGGAAGCTTTTTTCTAATATTCTGTCAGAATCTATTCTCTGAAACAACACAGAAGATGTTTGCTCTGTCTTCCGTGTTATATATCTTCAGATATGTGAAAAATGTGTCCATGCACCTCCTCAGTATTCTCTTCTGTAAGGCAAAATATTATTAGCTTCCTTAATTTCTCTGCAGAGGACAATTTCTGATACTCTCATCAACCTGCTGGCTTTTCTGAACATGTTCCAATGTGAATCCATTTTCGAGTGCACTGCCCCAAACTGGACACAATACCTGAGGTACAGTCTGAAAAATGTAGAATAAAGAGTCAGCATGGTTGTCATCCATAAGGAAGAATATTAGAACATAAACCCCACTCTTTACATATTTACGTGCAATATTTCAGTGCAGATAGCAAAGGGCAAAGTTTGCATGACAACATTCCTCTCCACTTATCAATACTAGGGCTATCCTCAGAAAGGAGCAAGTTGTGGTGTGTATCCAAACCTTTGAAGGGTATCCCAGAAAAGCGGTTTACTGAGAAAATTTTGATATTTTTTTTTACAAAGAGGAAAGAGAAAAAGCTTTAAACATAGGTTGATGTTGTATCCTGGAAATGGCAAACAATTCTGGAGTTAAAGAAGCACTCCATATCACTTTTACTAACTTGGATGTTAGCCTAGTGATGACCGAAGCCCTGTTCGTGTAGGAGATGGAGAAAATGCAGACAAGAGGGATGTTCTGAACCATATTTCAGGAAACAACAAATTTCCTGCCTCTTCTTATAGCTGTTTTTTTAACTTCTCATCTTCCCCCTCCCCCACCTCCCACAATGGCCCTGCTAGTAAAAATGATGGGAATTGCAGTCCAAGGCATCTGGACTGACAAACTGCAACTGCTTTCATCCACTCTTCATCCTCCACCAAAAATACCTAAATGCTTTCATTGAAAGCTTCCATGTTTTTTTATTAAGAATCTAAGAGAGCTAAGAAAAAAACGGATTTAGAACTACATTCCCACTGATTTCAATGGATTCTGTGTTACTGCTGGTATGCGCAGAGGTTCCTCTGAAGTTGACGCAACATTTTCCAATGATTAATAGATTCTTGGGCATTTCAGATAATAATTATGCAAGCTTGACAATAATGATTAGACCAGCAGCATATTAAATTTTCTGAAAAGTATTTGGGTACTACACATCTTCATTTGCATTCATTCATGAAAAAAACAACACATCTTGAATTTTGGGAGACATTCTTGCAATGAACAGGAAAATTATCCATTAAATCTGTCAAAGGAGAACTTCAACAACTTCTTCTGCCAAAATAGTCCTAATTCAAGTCATTTGCATAATGCATTTTGTCAAAGGGGCTTGTGTAAATGCAATCAGGTTTCTAGTCTTTTCTAGTCTTGCTATCTGTTGAACTTTGGGGATGGAATTTAAAACTAGCTTAGGTACCTCAGGTTACACGTAGCTATCCAACATATCTCTTAACATCAGCCTATAGCAAGCATTCTCTGAAATTGTGAAATGAGAAGCAAGATATGGTGCTCATTTGCTTGGTTAAAACTTAAGACATTATTGTTATTTTTGGTCTTTTGTGAGAATCAGTCCATAATGGTGTATTCAACAAAGTTTCATTTCAGTCAAGTTTGACTTCTGGGGACATGTCTGGGTCATTTTCTTGGCAACAAAACAGAAGGAGTTGGCTTTGCTGTCGTGATCATGATTTAATATGAATATAAATACAAGTTGTGAGGAAAAAGATATTAAAGCAGGAACAGTTCTTTTCATTTCTTGAGATAGAAGAACTTTCATCGTAGGTTCAGAAAAAATATAGGAAAGTTACTCTGAGCATTGTCATGTCTATCAACACCTTCAGAATAAATCTCCAGCACTTTGCTGAACTCAGGATAAAAGTTCTGTAGGTCCAATATGTCATGCAGAAAGGAAAACACGTTAAGTCAATGTTTTTATAACTTCACAATTATAAGATGTGTGCACTTCAGCCAGCTGAGGAATTCAGGGAGTTGAAATACACATATCTTAAAATTGTCAGGTTTGAAAAAAACGCTTTGTTAAGTTACTCTCCATAAAACCTAAGGATTTTGACTTATGGAGAAAATTAATAAATGGGCCCTAATTTGTCCCAAGGCCTGGGAGAACAAGTTTTAGTTTTAGTTTTAGTAATTTCCTAAATATTGTAACAGTGAAAACTACACGGATCTTGGGAAGGGTATACTTCTGGGGTTAGATACTGCATCAGAATATGGTCCTGTGAGATGACACTATTTATTTGTCAGGACCTGGAGTGCACCTGCTCTGCCTGAACATACCAGATGGGCAGAGTTTGTTGGAGATAATTAGATTCACACATCAGGCTATGGAAAAATGAATCAACGGTTGGTCATAAATGGAAATTAGCTATTCCCCCACCCCCCAGCCTTGGAAGCTTCATGTGCTTTCAGTATTGTGGGCGGGAGCTTACAATAGACCATTTCATTGCTCTACTGAGGGTGAAGTTCATAACACTCTGGTTGTTTTGAACCACTACTAAAAGCTCTTCCTTTGAGACAGTCTCTGTGCTCAGCATTTGAAGACACCACAGTCCTGTCTTTGAATTTGAGTTCCTTGAGGCTTTGTTGATTTAATCACAGTGGACAATAATAAAATCGAATTCAGCAACTTGCTCAGAAATGGGAGAGTTGCTACATGTTCATAGGTGGCCACTAAGTGCAGTGTTTAATTGCTGCTGGTTGCTGCAAAGAAGCTCCAGCAGCAACTTTTTACACAGCTTTTTACAGTGTTATTTTAAGTTGTGGACCGGCATCCAGCTACAGTTGGTATGATAGGATGCCATAATAGTCACTGCTCTATAAAGAAAAGTTATGGTGGGGGAAGATATTGACATAATTCACAATGTGTTTTATTGGGTATATCTGTATGACCCATCCTTTCAAACTCACAATAAATTGTATTCTGTCCGTACTGTCTTAAATTATAACTTGTTCAATGATGCAAGAACTAGTGAAAGCAAGATAAAATAAATCTAAAGTTGGAATGATTCACATTTACATGTGAACACAAAAACATAACACGTCATATGAAGCTTATTTGCTCCATTCAGACAGGAAATAAATATCAGCTTATCACAATAACATGTGAGAGGATTTGACCGCTGTTAGGAAACTCATTAACCTCAAGGAAATAAAGCCATGGAGTGAGGGAGGGAGGAATTGGGTGGGTACCTCTTTGTTCTTGGCAATTCAAGAGGGGCCATTGTCTGTTTAAATAGGAAAACTCCTTTGGTGTTTAAAGGGAACATTGATGTAAAAAAAAAAAGAGTTCATTCAGGGTGTTCCGTTTCAATCATCAGAACATACTGAATTCCAAGCTGTTTCCCAGAGAATCCAGTCTTTGGATATGTTGCTTTAGATGTAAATATGTGAAACATACATACATTAAATCAAACTGAGCTGGGCCCCTGTCCATGATGTGGCCTTTAAGCAGTGTTTCTCAATTTATGAACTTTTCAGATGGTAGACTCCAACTCCCAGAATTCCCCAAACAGCAATTATGGGAGTTGAAGTCCACCCATCTTCAAGTTGACAAGGTTGAGAAACATTGCCTTAGGGTTGTGAAATTACACAAGCCCATGCTAACTATCATTTATTGAATAAAAAACAATTGCCAAGTTACATATTAAGCTGTAAGTCAAACAAACCAGATTATGGTTTGACATGATATGCAAACATTATGGCCTGTTCAACAATAGGTTCCCCTCACTGGAGAATTCTATTCTTCCTTGTGACTATCTAATTTTTGAGGAACTAATACATTAATTGAGCAGCCTTATTAATCTTATTTATAGTTTATCATCATAAAGCTGCCCAACTCAGTAAGGACTCTGGAGGGCATATAAATTAAAAATTTACAATTCCTAAAAATGAACAAAAGTAAACACAATGATAAATATAATTACAACAGGGAAACTAGCCTACTTTAGCCAAAACAAACATTGCCTATCAGATGGGTACACCTTGACCTATCCGAGAGCTTGGACAAAGGCCAGGTTTTTCAAGACAGTCTCAAGACTGGCAGAAACAAAATGATCTGAACCTCTGAGGATAAACTATTGCAGAAAACAGATGCCTGAACAAAAAAGGTATACTTCTTAGGTCTAATCAGATGAATTTGGGTGACAGAGGGGACCCAAAGTGTGCCTACACAATGGGCACAAATGATGGAAGAGAGGCAGTCCTCATATCGCCAGCCCTTTTGCTATGATGGGCTTTATATATGAGAACCTTGAACTATATCCAGAAGGTCAGTGGTGATTGATCCAGTGTTCAATGTGAAAACTGAAGTGTGCCTATAACTGCTCATGCTGTTGCCTTCAGGATCAGTTGTAGCTTTCAAGTAATCTTCAAAGAAAGTCTCATGTAGAATCCTGTAATTCACATCCAAATTCAAGGCATGAGTTGCTATGAGAAGTGTTTATTGGTCCAGGAATGGGTACAACTAATGAATCAGATGAAACTGGATGAAAGCCTTCCTAGTCACAGATATCATTTGCTCATGGAGCAGGAGCTGTGACATCCCCAAATGATATACCAATTCCATTCAGGACCAAAGATGGAGCTCCACAAGAACTCAGTCTTGTCAAGACACAGTTTCAGCTTGTTCTCCTCCCTCTTCCCCCATAGACATAATAACCTCCAAGCACTGGGACATGACCTCCACACAGTGGTGGGATTCAAATATATGAACAACTGGTTCTCTGTGTGGATGTTGCTTCCGGAAGTCCATTCTGAGCCTGGGCAACAAAAAATTAGCTACCACTTCTGCTGAACTGGTGCAAACCAGCTGAATCCCACCACTGCCTCCACATTATCATTTGGTCACCAGGAATTGAGATATGTAGCTGATGATACTTGAACCCACATAGATCAGGCATGTCAAACCCATGATGTCATGCAACATCATGTAACATATTGCAACTTTTTCCCCATTGCTGGCAATGGGGTGGGCACAGTTTTGGCGTGATGCATCCAGCCCATGGGCCAGCAGTTTGACGTGCCTGACATAGATGGACATCTTCATTGAGAAGTTTCACGTAGATGTTAAATGAGAAAACCAAAATGGTTGAGTCCACAGGCATCCATAAACCAGAGACTCTTGTCTTGTACTGTACCTCTTGTCACCTATCAACATTGATAGGAACCAGCCATGGAGAGAGAAAGGGAACTACTACATGTCTTGTTTTTCACTCCGCAAACACCCCAGAATTATACCAAGCCCAGTGCTATTAAAAGCTGCTGAGAGAGCAAGAATCACTGCATCATTCCTGCCTGGCTTTCCAAAGGCCATCAATTATTTATTTATTTATTTATTTATTTATTTATTTATTTATTTATTTATTTATTTATTTATTTATTAGATTTATATACCACCCTTCTCCCGTAGGACTCAGGGCGGTTCACAAGGTTTTTAAAAACAATACAACAAATTACAAAACTGAAAATCAATTAAAAAGATTATATTGACCTTGAAATAAAACCCCAATTAAAATACAATTAAAATCCCAATTAATATTCTCAGTCCAGGCCAGAAAGCTCAAAGAGCCAGGTCTTCAGGTCCCTGCGGAATGAGCAAAGGTTAGGGGCAGTCCTAAGCTCTACAGGCAGCTGGTTCCAAAGGGCAGGTGCACCCACAGAGAAGGCCCTCCCCCTGGGTATTGTCCGCTGGCAATCTTTTACCGGCGGTACCCTGAGAAGACCCTCCCTGTGGGAGCACATAGGACGAAGTGAGCTTGATGACGGCAGCAGGTGTTCCCTCAGATATCCCGGACCCAAGCCATTTAGGGCTTTATAGGTCATCACCAGCACCTTGAATCTCACCCGGAGGGCAACCGGAAGCCAATGCAGCTCACGGACCAGAGGTGTTACATGGGAGTATCGGGAAACCCCCATCACAACCCGTGTGGCTGAATTCTGCACCAGCTGAAGCCTCCGGGTGGTCCCCAAGGGCAGCCCCATGTAGAGAGTTTTGCAGTAGTCCAATCAGGAGGTCACGAGCGCATGAGTGACTGTGCGCAGGGCATCTTGGTCCAGGTAGGGCCGCAACTGGCGCACCAGGCGAACCTGGGCAAAGGCCCCCCCTGGTCACGGCTCCTATATGGTCTTCAAAACTGAGCCATGAATCCAGGAGGATGCCCAAGTTACAAGCGCTATCGACGGGGGGTAACACCTCACCCCCCATCATTAAAGGTGGAATGGACTGGTTAGTCCGAGATGCCGGTATGCATAGCCACTCAGTCTTGGCAGTGTAATCAAATCTATTTCCATATATGCTCTTCTCTGAAATCCAATTGAAACTGGTCCATGCAATCCATTTCCTCCTGAATCCTCTTGAGCTACAGTCCAATCAACAAGCCGAAAAGTAACCAGAGAGTGATCTAGCCAGGATAAAGACTGATTAAAATCTCTTTCACTTTCAGACCATGATGCAACTGTCCTGAGATGATAAAAAAAACTAGGTTAAGCAACTGGACACGGAACCACTGATTGGTTCAAAATTGGGAAAGGAGTCCGGCAAGGCTGTATACTGTCGCCTTGCCTATTTAACTTATATGCAGAGCACATCATGAGAAAGGCAGGGCTAGATGAATCAAAAGTTGGAATTAAGATTGCCGGAAGAAACATCAACAACCTAAGATATGCAGATGATACCACTCTAATGGCAGAAAGTGAAGAAGAACTAAAGAGCCTCTTGTTGCGGGTGAAGAAGGAGAGTGCAAAAGTTGGGTTGAAACTAAACATTAAGAAAACCAAGATCATGGCATCTGGCCCTCTCAATTCCTGGCAAATAGATGGGGAAGAAATTGAGGTAGTGACAGATTTTATTTTCCTGGGCTCCAAGATCACTGCAGATGGGGACTGTAGCCAAGAAATTAAAAGACGCTTGCTCCTCGGGAGGAAAGCCATGACAAATCTAGACAGCACACTAAAAAGCAGAGACATCACCCTGTCAACAAAAGTGCGTATAGTCAAGGCTATGGTCTTCCCAGTTGCAATGTATGGCAGTGAAAGCTGGACCATAAGAAAGGCTGAGCGCCAAAGAATTGAAGCCTTTGAACTCTGGTGCTGGAAAAGACTCCTGCGAGTCCCTTGGACTGCAAGGCGATCAAACCGGTCAGTCCTTTAGGTGATCAACCCTGACTGCTCTTTAGAAGGCCAGATCCTGAAGTTAAAACTCAAATACTTTGGCCACCTAATGAAAAGGAAGGACTCACTGGAGAAGAGCCTAATGCTGGGAAAGATTGTGGGCAATAGAAGAAGGGGATGACAGAGAATGAGGTGGCTGGATGGAGTCACTGAAGCAGTAGGCATGAGCTTAGATGGACTCCAGAAGATGGTAGAGGACAGGAAGGCCTGGAGGAACATTGTCCATAGGGTCGCGATGGGTCAGACACGACTTCACAACTAACAACAACAACAAATCTCTGTGTGTTGGGCCCTTGATAACTTGGGTCAGATTCTTGGATCAGTGGGCAGGTATTCCTAAAGTTACACCAGATTCAGCATCACCTGGAGTGAGTTACATTTTCCCAAAACTATCAGTCTTGGAGACTTCATCACCAACTCATCAAGCAGCTCAGGCAAGAATGTGGCTGGGCATCTCCTAATACCCACCTTTTACTGTAGGTTCTCACATCCATTTAACTGCTATAGAGGGCTTTTCTCTGGTCCCATCCTTTTTTTCCCCCCAGGATGGTGAATACAGCACATCTGCCATTATACCAACAGCCTTTCATCTTGCATAGTCTGCCAGTTTTGAGTACCTTTGAGTGCATTAAACCCACACCCCAAATAAGTTCACCCAACACTTCATTTGGAGCAAATGATACTGCTTGGTAGTTCTAAGAACTGGTGAGTTTTGAAAGTTCTCACTGTCTGTCAAAAGCATCTATCAGTCACAACACTGTTTCTACTGCTATTGAGAAAAGGGAAGCAAAGTAAAGACAGAAGATTTGAACTGATGACCTTTCTTAACATACCATGTGCACCTGAAATTAGACCACCACCAACCAGGAGCAAGCCAAAACACAAAAGCACGACTGGATTGGCAAATGGCATAGCAAACACTCTGCTGGTTGATGGGTAGAAGAACAACACTTTAAAACTGTAGGGAAAGGACGAAATCCAGCAGGAATCCTGGTGAGAGATAATGATGTACTTTGTTTGGTATTATGTTAATGTGCTTTATGGAACCAGCCACCATAGTCCATAAGTCTTAGTTTTTAATTTAGCATGAGGGAATGCAACCATTTTTAATTGTTTAGTAAATAGATAAACAACGGCTTGTAAACTCAATTTAACAACTGTGCAAGTGTTTTATCTGTTTTAAAATAACCACTGGTGCTAAAATTATGTTCTTTTGATTGAACATTCAAATGGATGTCAGGGTTGTTGCTATGTTGTATTGTAAATAAGTTAAAGATCAAGATGTTCTTAAAGAATATGCATATTGTACTGTCTAATATATATGAAGAGATATGTACAGTAATATGGAGGCAGGCTGCTATATATAACATTTTCAAATATATTTTGAAAGGTATATTAAAGATACTCCTCAACTTAGAACCATGTTTTAGTGACCATTTGGAGTTACAACGGCACTGAAAAAAAAGTGATGTATGACTGTATTTTACTTGACTGTTGCAGTATCAAGTGGATCTCATCGTGATCACGTGATCAAAATTTTGATGCTTGGCTTGTATTTATGCCAAGTCCCGGGGTCATGTGATGAATTTTTATAACCTTCTGAGAAGCAAAGTCAATGGGCAAGCCAGATTCACTTAATTGTGTTACTAACTTAACAACTGCAGTGATTCATTTAATAATTGGGACAAGAAATAGTCATGCAACGGGGCAAAACTCTTAACAACTGTTTTGCTTAGCAACAAAAATGTTGGACTCAGTTGTAGTTATAAACCAAGGACTACCTATACTTCCATTTAAATTCATATGAAGTTTAGGGTTAAAATGTCAGTGTTTATTCAGGCTGTCACTCACACATTTCTGTCCATTTATTCTCAACAGGACATGTGTAATAGGAAGGAAGATGAAGGTGGAGCAGAACAGATATGCTGACAGGCTGAGGAAGTGTGGAACAACTGTGGCCATATTAAAATACTAGGAGTTATCACAGTGAGCAGGATATTCTCCAAGAGGGAATAGCAGGTGCCTGGCTTAAAACATAATTTGAAAAGCATTTTTGGAAATGTGCAAGAATCAAACTTGACCAAGAAATATTGTAAAATCTGTGGAATATATTAGCCTATGTTAGTTAGTAGACAGAAAACAGGCTTCTAAGAACTGAATTAACAAATGTAAAATCCAAAGATGCTTAGGTTTGCTATAAAGGCCTTTGGGCCTTTATAGCAAACTAAGACCTTTAAAAAATTGACATAGAATGCTGTGTCCACTGCTAATTTTTCTTTTAAATCCCATTCAACAGACCTTAGTTTTAATGTTTTTTGAAGGGGGGATAACTATTTTAGTCCCAACTAACTTGCATTGATAGATGCAATAGTTGCAAATTATGTAGTTTATATTATTTACATGATAGAATTATGACACTTGTAACATCACTGTGGCTTCTGTCCGTGGCCTACAGGCATAAGCCAGCCAAATCTTATTATCAGTGGCTCAGACTAATAGTGTCTGCAGGCTTTTTCTGATTCTGTAAGAATGGCAAAAGCAGCTTCATACATAATGCCTTTGCCTGGATTTGTTCGTTTCAATATGGCTTTTTGGTTAGATCATCATTAAATAAACTATGTCTTTGTGAGATTTATGAACTGGCCATTGACCAAGAAAACATATCTATTTCTGAGAACAGATGCTCAGCAATAAGATGTTGACATCTAAACATGAAACAATATTTATTTAAATGCAAGTTATATCAAATGTTTTCCCAACATTGCTGAATGAAGCTATTTAATTATCTTTTTTTTCATTTGAGCTTAGGCAAGCGGTGTGGCTTTAAACAATCAGAAAAGACAATGATGTGGTAGTTTCAGCATTGTATATTCAATTAAACCATGATTCCAATGCCAACAATTGCTTTTTAAAAAAAAAAAGATTCCCAGATACTTTAAAAGAAATAATATGGCAGTCAATGGCAGCTCCCTTTAACCAAGATGGGAGCTGGTTACCAGCAATAATTAAATAAATGCAGTTTCCACTGATTTACTCTTTTCTGTCTCTCCTCTTCTTTGCCTCCGATTACAGACCTTTTTCCTACCAATTTCAGAATGTAGCTGTGCAACAATAGTTCAGAATGCATCCCCCCAAAAAGAAAAAAAAACGTAATGCAAGGTCTTCTACATTACTAACTTAGTTCACATTTCAGCATCAGTTGCTAGGTAAACCAGTCATTGATATGACCTGTCTGACTTAACCATCCCTTGATGGTTTCTTCCTCATATGAAAGAGTGAGTGACGTTTTCTCGGTCACCGTATGCTGTTTATGTGTTAACACTGTCTGTCTACTCTGTTTACTGAACAGGATCACAAGATAATAGAGAATGAACTTTTCACCTGAAATAGGACTGATTCTCAATATATTAACTTAAATAATTCAGAAAATGAAGTATACCGGATGCTCATATTTCTGAGGCATTGTTGTCTCAGAAGTTTTTTTCCCCCACCGAAATGGAACTGCTGCTTGATTGCCATGATTTAATGAAAGCAACAGATTGTTTCCGGTGCGATCAAATGCTGTGCATCAAGTATTAGTGTCTCAATCAAGAGAGAATCAGGCACAGTTGAACAATCATTGACCCCTTCTGCTGCTTTAGTCATTTCTATCTTTAAAGTTGTAATCCAAAGGGTAAAGCAACAAAAAGAGCTTTGTTTGCCTGTTTGTTTTCTTTCAGTCCTTAACTCTTGTTCAACTCAGCACTTTGCAATTTTATATTCATATGATCTTTCTCAGTTATTCCTTATCTGGAACAATCTCCACTCCAAAGTCATCTCTGATCATCCGAGACACATCAGCTTGCCATTTTTTCCACGTAGAACTCCATATTATGGCTTAACTTGGTGGCCATGCTACAACCACACATTTCTATAATATGTTGAACCATAAAACAGTAAGCTGCATTTTAACCTAATTGAACCTGATATGTGAATCCGCCCATGTAGGTTTTATCAATGGCTCTAGCATGACCTGTTGCAGTGTTTTTCAAAAATCTGGTGTAGGTGATGTTAGCTAGTTGGGTAATGAAAGATCTGCAAGAAAACAAAATTCAGAAAACACCAAGGACCCCACCTGAGCTACATATACCTTTTCTACTGAAAATCTGGTGCATGCAGCTTTATAGTTAGACATGAATGCAAACTTACAGCCACGTTATTGTGTTAGTACACAGTGAAATAGAAATAACACCTCTTCTCCCAATACATGGACGTGCAAATCTCTTCCCTTTGCCAATATCCAAAGGAGAAGATAGGAAGAAATGTCACCAAGCATTTTTTTACAGCTTTAACACTACTTGTGTTGATAACTGTAATATCATTAGCTTAGGCTGCATAATAATGGAAGTCTTCATTATTGGTGGAGGGAAAACAAACTTAGTAAACAAGGTAGCTTGAAGAATGATTGGAAAAGGGATTGTATGCCACATGAAGGCACATACTGAGCCTTGGTGGAGCAGTGGGCTAATACCTCCTTAAGTAACACCAGCTGCCTGCAATTAGTGCAGGTTCGAGTCCCACCAGGCTCAAGGTTGACTCAGCCTTCCATCCTTCCGAGGTAGGTAAAATGAGGATCCAGATTGTTGGGGGCAATAAGCTGACTTTGTAATAATGCCGCTTGGGAGGGGTGTGAAAGCCCTAATAAGCAGGCATATACATAGAATGAAGGCTACTGCTAAGCTTGTAAGCCGCCCTGAGTCTTTGGAGAAGGGCGGGATATAAATGGAATAAAAATAAAATAAAAAATAAATGAATAAATCAGACATCACAATATGAACAGCTAATGTAGAGGCAAAATCCGCTGGTAGTTAATAAGTCTTTGGCTTTTAGCCAAAAGACAGGGTCATTGGTTACATGAACTATGCTGGGGGGAAAAAGATATGTGTAGAACACAGGAATAGAGCAAACAATTGTGAAATCACTTGGAGGTAGGAGTTAAAAGCAGAATAAATGCAAGACTATAAAGCTACAATAATTATGGAACAAGAATGCATTACATAGTTGAAAGACCAACTAAATGTGCCTTTAACCTCAGGATATGAATATACAAAACTGCAAAGCCAGGTGTGACACTTTGAAAGCTCCAGGGGGAATACCTAGGCAGAGGCAGGTGTGCAGATGAAAGACTTTGTTTTCCTACTCAAGGGCAGAAAGACAATTGAGCAGTGAACAGGAAAATGCTTAGAATTAAATTTAGGACCAAGAATCTGACTAAGGAATTAACATCTACCAAGATTTGAAACCATGGTTGTTCATGCAGATTTTTTAAAAAATGCTGTAACTTTAGAACATTTAATTATTGTATTTAGAGCCAGCCCAGTGTTAAGGCATTAGGCTATAAACTAGGAGTCTGTGAGTTCGAATCTCATAGGGTTTTTGTTGATCATAGGAGGAAGATATGTTTGCTTGAATTATTTATAAAAATAATAAATGTTATAATCTTTTTTAAAAAAACTTCCATTTATTCTTTTTTAAAGTATGTGTTCTGAAAATTCTTTGTCCCTTGTTTTCTTAATATACTTTTATCACAAGTTTTTTTTCTTAAAATAAAATAGAAATAAAGACAATGGAAAAAAAGGGGGGAAAGGGGGATAGAGTAGATAGAATAGAAATTTAAAAAAGAAAACACAAAGATACATAATAAAGTTATAGTATCAACTTTTTAATTATATTAAATAGTGACTACCAGCCATTTCTATATCACAGGGGTGTCAAACTCAATTTCATTGAGGGCCGCATCAGCATTGCGGTTGCCCTCAGGGGGCCGGGTGGGTATGGCCAGGATGGGTGTGGCCTACTGGGTGGGTGTGGCCAAAGTGCGTATGGCCTACTGGGTGGACGTGGCCAGCTCTACATCGTTCGCATCAAGGGTGCCTATGGGGGCCTGGGCAGGAGTGGGACAGATATGAGGGACTCTAGCAGAAGGAGGGTCTCTGGGCCAGGGCCAAGGCAGTGGGGGCCGTTCCCTCACTGTTTCCAGGATGGCTTCATGGGCCGCATGAAACCACTTCACGGGCCGGATCCGGCCCCCGGGCCTTGTGTTTGACATGTCTGCTATATCAGTATGCAGCTCAATTGTCAAAACCCAAAGTCAACATTTCATATTTTTCTCTTTCATGCGGAAAGTCCAGGAGCAGTTTTCTCTGTATTTATTCCAAATGCTAAAAATTATTTTATTTTTTTAACAGATAAAAGTCTTTTAGATTTGTAAAAGATATATACGATCTGATTTTTAAAATATATTGTCAGTCTTCCGAGGTAAGCAAGGTCAAGAGAGATTCCTGCTGCTTTATTATCATAACAGAAACTTGAGAGCCTCTTTCTCTGTGTCCTCTTTTATACTATCAAAATTAAAGTATGATAAAAGTTGACTCAAGAGCGTGGCTAACTTCTGTGAACTTTTGGTTGAAGCTTAACTTCTATCCTCAAGGTGTCATGGTTCCGATACATGAAACTCTTCAAAAGAACTTTGAGGCATTGTTTACCTTAAATAATCTTTTATTTCAGAAGCAAAGTATTGGTTGGGAAGGGTCCACTACTGGTTGTAATAACCCAGAGGGTTTCCCCGGAATTCTTTTCATGGTAGCACATACAGCACAACTCTGGACATAGTTTTCCACATCCCATTTCAATCCCGGCCACCAAAATTGCTGGCAGATGAGGTATAGTGTTTTAAATATCCAAAGTGTCCAGCCTGTTTTACATCATGGCCGTGTCGGACAGCATTAAGGTGGAGGGTCTCGGACAAGTACAGCTTTCCCCCCTTGTAAGCCAAACCATGGCTGCATGTTAGGGAGGTTTTATTGTCCTTGAACCATTGGTCAGTGAGGAGCTCTCATTTTATTTTCTTTGCACCAGGATCATCTGGGTTTGGGGCTCTTGAAGGTGGGAATCTGCGTGGCATGAGTTGAGAAGCCATGTCACTGGCATCGGCTTGAATCACAAAGGGCTTCCCTGGGCAAGGATGCTTTAAGACTGGTTCAAATGCAAATAGCCTTTTTAAATTCTCAAAAGTGGGTTGACAGTTCATAGTCCATGCTAGTGGTTGGCCCGGATGTGGCTTTCCTCCCATTTTGCCTGTTTTCAGTAATTCCGTATGGGGTAAGGCAATTTCAGCAAAGGAGGGGATGAACTGACAGTAGAAGTTGGCAAATCCCAGAAAACTCTGGAGCTGTTTGCGAGACTTTGGGGGCTGCCATTCAATTACGGCTTTCACTATGGTTGGGTCCATTTCAATGCCCTTGTTGGAAATTCTGTAGCCAAGATAATCTAGTTGGGTCTAGTGAAACTCACACTTTGATAGTTTAACATAAAGTTTGGCATTCAACAGTTTCTTTAGCACTTCTCTCACTAGTTTTACATGGTCAGTCTGTGCTGTATATGCACATCATCAAGATACACCAAAACCCCTTTGTATAAATAGTCATGTAGTACCTGATTAATCAGCTGCATGAAGACAGCTGGAGCCCCCTGTAGTCCAAACGGCATGACTTTAAATTGGTAGCTCCCCATGGGACTGCTAAAAGCAGTCTTCCACTCTTTTCCTTCCTTTATCCTCACCTGGTAATATGCTTCTTTCAAGTCCAACTTAGTGAAGACACTCCCCTTTGCCAGGTGGGTTAGTAAGTCCTTCAGGAGGGGGAGGGGGTATTTGTTTTCCATGCTCACAGCGTTCAGACCTTTATAGTCCATGCAGAGATGAAGCAACCCATCTTTTTTTTCCCTTTAAATAACACCAGGGGCTTCCACGGCAGACTTGGCCCATTTGATAAATCCTCTCGTTAGGTTCTTGTCCACATACTGCTGCATCTCCTCTATTTCAAGGGGGGACATAACATATATTCTCGGTCATGGGAGTTTGGCTCCCGGTAACAGTTTGATAGAGCAATCATTACGTCAATGGGGAGGCAGGATGTTCCATTCTTTCTCCCTAAATGCCTCCACTAGGACCCGGTACTCGTTGGGGATGAGTGGCTCTCCTGGTTGAGACAGGGCAGCTATTTGCGCTAGCTCATTAAGTGGGCTGAGCTCTCCTGTAACATCTGTTGAGTTAAGGCGGGGTCTTGGGTCCTATAGGTAATCTCACAATCTTCATTCCCTTCTCCCACCAGATAAACGGCTTCTATTTGTCTAACCAGGCTAGCCCTAGGATCACAGCCTCAGTCATTTTTCGGAGCCCCCATGAAATGAATGAACTCCCACCGCTTACCTATTTCTAAGCATAGGGGTTCAGTTAATTGCATGATTAAAGTTCCTCCCATTAGAGAGCCATCGGCTTGCTCAAACCTCACGAGTTTGGAGAACAGCCTTGCTCATATGCCCATTTTCAGGGCAAGTGACAAACTAATAATGCAATGGGAACATCCTAAGTCCACTAGCACTTTCAGATCTACCTGCGTCCCCGTCTTAGGGATTATGAGTTTGGCAGGTAGAGAAAAAGGCAGAACGGGTCAACTCACCATCGGGTTGTTCTCTCCTTCGTTGTCGCTGTCGTAGGAGGGTAGAGTAGCAGCAGGTTCAGCTTGGGTCTTGGCACTCTCCTGCGTGGGGGATGTGACTTGGGCAATGGATTCCTGAGCAGTCCAGTTGGATTTCTCTTTTACCGGCTGCTGAGCTGGTTTCTTGCTCATTGGTGGTCCCAGTTTATTCTGCTGTTGAGGGTAAGGGACTGGGCAACTTGCTGCTTGATGTCCCTATTGTCCACATCTGAAGCATTTAATCGGTGGGGCTACAGGTGGCTTGGGGTTTTCAGTAGCCACAGCGGTTGGAGGCTTTCGGGAGGGTGGCAGCCATTTGGGTTAATCTGGCCTCAGCCCAGCTTCTTGTGGTGGGGGCTTCTTATAGCGAGCAAGCTGGATGTCTAGTCTTACTGCTGCCTGGTACCATTCTTGCAACTGATTTGGGACTCCTTGATAGACACAAGCCTGGGAGTGGTGGTCGTCCAGTCCCACCTTGAAGTGATGAACTAGGGATTGCTCGGGCCACCTCTCTATTCAGCCGACTATCTTGCGAAAGTGCAGTGCAGGTCTGCCAGCTTGTCTTATCTTATGGACTTACTCCTCTGCTTGAGGGCAATGGATGGGTCCTCGAATCTTGCTCTCAGTCCTAGAAGGAAGAGATGGAAGTCCCCCAATTTGGGTGCTTACTCATTGTATAAATTGTTCAGCCACTCGGATGCTTCCCCTTCTAAGTTGGACGCAACCATGTTGACCATAGCGGCTGAGTTTGGGTAAAAATAGGTGCAGCAGTTTATGTGGGAATGCACCTGGTTGAGGAAGAAGATCAGCTTCTCTGGGTCTCCATTGAAAGTTGCTCTAAGGGATGGTTGCTGTGCTCCCAGGGAGCCTGCATTCCCGATGGTTGCTGGCCTCCGCATTGTGGATGTTGCACCCCCAATGGTTGCTGGCTTCCCCATGGTGCCTGCTACATCCCCAGTTGCTGCAAACCTCCCAGTGGTTGTTGCACGTTCGGGGGCTGTTACCACCCCCATGATTATTGCTGCGGTTCCGGCAGCTGTGGCATCCCCAATTGCTGTATGACACCAAATGATTTCAGCAGCTGCTGGAATGGTGCCCCTAGTTGCTGCAGGCTTCCCAGTGGTTGCTGTATGTTTGGGGGCTGTTGCCACCCCCACTGTTGCTGACTTGCAGGCTATTGTGGTATCCCCAGCTGTTGTAGGCCCCCCTGCAGACCCAGCGGTGGTTGTTGAGGGATCCCTAGTGGTTGTGGGTCCCTCAGCAGTTGTGCATGTTTGGAGACAGTGGCCAGCCCCATATGCTGCTGCACGTTCAGGGGCTACAGCCACCCCCATGGCTGTTGCTATAAATCCAGAGGCTGTTGGCCTCCTGGTTGTGGGGGCTGCAGCATCCCTCATTGCTCTATGGTCCTCGGGCTGGGTGTCTGGCAGTCCTGGTGATGGCTTGGGCTCTTGTCTCGCCAGCGGCGGTCTGGGCTTTTGGAGAGACGATGACTGGAGCTGTCCCTCCCCACGGGGCTGGAGGCTATGGTAGGTGGCTTCATGGATGGGGAAGCCACTTGGCCTATGCAGGTAGGGCTGGGGCTTCCACTTGGCATGAGTTGGTGGCTGCCTTGCCAATCATCATGATCACTTGTGTATGGATAACGGGAAGGTTGTTCCCACTTTTCATCTCCAGCTCCTCAAATCTTTCCACCAACTTCTTCACTCACTGACTACGGACTGCGGACAGGTACTTCCACTCACTAGAGTCCTCAGCAGTAGTTGATTTCGTGGCTTCGAAGCACTTGATTGTGGCAAGGCTGTCTCGAAGTGTCTGGAGTCTCCACGGGGCAAGGTCCATTCCGACGACCAGATCACCTGTCCTTGCAATTTGGGCCTTGCTCCCATCTGGGAGATCTGAAAAGGGTCCTCCACCGGCATGCTGGCCTGCACTCCCTCCCCTGAGGTAGCAGCCACTGCTGGGTGCTGGTTTCAGGCATCCATCCCTTCCTTCTCCATGTTGGGATCTTCCCCAAATCTTTGTTGGTCTATCCCTCAATCCTAGGGACAGCAACTGGGGCTTGGACCCCAAGATAGATAGGTAAAATTTGTAGTTTCTGGTTTAATGTCATGGTTCTGATAGATGAAACTCTTCAAAAAAACTTCAAGGCATTGTTTACCTTAAAGAATCTTTTATGCGAGAAACAAAGTATCAGCACTACATAGTTGAAATCAGAAACTAAATTCCCCTCCCCTGGATACAAAGTAACAAAGTGCAATTCCCTCCTCCAATAAACAGTCATAAATCACATTCCCCAATTAGCTTGAAGCTATCTTAGCTCTACCCTAATCTTTATTTTGTTTATCAGCTGTACTGGTGTATGATTGCAATTCTTTCGATTCATCTGATTCAAACTCTGGATTACAATATGTCAGAGCTTCTCCAAGTTCTTCCTTAACAGTTCTTTCATACCAAGGTCATCTCTAAATTCCTTAACAAACATTAAGCGATGGTGATAACAGGATCATTCTTGATTTAAAAGGCAGAATGCACTCCTTTTTATTTTGAGCATAAACTTTGATCAATTATTGTTATTATTGCATTGCATGGGGCCAATGCCTCATGAAAGTACAGTAGTGATTCTGAAGAGTATAGGTTACTTATAAGGTGACTCCTGGAATGTATATATTTATTTATCTATAATTTAAATGGGTAAGACTGTCCAACTTACAGCAATTCTAGATGTGTCTTAACTAGAGTTCCAAAAATGCAGAGACACTGCAGGTACTTAGCATTCCTACGACTGCAAACTGCATAACACACAAATAGATGTGCTTTTATTTAATGGAAGTTTTTTCTAGGCAAAGCAAGAATATAGGGTAAAAGTCAATTGGAATCAGGATTATCCTGATATGCTAGTTTATAAAAGCAATTACCCTGAACACACACCCTGAAAATAAAAACCAGTGAGACAATAATTTTGTTTTATTAATTTCACTCTGACTGTTATTGGATCCCAGTCTATGACTTTTGTCAGAAGAATTTTTCCTATTTTAATAACTTCTCCCTGTACATTTTAGAGGAATCACTGACATTCCATAAATTCTAAGGCAAACACATTACCCTTTTGCAAGCCAGAACTCCTTGAAAATTTAATAATTGGTTTACAGTAGGGAGGCTTATAATGAGAAAAATTGCTCACAGTGTTGTTCACTAAAAGAGGCACGGTTTCACACTAATTAGAAGTTCTAACGAGAAAAAAGAATATGAAGTACTTTCATTTACAATGTACCCAAAGCATTGTTTTCCTCTATACAATCTAGAACAGTATGTTTCAATCTTGGCAACTGTTTGTGAACTTCAACAACCAGAATTCCCTAGCTAGCACGCAGTTTAGCTGCACTATCTTGTCAATTTTCAAACAGCTTTGCTAGTATTTCATTGTCCTGCAGCTTTGTTATTAATAACATTTTCAATCTTGACAACTTTAAGATGTACAAACTTCAACAACCACAATTCCCCAGCTAGCACATATTTTAACTGTAGTTTTTAAACAGTTCTGCTAGTATTTTATTGTCTTGCAGCTTAGTTATTTCATTTTCCTTTCCAGAATGTCTGGTCCTAGTTCAGTATCATCAATTTTGCATATTTTTTATTTTTGTATCTTTTTTTCCAGTACTCCTTTGTCTTTTCTTGTACTGTACTTATCTTTGCATAAAGGATTCCCCTGGTTTCTGATTTTTTTAAAAAAATAAATCTCTTGTCATCTTCAATTTTTCTAAGCTAGTGACACCCATGAGAAACCTCATTAACTCAGCTGTTTAATGAAAAGAGACAATTCTCTCAGGCTATGGCTTGACTCACAAACTTAATTAAGACATAATCTAGTTTCTTTGGATTTGATTCAGCTTCTTTGGTGAAGTTCTCCCTTTTAATTGTAAATCAACATATAACATTTCACAAACGGTGTGAACACAACTAGTTGTGGTTAATAGACATTCAAGTTTGAACAAAATATAGTTTTTGAAATATGTGGACCGGGTTTATAACAAATAGGGAAGAATGGAAATAAAGTTTAGAAAGAATAATAATAATATCTGAAGTTGCTTACTGTTACACAAAATGATTCTTGACACACAGTTCTTTCTCTTTTGAACCTTAAATGCAAAACTACTCCCTGCTGCAAGTTCATAATTTTCAAAAGCATTTTTTCCCATCCTTGCAACTTTAAGATATGTGCACTACATCTCCCAGAATTCCTCAACCAGCATGTCCAGGGTCCATAGATCTTAAACATGGCTCAAAAGGAACAGTTTTCTTCATGTTGTTGTTGTATTATTTGAGGTGCACATGTAGTATCATGTCTAATTAATGGATAATTATGCCATAATTTAACATGAAGCAATTTAATGAGCAAAGCAAGCAAACTTGCTCTATTCATATCTCAGCACAACAGGCCCGATTGCTGGTGTAGAAATGAGCTTCTTCTAATGTTAAGTGAAAAGCCAGTTTCTAGTTTTTAAAATAATTATTCAATACCTAAATCATAAATTTCACTTTTCAGGAGTGAAATACGTGAGGGATTCGTGGTGTGCCAAAATTAAATAAGGAAAAATATCTGAAGCTGGTCAGTTCTTTTGTGATGGGAGATGGGTATCAAATGATATGGGGCTGGATGAGTGGCTACTAATTATTATGGTACCAAAAAAAAGCAGCATGGAGTTGGGAATTAAAACAGTGAACATGGTGACTGTAACATGAAACATGCACATGAAACTCTGCTTTAAAATAAAACAGGGATTTTGGCGCACATGAAAAATAAGTAGAGTTTTACCATTTTGACTTTTTTCTTTTAGCTTTGCCCTTGCAGACAGTTCAGTATCATTCACAGTTGTTAAATAAGCTGTAAGGATGCTTCTCAATGCCTATCTTGCTTTGCTAATTGCCAGAAGCATAGGATTGCCCAAGACTTAGTTTAGTCTTGTGGAATGTTTTTAATCCACATAAACAAAATTATGTTTTTGGCTTTTGATACAGGATGAAGAACGTGATTTGTGGAGGCAGCCATGTCTCTGAGGCCTGGCCGTTCATTCATTGATTGGGATATTGGCCTTCAGGATGAACACAGTACAGGTACTTCTCAACATACAGCAATTCATTTAGTGACCATACAAAGTTACCACAGCACTGAAAAAAGGTGACATATAACCATATTTCACAGTTATGACCATTGCAGCATCCCCATGATTCCATGATCAAAATTTGGGTGTTTGGCCACTGATTCATATTTATGAGGGGGTCATGTGATCATTTTTTGTGACCTTTTTACAAGCAAAGCCAGATTCACTTAACAATTGCGTTACTAACTTAATGACTGCAGTGACTCACCTAACAATACTGGCAAGGAAGGTTGTAAAATAAAGCAAAATCACTTAACAAATGTTTCACTTAGCAGCAGAAATTTTGGGCTCAGTTGTGGTTGTAAGTCAGAGATTACCTATATCTATTTAGTCATAGTATCAAACAAAATTAGAACCCCAGGGATACCCTGTTCATCCTTTTATAGAAATTTTATTAGATGATGCCTGAAAAGTGGTTTATTTATAGTTGCTTCACGCTTCACGGGGGATGGAGGAAGCACAACGACAATAATTTCTTATTTGCAAACTTTAGTACAAGTTGTCCTTGACTTAATTAAGAATTAAGCCTGCAATTATGGATGTATGTTATGATGGTCATTGTGAGTCATTGCATGACCATGCCTGATTTTATTACCTTTTTTGTGGCAGTCATTAAGTAAACGCAGCAGTCATTAAGCAAAACTGGGGTAATTTATTAATGTTGTGGTCATTAAGCAAAACCCTTTGTTTGCTATGGACATTTTTTGATGGAAACTGGAAGTAAATGGCTGTGTCCAGCAAAATCAGGATTGTTGTCATGTGACTGCAGGATGCTGCAAATGGCCATAACAGTGCTGGGATTCTGCTGGTTCACACCACTTCAGCAGAAATGGTAGCTAATTTTTTGTTGCCCAGGCCCAGAACGGACTTCCAGAAGCGGCATCCACACCGACAACCGGTTGTTCACATATTTGAATCCCACCACTGGCCATAACTGTGGACCATTGCCGAGTATCCAAAGTGCAATCATGTAACTATGGAGGGACAGCCATTGGAACCGAGTGAGAATAGAACTGGGTTTTGGTAGGAAGAAATTTTGGTTTCTTTCCAGATCTTTGGTGCAAATTGACTAGGTTGATACAAATTATTATTATTTTTTGCACGAAGTGAATTTTTGAATAAAAAAGAAGAAATTGCAGAATAGAAAGTTCACACTAAGAAGGCAAACCTGCATATAACTAGGGTCCATGTATTTCACCTTTCCTTAGCACTGACCTCACATCTGGAGTCTGAACTGCAGCTGTATTGAGTATCTGGTTAAGCACTTCTTTTTCCAAAGGTTTTGTTTTCCATGTGACCTTAGAAAACCCACTTCTCAGCAACCTTTCAAATGTAAACTGATCCAAGCTGCAAGCAGAAAGCCTAAAGAATGCACTTAAATAGTGTGTCACCTGAGAGTTGGCTGTTTAATTATGCAAGAATCTCAGTTATGCTTTGCCAAAGTATCAGAGTTGGAAGGTTATGGGGTCTAGAACATTATCTCCATTGAAAAGAAAAAGAAAATCCAGAGCCAAGTACACACTTGCAAACAAAAGATCCAGGCTTCGTTCTGAATCCGGAAATTCTTACTGACAAAGAAAAAAACACACCAAATATTTATTTACAGCACTGACAACAGATTCAGAGTTACACATTCTTAAGCTCTACTGACTTCAGTAGAATTTAAACATGCATAGACTGTAAAATGATACTGGGATAAGTTAACCAATCACTGCTGACAGGTTTAATCTCTCCTCTCCAAAAGGCCTTCCCTCAAGTGTTAGTGTCCTGCAAAACACACATGATATAAGGTGCTTAGGTATGTGTATATGTATTGGATCACTAAATTTAGATGGTTGGTTTGGTTTGACTTAATGTGTTTTGCAAATCTGTGTGCTGTGATTTGCAAGCCATGGTTTATGGCTTAGTTTGTTGTAGTTTAATCAATAAAGCATGCTTACATAAATCACAGCTTAACACAATCTATGAACTTAGGCATAGCTCTACGGTATTCTATTCTCCAGCAGTACATTATAAACACGGGATGATATTTGGACTACTTTTTATTAGAATGCCAAAGTGGCAAATAGAATAACAATTTTGAACACCCATGCTTCTCAGCAGCTTATTAAAGAAGGTCCAGAATTTCATTTAGAAACTCATCTGAGTCCTAGGATAGATCTGGACTTTCCCCTAACTTCCTCACTAATACAGGTCACCCACAGCTTCCTGTCTGCAGGAACAGAGGATATTGTCCTCTTCCCACTCTCAGTCCATTGCAGAGGTATTCCATGTTTTCGAGTTTTGCTTCAAAACTGCTCTTTCCCATTTAAGCTGTCTTCAGCTCTTCAGATTAGAATCTGGTCTCCAATGCTTTGTTCCATTCTAATAGCAACCTCAGCTCTGACTGGCTGAAGTGCCACCTCTCCAGTGGGGCTAGTCAACACCTGGGCATCTGTTTTGTGCTGGGCTGGTATGTTCCCTACAGTTTGTATTTACTTGCAGTTTTCAAGGATGCACTATTGAGTCAATGACCCATTCTCAAACTTAGAAGGCCATACATCATTCACTTATTACCTCCCTGTGCTTATGCTTTCTGTTTCTGCTCAGGTGGAATGAAATAGTACCACAAAGCTCCATTTATCCAGTGGTGGAATTCAGCTGGTTCACACCACCTGGGCAGAACCAGTAGCTAATTTTTTGTTGCCCAGGCCCAGAATGGACTTCCGGAAGTGGCATCCACCCAGAGAACCGGTTGTTCACATATTTGAATCCCACCACTGCATTTATCTTCTTAAACTTCTTTAAGTCTCAACAGACTTGCTGCTTTGTTTCTGTGAAGTTCTTCCTTGCTAGAAAGTTTTCATGAACTTACAAAGGCACCAAAGAACAACCTGTTCCCTAATGCTTTGATTATTGTATCAACTAGGATGATATATTAGGAAAAAAAGGGGAGGGAGTGTTGGTGTCAAAGGAAATAAATGTTGGAAAGGGCGATGAATGCATCCATGTGTGCAAATAACTGGGAAAGCAAAGTAAATAACAGGGACTAGTCAGAAAGGAACAATTCCTAAAATGGAAAAGACACACGCTGGTAGAGCAGTCCACACAGAAGCCAGTCAATTAGGGTTGCTTCCCTGAATATAATGAGAAGGTCAAAAAGCAGGGAACAGCCAATCCTATATTGTGGTGCCTGGATTCAGCAACATTCCACTGCAAATCTGCACTGGAAATTCAAATTTCTGAAGTAGGTTTAAGATGCAGTAGGGGAGACTGCTTAGGCTGCAGTGCAGAATTGTCCTTAAAACCACTGTGTCCTCCTGAGTCATCTGTTGGCCCTTAACTATGGATCTGTTCTTGGGGGGGGGGGCTAGCCAATATTACCTCTAAGCTTTGAGCTTTGGCTATATTAAGAGCAGTGTATATGGATCTCAAATGTTGCTGAATAGTAGCTTTTAAATTAATAAATGTAGAGAAAATAATCCAGTTATCTGTAAATATTGAAACACTTTTTTACTATTTTCGTCCTGGCATTGTTCCCTTTCTTGGCATGCATTGCCTAACATCTGATGTGATTCACAACCGAAGTGCAATCTTCAGCTTGACAAGGTTTACACAGCCCTCACCATGCATACATTAGATGCAGAATGCTTGAGCATCAAAGTTCTTCAACCCCTATGACCATTATTTTAGAGATTCATATCTCTCCATTCTTCTTCTTAGATAATAGGCCACTAAGTTTGCATGCTTAATGTTATGTACTGGGCTCATTAGTAATACCATGTGGGTTGCTGGAGCAGCTAACGGCTCTCCAGCAACCCAGACTACAAGTCTCCAGTGCTGCTATTGGCTATCCCTAGGTGGCAATGGTTGTTTCAAACCTATTGGCTGCCGCCTAGGGGCTAGACTATATATTGTGACTAGTTGCAGCCATTTCCCCAGTTCTGATTCTGCACTAAATAAGCCATGAGTTTTCCTGTACTCATTTACCTTATCTTCATTCCTGTGCCAAAGAACCCGCTACACAACACTGGTGACGAAGGTGGGATCCTGCTTCCCTAAAAATAAAGAGCTGAAGTCTACGAGGGGAAGGCAGTGCACGCCGGAGGGAAAAGGCATTTCCCCCCCCCCTCAAGGTCGGCTAGCAAGCTACACTAGCGACCTCGTGCTCAGTGGACTTATTCCCTGAGCCTGGGAAGCAGGATTTGGAAGAAAACGCAGGAACCAGCAAAGACAGAATGCCGAAGGTCGGGAGACTTCGAGAATTCGACGTGAAGCACCCAGAGGAATGGCCATCCTACTTGTCACAGGTAGAAAACTATCTTCAGGCAAACCAGATCACGGAAGAAGGACTGAAGGCCGCAATGCTACTCTGCCTGTGCGGTCCAGCAACTTTTGATTTGGCCGAGAACCTTTTCGCTCCGACACTGATAGAAGCAGTCTCCTATGCAGACCTCAGAAAGAAGCTAACCGGACATTTCCAGCCCAAGATGTCTGAAATGGCTTGGTGGTTCAAGTTCGACCAGAGTGCAGCAACCCAGAGAATCAGCTTCAGAATTCATAGTGGGCCTGAGGCAGGCCGCACGCCTTTGCAAATTTTCAAACTTAGAAGAGTGACTACGACACCAGCTTGTTTGTGGCCTACGGGACCGAACGCTTCAGCAGAGACTCTTTGCCAGACCAAACAACATTTTCAGAAGCACAAGATGAAGTAATGGCCGACAAAGCCGCCGGGGGCACAATTCAAACAGGACAGGCCTGCCTATCTCATTTAAGCTAGATCCCAATGTAGTTCCAATCAGGGTTAAACCTCATAGGGTCCCCTTTGCCTTAAAACATAAAATTGATTCAGAAATCGATAAGCTTGTAGAACAGGGCATTTTACAGCCTATTGATGGTGGGGAGTGGGAAACTCCTATAGTCACTCCACTTGAAGCCAACAGGGAAATTCGCATTTGCGCTGACTATAAATGCACTCTAAATAAAGCCCTCAAGCAACATGCTTACCCAGTCCCAGTGGTCAACCACATTTAGCCTCCTTGCAAGGGGGTACTATTTTTGCTAAACTTGATTTAGCACAAGCCTATCAGCAATTGCTGGTTGATGAGGCCACAGCTGTGGCTCAGACGATCATGACTCACAGGGGGGCTTTCAAAGTTAAACGCTTACAGTTTGGAGTCAGTGTTGCGCCTGGCATTTTCCAGGGGATCACGGAGCGTACACTTAAGGGTATTCAGGGCATCTCCCCTTATTTTGATGATGTTCTTATTGCAGGGGAATCCCCAGAAGTGTTGGCCAGAAGGCTCAGGGCTGTTTTGCAGAGGCTTCATGAAGCAGGCCTCAAATTAAAAAAGAGCAAGTGTAGTATTGGGGTTCCTTCAACAGAATTCTTGGGTTTCTGCATTGATGCTAATGGCATTCACCCCTCTGATTCTAAAGTGAAGGCCATTAAAATGGCTCCTAGGCCCAAATCAAAAGGAGAGCTGCAAGCATTTTTGGGTCTCCTAAATTTTTATCACACATTCCTACCTCATAAGACAGCAATAGCAGAGCCTCTCCACAGGCTGCTTGACAAAAAAAACTCCTTGGAAATGGACTAACTTACACGAAAAAAGTTTCCAGGATTTGAAAGCACTTCTGTCAGAAAAATCCACTGTAACTCATTACTTAGAGTCTAAACCTGTATGTCTTGCATGTGATGCATCCCCTTATGGGGTGGGGACAGTCTTAAGCCACATAGAGAAAAATGGGAAACAGGTTCCTATTGCATTTTACTCAAGGACATTGTCCTCTGCTGAGTGCAACTATGCACAGATTGACAAAGAGGCCCTAGCCATAGTTGCTGGAGTTAAAAAATTTCATGATTATTTATATGGCAGGGATTTCAGTGTCTACACTGACCACAAACCTCTGTTGGGACTGTTCACAACAGACAAACAAACCCCCCACATACTATCTCCAAGAATGTTGAGATGGTCTATTTTTTTTGTCTGTATACAATTTTAAATTAATTCATAAACCAGGAAAGGAAATGGGCCATGCTGGTGGCCTCAGCAGACTATCACTGCCACTAATGGATCCAGCTCCAGCTCCTGCTGCTAGAATACTGTCCATACAGGACATACCTGAGTTCCCCATCCATGCAGGGGATATTGCTGCTGAAACTGCCACAGATAAAATACTGAGCAGAGTACTGTCATGGGTGAACACGGGCTGGTTGGAAAAAATGTCTAGGCTCTGAATTTCAAAGTTATTTTGTCAGAAGGCATGAGTTGTCTGCACATAAAGGGTGCATTTTATGGGGGAACAGAGTCTAATTCCCACTTCCCTAAGAGACAGGGTCTTACACTCCTTACATGAAGGCCATCCAGGCATTGTCAGAATGAAAGCCTTAGCTAGAAGCTACCTTTGGTGGCCTGGCCTTGATAAGGCCATAGAGGGTCAAGTCCATGGTTGTTATACATGCCAGCAATCTAGGCCTGAAATGCCACAGGCCCCAGTTCACAGGTGGGAGGAAATGCACATTCCCTGGTCTAGGATTCACATAGACTACGCTGGGCCTTTTCAGGGGCAGCTTTTCCTGATAGTAGTGGATAGCCACTCCAAATGGCTGGAAGTAATTCCAATTCCTAAAATGACTACTGCTAGGACCATCCAGGTGCTGAGAAAACTCTTTGCAACACATGAGTTGCCTGATGTCTTAGTTTCTGATAATGGTGGGGCTCAATTCACTGCTGCTGAATTTCAGGCTTTTCTTAGAGCTAATCTCATCAGACATGCAATGTCTGCACCATTTCATCTGTCTTTTAATGGTCAAGCCGAACGCATGTTGAGGACAACAAAGGAGGCACTCAAGCACATTGTCACAGGTGACTGGCATCACAGATTGGCTGATTTTTTACTCTGCCAGCATTCTACACCCTGCACTGCCACAGGTAAAAGTCCTGCAGAACTACATTGGGGGAGGCGTTTGATGACTAAACTGGACAGGTTGCATCCAGACAGAGTGGCAGCAGAAGCCTCTCGACCAAAACCCGCGAGGGGGCTGCACATGGGTGATTGAGTTTGGGCCAGGAACTATGGTAAAGGGAATTTATGGGTTCCTGGTCAAATAACCAAGGCATCCGGACCCCTATCTTATGAAGTGGGGTTGGAGGGAGGGCAAGTTGTCAGAAGACACATTGATCAACTCAGGAAAAAGTTTCCAGAATGGCCACTAACTGAGGACTGTGTCATAAGTCCCTCCCAAGGTCCTCAAACTTGCGGCCAAGCCAGCCCTCACTTGGACCACCAGGGTTTTTCCTTCTCAGTGGACATGGATTCTGAGGACGAACCGGGTAGCACGGGAGTGCAACGTGGACCCCCTGATGAAGCGAGCCAACTGAGTCTCAGCAGCCGCTGTGCCTACTCTGCTGAATAGACTGACTCTGGGGTGGGCCAACCTGGTGACGCCAGCCAGAGCGTTTCGAATCCCCTTGACTCTGGAGCACAAAGTGACATGAATCTACCCAGCCCACTGGGTAAGCTGATAGACCACAAGGTGATGGGAACTCCAAGACATTCCTCTAGGCCACACAAGCCTCCTGCGTACCTCACAGATTACATTGTTAAATAAAGTGATGTATATTGTTGTAAAATTTGTTACCACTAACTACAGAAACTAGTGCATTGTGAAACTGCTCTTTACTGCAATGGAAGCCTGTTCATTAGACATTGTTTAATCTCATTGTATCCACAGTGATTTTATTATTTTATTATTATTTTTATTATTTTTGTTATTATCACTACAGTTGTATGTGAGTTGATTAATAAGTCTTGACAACTGTCAAGACTAATCGTGGTTGTCATAGTTTGATCTAAGAGGGGAGGGGTGTTATGTACTGGGTTTGTGGTGATACACCATGTGCGTTGCTGGAGCAGCTAACAGCTCTCCAGCAACCCAGACTAGCTGTCTCCTGTCATGCAATTGGCTAACCCCAGGCGGCAAGAGTGGGTTCAAACCTATTGGCTGCCGCCTAGGGGCTAGAGTATATATTATGGTTGGTTGCATCCCAAGTTCCAGTACAGTTTTAACAAGAATAAAGTATGAGTTATCCTGTACTCAGCCTTGTGTCATCATTCCTGCACCCAAGAGCCCACTACTTAACATAAAGGATCAGTATTTATTATTTCATCTTATTGATTTTACTTGGAACCACAAATTATTGATACTTTACATATTGCAAGATGGCTTACAAATAGGCTGAAGTGAAGTTCAATTTCAACATGTACATGTGCTTAAGACCATTAATTGACTCTTACTGTAATTCATTTACAATAGTCTGACCCAGCAAAGTCAAAGAAAATTCCATGCCATTTAAGATCTCTTATGCACAATAATATTTCTACTGCATTGAATTCATCATTTTGGACTCGTTTTGTCAGCTACTTGCTTATCTGTTTATTAATAAATAAAACACTTGGTGGGTGAAAGTATGGTGGCTGAGTGGATATCAGTAATATATTTCACGTATAACTGAGAAGGGCAGCAGAAGCTCATTTAGCTGTTTCTATCATTCTTAGTCACTGTGTTAGTTTTAGCAATGATTATAACCAGCATGGCTTTCTATTTCCCAAACTTCAAACTGGAATTACACAATTTGAAAAAGCTGAATGGAATTTACCCATGCCAAAAACTTTTATTCTTGCAGCTTCTCACTAAAGCAAGCAGCCACACTGAATGACTAAAGAAAATGCTACACATTCACTAAACTGTCTTGATATATTAATACACTGGGCTAAACCACACTTGTAATTGTGGCTGGATTTACAAAACATGCTGAGGCAAAATCCACATTTGGACATGTAATTTTTGTTGTAATCAAATCCAATCCTTTCCTCATGAAAGAACACTTGTGTAATTTGAAAATTTTCCTTAATTCAGCTGTGTTGCTTCTTTGCTGCCCTAATACAGGGGTCCCCAACCCCCAGTCCGTGGACCAGTACTAGTCCGCTGCATGCTAGCAACTGGTCAGCTCAAACAAGCAAAGCCCCATCTGCAGGATGCAGGCAGCACACATCCTCCAGTCTGCGGAAAAATCTCTCTCCAAGAACCAGTCCCTGGTGTCCAAAAGGCTGAAGACCGCTGCTCTAATGATAATCTAGATTCAGGCAGTGCACATCTGCTCCTCATAAAACTCTAGAATTGCCGTAGAATATGTTTCATACCACATTTATTCTACCATTGTGAGAGTCTACTGGATTTGTGAAAATCAGATTTCTCTGGTTTGAGGTTGATGCCCCACCTTTTGTAGAAAAATTCAACAAAGTTGAACAGAGTTCCTCTTTTCCCCCCACAGCCATTGTTTTCAAAGTATTTTAGGGTAAGTTTAATAGTGGGCCCGTTTGCCCATTGCTCTGAAACTTAGGATGACAAGCAGTTCAAAAATATTATTAATGTAACGATGACATATCACAACCTCAATAGCAGCAACCTGTTACAACATTTCGAACTAGATGCAGGGTTAGAAATTGATTGTTCTAATTTAACACGTGTTTCTCTTTCGTGTCTACAAGAAAGTAAAATAAGGAAATGTCCCAATACAAGTCCACGCGCACTCCCCAACACTCTGCCCGCGTGTGGTAAAACGCCCTAGAACCGTCAATCAGTCCCAGATTGACATTCGTCTCCTCCAATCAAGTAGATTTCCAGCTTGCGGAAGGCGGAGTGAGCTTCGATTCCCACTCCCAGCGGGCAGGGGCCAATCAGGGCAGTGGCTACAAAAACGGGGGCGAATAATGCGCCGCTCCCGCTCTCTCGGCTGCAGAGCTCCGCCCTGGGTGAATGGGTAGGACGCGAATGGACCTCGCGCGGTAGCCGAGCGCAGCCTGTCGCTACGTGCGGCGCCCGGGGCAGGTGGAAGAAAGGACTGCGGGGCCGCTGCGCCTCCCCTACTCGCCGACTCGGAAGAGTCGGTGCTGGCCGGTGGCTGCGATAAAGCGCCGAAGAGAAAGGAGATTGGGCGGGATTCGCCCTGCCGGCTTCAGCTCCCTGAAGCACGGACGGACAGACGGACGAAGGTCGAGGGTCGTTCTTCTGGCTACAGCGAGTGGCGGTGGAGCCAGCTGCAGGTGAGAAAGGAGCCACCGAGAGAGACTATGCCGCGTCCTTGCCCTAGGCTTACTCCCGATTACAGGACTCAGCGGAGTTTAGTCGTGGCCCGGCTAGAAAAGTCGGACTGGGTTCCCACGACCCACCCAACCAGCATTTTGGAAAACCCAGGCGGCCGGCTTAGTTTGGCTCAACGTGCTCTGTTAACTTCCTGGGTTAATTTTGCGCGCCATGGTGGCTAAGTTAGCCACGGGTAAACGTGTAGTGAGTGTGGTGTCACATTGGTCATGAGAATGAGGCATGGGTAGGTGGTGAAGTGTCTGGTCTCCTCAGTTAGCGACACCGTTACATAAAGGAAAAGGCTCTGAAATAAAGGAAGCAATAGTGGGAGGTGTGTGTGTGTGTGTGTGTGTGTGTGTGTGTCATCTACCACCAGGCACATGTAGTTTGTTCTAATAGGCGATTCTGGCAAGCCTTTAATAAATGATGCAAAATTATATTTTGACCCCTAAAATATACCTTTAGGAACAAGAGTTCTAGTAAATACATCCTATTAATACCAGTCTGTTCATAACACATTTATTCAGTGTTAGAGGTATAGAACTGTGAATTCTTATTGCCCGAATAAAAGTACTGCTTTCTATACAGTATTAAGAAGGATTTTTATACATTTTAGCATGCTTTTATATTTAAGGATGAAAATATCAGATACTATAATCTATTCATCAACGTTAGCATAATTTCCAACTAGAGTTAGGTTTGCAAACATGCAGCTAAACTAAGGGTGATTGTCTACTTTTATAGCTCAGGTATTGTGCATATTCTTTTGTGTTGGCAAATCCAGTTGATCAATTTACCATGTAAATCATGTCTTAGTTGATCTGTGGCTTAGCATATCCATACAGCTAGACCACTGTGATTTGTTCAAGAACCCATAATTCTAAGAAATCATGAGTTTAGCATTGTGGGAAATAGCTGTTTATTCCTTCAATTCCTAAGCAAGCACAAGATAAGTTGATCAGTATTATTGCCATGGTTCTTTCTTGGGCAGCCTGTGTGATGTATTTAGATGGATGTACTCTCACAATTATTACGTTTATAGTGTTTTAATATTTTGGCATTGTTTTAATTATTGGTTGTATACTCTTCCAGAGATACGTTCATTGAGATGAGTGGCCATATAAATTTGCTAAATAAAGCAAATGAGGACAAGAGTGGAATTAACAACTTTCATGATAGTGATTACTGATATTATTTTTTCATCTGAAAAATGTCTCAAATAACAGACAGTAATTGTATCTTTATTTTATAAGTATAGCAGATCTTTGCACTACTAAAACTAAACACAGTTTAGGCATAAGATTATATAACTCCTGACAGACCAGAGACATGTATTCTGTTATAAATGCTGAATAATGGAAAGGATAGGTTTTCCAAGAGCACATGATGTTTTCAGATTTAATATGGATATTGCATGCTGTATTTTCAAACAACTATGTTTATAATGTCTAGTTATAGGATCAAATTCGTTTTCATTGTTTATATTTAATCTGCACAGAAAGCAGATGAAGCAAAACAGACATAAATCTGGCAAAAGTTTTCACTCACCTGGAAAGGCTCTATGGGCGCCTGCTATGATGCATAAGCTTAAGACTAAGACTATATCCCTTTTTCCTGCATTATTTTAATGAGAACAGATTTATGCATATTTAATTAGATAAAGGCCAAGAATGTTTAGTACTCAAGGTACATTTCTACATTAAGAGTACAGTACTTTTTAATATTTTGTTTAATACAACACAGTGTTATCTTTCAAAAAGAAATTAACTTTAGTTTGCTGAATGTAAGGTTGCATTTATCAATATGAAAGATCGAAATAATCTACATATAGAGTTGAACATAATTTTAATAATCTCTCACATCATTTAGCAGTGAAAGGGTTTTCTTGAAAGATCAAACAGGCAACACTGGAAAACATACTGGATAATACAGGAGCTATACATTTTAAAAGTAAAGAAGGAACAGGAGGAAAAACCTGTTTTAAGATCTGACAAAACATGACACATTTTGAATCATAAAACTAAAAATAACATCAGAGAAACTGCTTTTTTCACTTGCATTCAAAAAGGAAAAGAGTAAGTTTAAGAAAAAGCTCCTTGTAAAATACAACTGAAGATTTATAAATGGAGAATTTGAAGTAGACTTCATTATTTATTGTTAAGTTTATTTAGCAGTGGGTACAAATATTGTCTGAGAGCACCTTGAGCTTAATGTGTTTAGGGCAGAATTGTGCATCCGAATTCATCTCAAGAGCCCAGGTTACTGCTTCAACACATATTTTGTGCCTGGATAACATCAGTATTGGACTTTTGAAAGGGACCATCTTTTGATATTCCATTTCCCATTAAGACAGACCAAACAAATTGTTGCTTTCCTTTGCAGTAAGGAAACGGATCTTTACACTTTTGAGTATTGATTGGATCATTTAGGTAACAGTATACAGGTGGTCCTTGCATTGTTAGCAACCATCCAAAATTACAACAGCGCTGAATGAGGGAGGCTTCTGACTGGACCACCTGGCCTAACGATGACAATTCCATTCTCAATTTTTGTGAGTTCCATGGATACGTTGTGGCTTCTTCAGTGTAGATTTAGATAGGATTTACGCTGCAGTATTGCATCTGTTATCTGGCAAGAGTAGAAAATAGGTGTGATTTGTTATGCTAGGCTCTGCCTTTTCCTGGATTTTTTATCCTTGTCTTTTAAAACTTTGCTGCATCTAGTTCAGTTTAAACAAGGGGAAGAAAAAGCCAGTGACTGACTTGCTCCATGTTGCATCTGACATATTATTTCTTCAACTATTTTTTTTTTGCCTTGTGATGGTGACAGCATGTATGCATTGTAAAAATAAGTTACGACAGTAAAAGCAAGCAAGAGAATTGTCTGTCAAAGAATTTCTTTTCGTCCCTATGACCTATCCTCTATTTCCCATTGTGTTTTCCATTCAATGCAGTTGCAGTGTTTTTCCTGCCCAGGAGGTACAAGACATGTGGGAATTGGTTATCGATGTGTCTTCATTTATAGCGATTGTAACAAGGTGGGAAAGTCTGATTAGCTACTTGGTGTATTGAAATATAAACGGAGTTCTTGCTTAACAACCACTCATTCAGCGACCATTCAGACTTATAATGGGACTGAAGGAGTGATACTTAAGACTGGTCCTTATACTTAGGAAGGTTGCAGTGTTCTCCACGGGTCGTGTGGTTGCCATTTGTGACCTTTTTTGCCAGCTTCTTACAAGAAGAATCAGTGGGAAAGCTGGCAGGAGGTTGCAGATGGTGAACATGAAATGTCAAGAAGGATTCTCTTAACAATGGCAACTAGAAGTGCTGGAATTTCCCTCACTAAAATGATGTGGTCATGTGACATCGCACTTTACAATTGTGTCACTTAGTTATGGAAATCCCAGCCACAATTACTGCTCTTAAGTGAGGACTAACTGCATGGAAAAGTAGTATTCTTCTTTTTAGCCCCTTCCTCAGAGTTGGTTTGTTTGATCCTAATCCTTTCTCCCTACCTGAGCAATTTGAACTCTGTCTTCCTTTTATTTTAAGGCATCTAAGCCATTCCGTTTTCCCATGTAACCGGT